>NW_026555335.1:16412190-16487399 GCF_029017545.1 Prosopis cineraria
AAGAATTAAAACTAATTTCAGAATTCAAACAATATTCAAATCCCATATGGAGGAGTTTTCACGAAAGAAATCAAATTAAGGAAAAAAATGAGCCTTCTGTGAAGCAGCACAATGAATTATTTTCTATAATCAAAAGCTAACCAAATTAAATCAATTGTTCTAAATGCCAATGCAATTCAGTAAGCAAATTGATGAGCATGCCATATGTGATCTAGTCACCGTTTATTCATCATTCCCAATCATTAAAATGCATCCATATTCCATACTGCAGCAAGTATCAAACAGCATGTCATCACAAGTATCATATCAAAGAACACAAGCAGTATCCTGAACTGGTAACATGAGATCTAAATTTTTATTGTGCAGATGATCCCCACTATCCATGTGTTCTCGACAGGAAAATACCCAGACATCCCAAATGTCATTAGTCCTTAATCTTTATTACCCAAGTTTTCTCTAGATCCAGTTATACCAATACAACTCTTTCACAACACGGCTCTTCATTTGTTTTTTTTTTTTTTTTACCAGCTTTTTTTTTTTTTAAACCAGCGACTCTGCAGTTTGAACATCAATATTTATTCTAATAACATTGCCATGATTTGGAAAAGGAATATAAGAAAGAAAATAGGCAAAGGAAAAACTGATATTCATCTAAAAATCGCTATCCAACTATATAAGATCTTCAAGTCATGACAAGTTTGTGTATTTGCATTTGATTTTCATGCTGCCAAAAGAAGACAGCTTAATGCTAATTGAATTAGTTTTTTACAGACATCACTGATGACTTAAAAAAGACGAGTACAAGCTGCACCTGAACAATACTTCATGTGCCATTTTGGGTTTTAATTTATTTAGAAACACCAAGGGAAAATGAGAATATTGTTCCTAATAGCCATGTCGCATCAGGATGCAATGAACCCAACTAATAGCAACCCATGTGATGCCCAATATTTTGACACTTCTCTGGATGCAAAATTATCTGATTCTGCCGTTTGAGTAATTGCAACACCTACTCAGGATTCTTCCAATTAAGCTAATGCAATGTATCAATGCCTTTGTGATTTCCGAATTTTATTATAGTGATTTGTGTTTGTATGATCAAAATGCATGTATACCACATATAATGAAAAAGAAACAAGCTTCCAAAACTCAATAGAGCATATAATAAACCTTGCATATTGGGCGGTGTGGATCTCTGAGATTCACCAGCAAATTGTCACTTTTCAAGTCAAAGTGTACAATATTTTTCCCATGCAGGTATTCCATACCAAATGCCACATCCATTGCAATCAAAAGACGCTTACGCTTGTCAAGATTCCTGATACGAACATGTTAGTATCAAACTTTTATGTGATTCTGGAAACAGTACATTTATTAAGGTAAGGCAAATTAATTGGGAGATTGGGGGAGGACACTCAGTCACAAAAGTATAAGAGGACACCACCTCTCACTTTTCTGCAGGGCATTTCTTAGAGAACCATTGACCATATACTCTGTTACTGTTGCCACAGAACCTCCTGGGCCATCAAGCACAACACCATAGAATGCTACAACAACATTTGGATGGTGCAAGTCAGCGAGCTTGATTGCTTCGTTCCAGAAGTCAGTTCTCTGTATGATGCACCAACCAAGAATTAATTAACCAGGTTATTTTATTAGTCAGGTAAGGGAATTCAGAATAATGGAAATTGTAACCAATAATAAGATAGACCCAGACCATGCGCTCTTGCTCAGAAGGCTTTCCAGCAAAGCACCTATCATTAATACGCTTGATTGCTACATCAGTGCCCCTCCATTTTCCATGATATACAGTCCCAAAGGTACCTGAACCTAGTTCTCTTAGCTCTTCAAGATCACAATTCTTTATAATCTACAAAAGACCAAAAGCAACATGTCAGTTCAGCTAATTCAACAACATGAAAGCATAGAAGATGAAATATAATGCCAAAAAAATATCAACCTGCAATCCTCCAAGACCATCTGATAAAGGAATGCCAAAATTTGGCTTTTCTGGAAGCTTGCTCTTGACATCCTAAAAGGGAAGTATATATGATTATACCTTAATTGTAATGAAACCACACCACAAAGAAAGGGGGTGAAAATGTTAATTTGGATATCGTTTCTGCAATTATAGCGCATGAGATAACAAACATATTGAGGAACAAGTAAACAAAATTACCAAAGCTTTAGCTCTATTTAGATCATTTACATCTCCAACATCTTCCCGACTGGACATGTCCCTGGCATGTAAATCAGGACTAGGAGTGCTTGGGTGCAGAACAGAAGCAGCTACACCCTCAGCAACAGCTTGAAGTTCTTGTTTGATCTGGTCTTCGGCTGAGCCTTCAGTAAAGAAACAAGATAATGATTGTGTGATCCACAACTCCAGAACAACAATCAAACGATAATTAACATATATACATATATTAGGAATTTTAAAAAGTTACAGACCCTTGGCTGAATGGCCATGTTCTAAATTTAAACCCTGTTTGAATTGCTGGTAAAAACTTTCCTCCAATTGAGCTTCTAAACTTTGTTCCCCACAGCCGCCAGTGAATTCCTCACCAAAGTGATCCTTAGAAGAATATATTTCTTTCTTTGAAGGAACTCTTTTAGGTCTTGGAGGAGGAAAGTACGTACTATGGTGTACATTCCAGGGATCCTGATTACTGAAAAGTGAGTTTGAAGAATCCTGCACATCTCCAGACCTGATAGATGGAGATATTAAAGATGGTAAATTATCATCCTTGAGGAGGTTTCCACTTTTTGACTGAGGATTTGATCCAGGAATGTCCCAAACAGATGATTGTGCTATCTGACTACCTTCCACTGGCTGGGAGACCAAGTTAACAAATTCATTTGTACGCTCATTAGGGGACTCTAGAACAGGAGTTGTATCACTATAAACAGGTTTATTCACTACCACATCCTGATTAACCCAGTTCTCAACTGGAATCATTTGTTGGCTAACAACATCATCAAAGCATGACAGTGGTGCTGTCCCCATGGATCCATCAGTCGGTGACTGGTTATCTCCTGCCTTTCCAATCACATCTGCGATAATGGGACTCCTCATATGATCAAAGGCATCATGCTTTTGTGTAACGCTCCTCTCCCCTTCGGGCTGTGACTCAAGCTTATAAGAAAGGCCTGTTGCATTAGTGCAAGGCATTCCAATGGGAGGTTCCGCTTTGCTAACGACTCTGGATTTGGTGTCAATCCCTTGTTCAATAGCACTATCCTTCAAGGGTGCAGTCACCATTACCCTGTTTGTTGCTTGAGCTTTTAAGTTTTCCTCCATGGGGAGACTATGATAGCTTAGGATCGAATCAGAAATTGAATTTGCAACACTCTCTCGCTGATCAGGAACCACAGGATCTGAATGCGCATGAGGCAATAATTTCTGACACATATAACAGTCTTCCTCCTTTTGGAATTTCTCAAGGGTTCTTACTTGTTGTTGAGGCAACAACCCATCAGACAAAATAACATTCTCTTGTGAAGGAACCTGAACCCAACCATAATTACCAGCAACCACAACAGAAGGAACTTGAACTGGGTATGCATTGTAGTTCTGTTCAACAGGAAGCTGGATGATCTTAGGCCCTGATGTACTTTCATCATTATATTGGTCCAAACGAGTTTGCTGAGGTTGCCTCAATGGTTGCGGAATGTTTGTTCTTACATTAACATGAGAAGCTGATGGAGTCATTGTCATTGGCACTGCGGAGATGAACTGGTGAGAAACAAAAGCTGGAATATTATCATGGAATTGCTGTTGAGTGAAGGCAGGCCCTTGCTTCCCTAAAAGGTGAGAATTTGGGAACCCTCCCTGAGGAGGCAGCTGGACATAATCTGCATGACTCATAACTTCCTGACGCGAATCAACAAAAGGATGCACATAAGGTGCAGGAGGTGAAACGTCCATTCCAGATTGCTGCGATCCGAATTGCTGTTGCTGTAAAGTAAAAGGAACAGACTTTTCTAATTCAACCTCATTCTGGAAAGCTGATGTCTGGGCCGGACCAGACACAGCAACTGGCATGCCCATCGGAACTGCAGAAGCATCCGAGTATACTCTTGGACTTTGATCTGCCACCACCAACTTTGCAGCAGTGTCATGAGAAGCTGCCACATTGTCTCTGGGTGACAAAATGCAAGATGATGGCGTTGCACTTATATCCCCAGGACCAGAAACAGAACTATCAAGAGCATCAGCCGCACTAACATCTGAATTTTGGGTTGAAGCCGCACTTGTGATACTCCCTTTCCTCATAAGCCGGCAATTGACTCCATCTGTAATTCCATTCACAGCGTCAACATATCTCTGGCCACTATCATGTAAATCTACTAGCGGCACCTCACAAGGAGCATCAAGTTCCAATGCAGAAAACAGAAAAATCCTTAGTTTAGCTGAACCATCTGAAGATCTTTCAATTAATTTTTCATACTCATCCATCATATTTTCAAGATCATCTGGGCAAGAAACTGAGACCAATGCATCAAGATCCTCTTCAGGGAGCTGATACTTGATAACCACAGGTTGACCATATGTATCAACCATCTTTTGCATCAGTTCGTTGAAGCTCACATCCCTCTTAACACTAATTATTCTTGTCTGCCCTCCAACATATCTCAACATCCCATCACTAGGTCTAGGTATAATCTTCCCACCGTAACTGCATAAAAACTTCACTTTTCTCCCTGACACGGAGTCATCCTCTCCCTCATCACTAGCAAGATCAGCCCCACTCCGCTGAGTGGGGCTATTACCAAACCCAGTTGCTGCAGTACTGCCTGCCTGATCACTACCAATGGCATTGCCAATTATTCTATTTCCCTGAACAGAGCTACAACCAAATCCGTTAATTGCATCGTTTCCAGCCCTATCCAAGCCACTGCCCCCAGCCCAGTTGCCCAGAATCGTGGCATAACCAGGTCCGTTTGCAACGACACTGCTTGAAATATCAACAGCACTGCCACCAGCCATCCGATTGCCAAAATTAGGACTACAGTTATACCCAATATTAGGATTCATAGCCGTATGCACAATGGACACGCCTGGACGAACGCACCAGGAAGTAGGACCCGATGACATAGTTCCATACCCCACACCAACAAGCCCAGAATCAGACACAGGTGCTGGGTAAAAAATTGGCAAAGTCCCTGGGCTACCGACGTCACGAGCTGGAGTTGGAGGAAAGCATTCTAACGTCCGACCCATGGTAGTCGCCGGTACAATGAGAGGCTCATCAGGTATAGTTCGAGCTACGTTTAACGGTCGCAGATCTTTTGGAACGGAATTTTGGTCAAACGCCATGGCAAAGAAAGCTATTGAGATTAAATTAAAAGAAGATCAAAATCAACCCAAGAAAACAGAAGAAAATGAATTGAAATCAAAATCCAAGGGATTGGGCAAGGAATCGATTGCTACATTCATATACAGGTTCAAAATCCAGGAAAGTGAGACAAACCCTAGTCAAATTGAGCAAAACAAGGAGGGATATCTGACAAATTCAGAGAAACAGGGATAATGAAACAGAGATGAAGAGAAATTAAATACCAAAAATATTGAACGGCGCAGTAGAAGAGTGATAAGATGGAGGAAAAATATGAGACAGGACAGGTGAGTCGGTGGAGTCCCCAAATGGCAACAGGTAACCGCGAGTCACCCCCAAATCAAGGCTTTTATAGAATCTTCGTTTTCGCAATCTGGCACTCTTTTCCACACTTGCTCTCCGACCGAACCATGCTTACCAGCGGGAATCAGCGTTCCATTCTTTTTCTATTATTTTAATCCCATTTCATCAACTCAGGGACTATATTATTATATATTTTCCCGGGAAAGTGACAGAAAGTGGGGTCGAGGCGATGTGTTCAAAACGGCACGAAGAAGAGGAAGAGCAGGACGAAGAAGGGTCTGAGATTGCAGGGAAAGAGAGAGAGAAAGAGAGGGAAGGCACGTGGACTGCTTCATGCAATTACGAAGTGCTTTTCAAGTTTGAAAATTGGATATCTGAGTGAGTGGGTTTGATGTTGGAAGAAGCCGAGGACGTGCTTCAGAAGCAGAAAATGACATCTTTACTTATTTATGATTTTGGTTTTGGGCCCTCTCGTTAGCACCTTCCCTACCAAATTTTTCCCTCCTCACGAAACCTATGTCCCAAATTTCTTCCTTGTTTGTAAAATGGATGACACAGGAAACTGGTGATTTATTTTATTACAAAAAAATATTTTATTTTCTTTTGAAAAAATTATAGTTATTGAAAGATTTTTCTTTAACTTTTAATGGGAACATAAAAAATTTAACCTTTTAACATTGTCTTTTCATCAAAATCATTAATAATATCTTCTATAATATTATAAATGTACAAGTTCAGGAGGATATTATACTTTTTCCTTTCCAAGTTTTTGTCTGTTAATATTGTATGACTTTCTTTAATAGATAAATATTATCTATTATCAAAAAACTAAATGCGCAAGATCATTCTAGTTTATTAAACAAAGTGAGATGTTGATGGGATTTCACTTGTGAACAATAAATTTTTTAAGTAATATTCAAGCTTATTTGTGTTGTTTAAATTTATTTTTAAAAAATTTTGAGTTCTATTAATTTTAATATCATAGCTTTTGAATGAAATATTAGATTAAAATCTCAACTGTTTAGATCATATATTATAACAGTAAAAATTCGGCGCACGAAATAAAATTTTATATGGCTGTCGCAGACTCAACAGTGTTTCTTTTTTAAAAAAAAAAATTTAAGGATTAGACTGGCAGCAGAGATTGTCTCCCTAAAATACTAAAACTAAATGACAAATCTCTCCTAACAAGTTTGCTAAGTCACCAAGTGTTTTAAAGCTTTATAATTGAGTTTTTTAACATAAAAAATCACTTTGATTAAAAACATCTTTGTAGGTTTTATTTGTTATACATTCCGTTTGAATCATGATGTAAGTCATCATTAATTAATTTATATTTCTTGTTAAAATTTTAATTTTCTAAAATTTTTACATATTTTCATTCTTACCCCTGCAGCAAAATAAATATAATATTTGATTTATTTAAAATATCATCATTAATTGATTGAGTGGAACATAATATAGTAAAGATCTAATTGGAGATATATATATATATATATATATATATAACATACTCAATTCTCTATATTTTGAATCCAGTTGGGCTTTTAAAAAGTCTCTTAAGGAATATGTGATTATTCAATTTAAGCAATACTTGTGAATAGATACTCAAAAATGTATAATAACTGAATATCTTTCAACATGCATAGGATAAATAAAAATTTAAATTTTTATATTATTTTTTTTAAATTTTTTTCCAGCATTTTTTAATATTTAAATCGTAACGAAATTTGCAAAAGATATAAATGAATGATAAAAGTTGCATTAAGTGCAATAAAACATATTCGCCGAAAAAATGAATGAGTAAAAAATTAATTGAAGCATAATAAGAGTTAAATTTAAATTATGTAAATTTTATATTTTACATTAATATTGATAACTATATTGTTCGATGGTAATTATATTGATGATCATTAGTTAATAAATAAAGAATTTTGAGTTGAAGTTTTTCTCTGCTATAAAAAATGTTTACACATGTTCAATTAGGTGAATAGTTGTGTCGCGGCAAAATATATATATATATATATATATATAAGTTTTATATAACACATCTAAATTAACAATTGAGGAAAGGAAAATGACAATCTCAATTGTCAATAAATCTTGAAATATTTAATTGTATTGTTTGAGATTTTAATGTCATTCTTGTCAATGAATCTTATGATATTTCTTTTTGTTTTTGTGAAAAAATCTTATAATATTAAATATGATGTTTGAGATCTGAAAGTAATTCTCAAAAAAAAAAAAGAGCAGCCATATTGTCATGCATTTTATATAATTGAAATGAATTAGACTATTTCCATATTTCAGTAAAATAAATTATATTATTTATGGCTCATAAATAATTTGATTTTCTATCATTTTTTAATACACACATAGTAATAGGTAATTAATGATAGGCAAATATTATACTGGCAGAATAAACAGGGATCCAAATTAGATTTTGTATGGATTTTTTCATGGATTTAATATCAGAATATAAATTATTAAAATTAAAAGTTAGTTAAAAAATAATAAATCAAGACCATTACAAGGGAGACTATCATTGTTAAACTGTCGAGTTGACTCTTAAAGTTTATCATTTTTACATTTTTAGTTTATAAAATTATATCAACTCGTTATAAATTCAAATTAGATGAAGTTTAGTTAAACTTGCGGGTTAACTATCCGAATTTATCATTTTTACATTTTTAACTTTACATACTCATGTCAATATACTCATAAATTTAGACTAAATGCAATTGATTAAACTGGTTAAACTTATTAACTTTTAACTAAGTTGAACAAATTAGATATATAATATATAGAATTCACTTCATAGAAGCAGTAGGACACGATTTAAAGAAAAATAAAATTCAAAAAGCAAATATTAATATCAATAAGAGAAAGAAAATAACAAAAATAAGTTGTTATATTTTTAAAATTTTTATATTAATATGATAATTTATCAATATAGATATATTTAATTTCAATTATTTATATTTAAAATATATTTAAATTAAATTATGATCATATTTTATATTTTATTTATTTAATCATATATTTTTAATAATTTTTTATTTATAAAAGTAAATTTTTATAAGTTTACGATTTGATTTACGTTCATGTAACAAGATTACTTCAACTCATAAGCTTGGCGCCGCTGATAAATGGGTCATATGAACTCGCCTCTCACGAATGAGGAATCAATGTCTTATCCATCGACTGAAAAGTAAATTTCATTTTTCATTACAATAATAAATGTAATTTTGTCATAACTTTAAAATCATGACTTTTTTACAAAATATCGAAATGCATCTTATATAATTATAAAGAGGCTAAAATGGTCACAAATCAATGCGTCTCACATAATTATATACAACATATTATTTTCCAATCAAACTAAATAATATTGTCCACACTAGGGATAGATTCAAAGTTAATATAGGAGGCAAAAAATGAAAATCTATATATTAAAAAGGATGGGTAGGAATTAATTTAACATCTTCCATAAGTAAAAATTGACAATCTTTTAAAAAGAGATGGGACTTAAGTAGGACTTTAGTTCAATCAAATCAAAATAAATAGATTGTCATATATTAATAATAATATTAATAATAAGTATTTGCTATAAAATAATTTATAAATAAATCATCAACATATCCTGATTTAACTAAAAATAAACATTTTAAATATATAAGACTAAATATATACAATTTTTTTCCTTTTAAAAAAAGTCTTTTAAGTTTAAATGAGTAGAATTTGGGAAAAAAATACTTTGAAGTTCATATAAGCAATTTAAGTACAAAAAGTGATGCGAAATCACAAAATTAGTGAAAAAGTTACATATACTTTTCTCAATCACATTCCACTGCTTTTTTTTTACCAGCATCACATTCCACTACTTGAATCCTACTATTTTTTAGGAGGGGGCACTAGTGCTTCTCTCCTCTTTTCTGTCCTTTTAAATTATTAATATTAAATACTAGAAAAAAATTAATTTTTTAATTATCCAACTTTTAATTTATTTATAATTCAGTCCCTCAATTATGACTCGTTGTAATTGAGTCCCTCAACTATGATTTACCTATAATTCAGTTCATCAATTTTTGAATCACTTACAAATCAGTCCCTAAATTTTTGTTAATTTTTTTCATGTTAGCTTATATCTCACATCAATGAGCAAGAGGAGGTATTTTAAAATAATATATGAGCATTTTTTATCTCTCTTATTTGATAAGAAATTTTTTAAAAAAATTAAAAATAATGATCAAATTATAGGTGAATCAAAAGTTGATAGACTGAGTCACATAAATTTATAATTGAGAGACTGAATCACAATGAATCATAGTTGAGGAATTGAGTTACAAGTGAGTTAAGAGTTGAATGATTAAAAAATTAATTTTTCCTAAACACTATCAATATGTAAATACTCTTTATAGAATTTTGGGAAATTTCCAGTAATTTAACTATAGTATTTTAGTAAATACTCTTTATCAATATATACGTAAATTCTTTTAGGTCTCGCAGATAAAATTTAACTATTTGAGTACATAAAATTTTATAAAATCACAAAACTACAACGAAGTAATTATTAATTAGTACTTGGTAGAGTTGTTTAGTTGACAGTTAAAACAACTACAATTAATAATTATCCAACAGCAATTAACAATTTCAATAAAGAATATAAAATTTTGAAATAATTTTATGTTTAGAATCCTTTTGTGAGACCTAAGAAAAAATTTTCCTAAAATTTATCACCCTTTTTTTTACCAGTATTTATCACCCTTTTTTTTTACCAGTATTTATCACCCTTATTTTGGCATAATAATATGGGCAAAAAGGGGAGAGGGGCCTCTCCTTTTTCCTTGCTCTCTCTTTTTCCTCATTTTTGCTTTTCATCATTGATAGATAAAAACTTTCAACAATTATGATCCAATATTTGATAAAATTATTATTATTATTACTTTTATTATTATTATTATTTATGTAAAAATATATAAACAAATTTGGACTGTTAAAATTTGATCTAAACAATTTAAAATTATAATAAATGCCCATTGTAAATTGAAAACTTTCAACAATTCTTGTAAATGCATGTTGTTCCATTGCAAATGTCCTTTATTAAGTTGTAAACGTGCAGGATTTAAAAATTTAAAGCTTTTTATGAATTTTATGGAATTTTTTGATAATAAATTCTCTTCTGTGAAATCTAAGTGTAATTTTCACCTTTTATGTAAAATTATAATAATAAAAATAATTCATTAAATCAGAAAAACTCATATTTAACTATAATAAGGGAAAAATGAAAAAAAAAAAAAAAAGAGTAAGAGAAAGAAGCGACCTACCAGACAAAAGGGGCCATGAAGGGAAAACTGGTGCAAACGTAAAACTATAAAAGCATGAATAATTGGAATTAGGCGTTCAAATAATAGAGCACTGTATAAGTAATAGTAGTAGTAATAATAATAGTAATAATAATAAGAATAATAATACCTTTATTTTAAATTATATGATACTTTTAAAGAAATTTTTTTAGTTCAAAATATAAGATATTTTGAATAGATTAAAGTTTCATTGAATGTGTTAATTTTAATATTATCCTTTATCTCTCTATAATTAATTTTTATTTTTTCTCTTTACAATATATTAAATAAAGAATACTTTTAAAAATTTATATTTTTTTTTAAAAAAATAAAATTATTAAATATATTTAATGAAATTTATTAATATATAAAATTTTATTTAAAAATATTTTATAATTTAAAATGAAAGAAATAACATGAAAACATTATGAAAGTCGGTAGTCAAGAGTCAAATGGGCAGTGTTGGTTGATAGTTAAGAATCAGTTCGTTTGGTAGGGTCAGTTAGGCATGGGATGAGACCACGACATTTAAAATTCTTTCGAGACATGAAAACCCCACCCACTTTCTTCATTCCTAATGGATAAGCATTTTAATTACACTTATGAATAGACTGGAGTCCCCATCCTACACACAAAGAACAAAGCCGGAAAATGAGGCCTCTCTATCTCTATTATCCTCCATCTGTGGCCCACCAATATTGCTTTGAATTATTCTCTCCATATTAAATTATAAAATAATTTTAAAAAAATTTAACATTTTAAAATATAAAATACTTTAAAACTATTAATTTTTATTAAATAAACTTATTTTAATAATATTACCCTTTTTTATTTAATTTATGTTTCTCTCTTTTTTAATATATTAAAGGAACGATATTTTTTAAAATTTATATTTCTGTTTTTAAAAAATAAAATTATTAAGTGTATCTAAATAGATTTATTGATATATAAAATTTTGTTCAAAAATATCTTATGATTTGAGAAAGAGAGAATACTATTTTTTTTAATTTTAGGTATTTTAATAATTTTTATAAAAAAAAGTTTACATAAATTAAGCTTTCACACTTGTAAATAGCAAAAAATTTTTTTTTTTTGAGAGATGTACTCACATTAAATATCTAAATACACCTCGAATATGATTATTTTTAATTGAAGCATATTTCTTCCTAATGAAAAAAATTATAAAGGTACTTATATTTTTGTTGATCGAAAGATGCTTATATATTATTCACTAATTTTGTTCTCATGTTTATTCACTAAATATGTTCTCATATCGGCAACCAAATATCAAATCTAGATTGTTTAATTAAAAAATTGGAAAAAAATAAAAAAATACATGAAAAATAGTTAAACTTGTAGAGAAATGCTAGTATTAGATGAAGTCATAGAAAAGTTATATTATAATGACTTATAAACAATAATAGAACTCTTTATGAATTTTATATTTTATTTTAATAATTTAATGGCTTTAAATTCCAAAATAAATAAATAAATAAAATGTTAAATTCAAATCAAATAGAAATTAGATCCAGTGAAAAAGACCGATACCAAACCAAGATTCCATTTTCAGTTAAGAGAATTGTACACATCAAATTTAGTCGTTCCTTGAATATGATTAATATACCAACAATGAATAATGTGCATGTGTCTGTGAGGCATTTTAGTAGATGGACCCACCACTCTCGTTTCATAATTCATTTAAATGACAAGCAAACTTAGACGAATATTCAAAGAATCTATAGAAATTTTGGGTGGGTGTGAAACAAAGCAAGTGAAGAAAAAGTGATAGATTTTTAGTGCCTCGGAGTCATTTGAGAGAGAGACAAACTGTAATCATACGTGCCTCAGGTGATATTTTGACACTTTTAGTGCTACACTTTGGTATTTGGTCAAGAAAGTTAACGCTTTTGTTTCAAATGAATTCTTTATTATCTTTTATATTTTCTTGTGATTCCATCTACCTGTAACCTCTATTGCAGATTTATTCAGTTTCTTTTGTAATGAATTGTTTAGGTTTAATGTTTTATAAAAATATTTTTAACAATTTAAAGAATAATATTTAAATTATTATTTGAATCCAACAATCGATCATATGGTGATCAACCTAATTGTACTTAATTAACCTATTATTATTCATAAGTGCGTTATCAAGACCATAATTAAACTTTCTCTCAAAGTTTTCATTTTCTTTTACCATTCATACAGGGTAATCTTAATCTCTATTGTGTGAGGCTATTATAGTTACCAACAATGGTCTTGTGATATTTCAAGAATATACTTGTAACATTTTTATTTAATATGATTGCATTTTTTAAGACTTGAATTCAATATCTTAAAAAAACTTTATTCGACTCCCGCAATTAGCTAAATCAAACGCCTTTTGATTTAAAGTTTTCATTCTCACGTTACATCCCAATAATTTCTTATTATATCTCTGAATCTCTTGATTCCTTGTCTAAATTTTGATATCTCAAACTGAATTATTAATTAAAAAAGTAATAGGTAAACTAATTATATGATATGGACAAATAATTTAGAAATACACACAAACTATTTAGGCCCCACGTTTAAATGAGCATAAACTTAAAAGTCTGTAAATTTACTCCATACATGTTCAGTTCAAGCCTATTTTGAAAATGTCAAATACTTAGGTACACAGAAATCACGCCTTACACCTATATTAATTTGTTATTTGTTTAATTCAGTTGCTTAACATGCTAGAGGTGATTGCAGGACTAATTCAAGTCAATTACCAAGTTCATAAAATTTACATAAATAGAATTTCAAATTTTCAAAACTTAACATGTTAAAAAAATTATTTTATAAATTAAAATCAGAGCAAAACTTGTATACGGAAGTATGAATATCGTACAAGGTAAGATAATATCAAATTAATGTCAAAAGAATAAAAATAGTGATTCTGGTACAATATGCCACAACATAAAATTTTATGATGTGACATAACATGCAGAACCCATGACAACTGTCATGACAGATTTTCTGACTAGAATTCCAACACACCTCATTTCTCCCTTTGATATCCAATTAAGGTGATTTAAGTACCTGCGGAAAGCTTTTTTCGAACTCTAGCTAATGACACTAGTTTTTCATTTAAATTATTTCCCAATTAAAAGTTAGACATCAAGATGTAAACTTACTTATTTATGCTTTCAAAACATAATTAGGATGTTCAAAGTCACAACCACCCCTAGGCCATACACAATAAACTTAATAAGACCTATGCAATATATCACAACACTCCAATAACATTTACAACACACTTTCAATAATCAATCCCTTAATTTCAAAAATGACAGGGGAGCCTCAATCATATAATCTCATATCCAAAACACCATCATTATCAAATATACTCACTCCTTACTTACATAAGTATTTTGAATTTATTTAGATTTCACATCTAATTCACATACAGCATAAAGTTCAAAATACACAACTTAGATCAAGAATTAAATAATGCAAGTAAGCAAAAACATGCAATTTTCTAGTTGGTATTATCAAGATAAATTATACATATAAACTCTTAAGTAAACAAGGTCTACAAATCTAGGATAGAAATTATAAGCCTTTAATTGTTTCTCTAGGTCTTATCTTTAATGAGCTAGTTCTTGTAATATTGAAGAGAGATAGGCAAGTACAATCACTTAATAACTAGGATTAATCTAGCCTATAAAAATGCATGTTAATTAATCATAGTGATATAAATGGTATATTCAAATGAAACATATTCACATTTTAAACCACCAAATTCATAGTCACAAAAACTAAAAACCATGTCACATTAGATTATTTAGTATGAAAGGGTCACAACATTAACAATCATGTAACCTTTATAAAATATGTAAGATCACAAAAATAAAAATCATGTGGCTATATAATGATATATATGATTATTACCAACATTATATTCTCTTGATACCTTCGACATGAAACCTGTGGCTATTTAATGGGATTTGTCCTTGTCATCAAACTATCTAAGTCTTTCACTTGTGAAGAGCTGCCCGACCAAAGCTACTATATTTACTTGTGAGTCACAGTTTTCCTTAATACCAACAATTATGGAGTGTCGTACCCCTAACCTAGCCTTTTCATGAATCGGTAAAGACTAGTTAGATTCAAGTTTCTCAATAAACAAGTGGGATAATTCCTTAAAGAACAAGTGGGATAATAAAATAAAGAGGCAAGCCATTGAGCTCTGAATGGCGACCTTACCATATGAATTTTCAATATCTACTCTTCTACTTATAAGTGAAACCCCCACTTCATTCGATCATACAATGAAATCATGACTAACAAATAATATATACAATTATTCATCAAGTTCTTTACTTGGCATACATGTATTATATTCATTACTTCTCATACTCTTCTATAGACTCCCATCACAATTTCATCACTTCCTAAATCCATGTTTTCTTTAAATTATGCTTAAACAAAGCATAAGAAATAATTTCACACAATCAATTTTTTTTTTCATAACAAAATCTTGAAACATTAACTCTATGCCATAATTTTTTTTTCATATATTCAAAAACATACTCATATCTTCTGTTCGATTATAAATAGCTAGAACTAATTAAAAAACAAATACATAAATTAAATTTCTTCGGGTTACTTCAAACCTTTAAAAGGTCAAAAATTTATCCTTTAATAAAAGTTCTTTACAAGCTATACCAAAGCTTGATTGATGCACAAGATGATTGATCTACAATTAATCATACCAATCATCATTAATATCATCTTAAACACTCTTTCAACTTTCATTAATTAACACTTTAATTACCCAAAATTTCAATCTGTTGCACTTAGGTATAACCATTAGGTTTATTTACTCCATTTAGCTTTTATTAACTTAAATGATTACTAATATAACACCCAACAAATTCAAAATAAAACTTTGAAGGTCTAGGATTCATCCAAAATGGATTATCCAAGCTTACAAGCTTGTAAAAACTTTTAAACTATATATAGAATATTAAAACAACTCCTATTAGTTCCATTTAAACAATGGGTTCGAACCTATAGCCTTAAATCCAAAAATTGTCATCTCACAACTTCAAATTTCTCTTCCAAAATGTATAGAAAGAAGAAGAGATAAAGAATGTATACTTAGGTGAAACCAAGCTCTAAACACTTTCAAAATGCCTAAAAATTAATGTTTTAGCAGAGAAAATACTCTCTTTGTCGCCTCCTCTTTGTTTTCTGGTCTCACTCTCTATTTTTGAATTGTTTTCGCATTTAAAAAAAATGATTCAAAAAATTATGTTGTAGTATAAATTTTTATGCTACAACATAATGCATTAGGCTAAAATCCAACTTTTTTTTATAATTTGAGTTCAGGTGACTTACTTCACATCCGAACCTAATTCAAAAGCTAAAGCCAAACTCAATAGCTATATCTAATTATTCTCTAACCCAATTATACTTAAATTGACATAATTACTTTTTATTAGATTAATAAATTATAAAAAAATTTTGAAATGTTACATTCATTACAACAACCGAGGATTCATTTATTGAAATGCCCTGGTAGAACATGAAGTTCTTCTAGTTGACCCAAGATGAGTATTTCTTGGAATGTATCAAACCTTTGAGATGCAGAACCTTGAGAATATGCTTTGTTTCAGTGTTATATGGTGGTTGCCAGAGGCTGTCTGGCTACGTTCAATAGTTATTGGAGTTGATTGATACATGATAATACTTTTTTAATCTTAAAAAGGTCATTTTAGTTTTTTTATTGTTTCAAATAAAAATGTTGAGTGACATTACTTTGTTTTTAAAAGCTTAGCTTTTCATGAGTTGAGGATATCATACGCTTTTAGTGTGATATTTTAATGATAGATTTACACTTTAATCAATATAATATAAATGATAATTAAAAATGCCACATAGGTGGAGTTTGGTCAACTAATGGTCAATCATTTAAATTTGTTAAAATTAAGTAACATTAATTTGCTTTGAAAAGATCGAGAATAATATTACTCTTTTTCTTAGTTAAGAATACCCGACGCTGCACCTTAATCCTTTATATTATGGAAGAAGTTGTGCCACAAAATCATCATACGCGCTTTTCACTTTTTCTGTTTCTTTACTTTTTATGAGAAAGATGAGTCATAATTTGATGGGCCAAACCAAAAGTATGCGGAAGATAAGGCGCAAAACGACAATTCGTCATACGCGTTTTGAGATAAGACAATCTTTTTCAAAAAGAAAGGCGCGAACTTTTGAGTCACGAAAAGTGATTCTGTGAAGTTTAAATTAAATAAATTAAGCCTGAGACGATTCTGAAGCTTCGATTTCATTATTAAAAAATAATATTTCACCAGTCACTGTATATAAAATATTTTTAATCAAATTATATAAATAAATAAAAATTAATTATTTAATTAAAAATATAGTAATATTTTAATTTTATTTTTAATTATTATAAAAAATTAATATTTTTTTAAAATGAATTAATGAAAATATTTATTTTTTTAATTTAATAAAAATATGATGATCCATTCATTAAAAAATATATTAATAATTTTTTGTATTTAAAAATAAAATAAAATTTTAAAAAAATTTTATATATAAAAATAGAGAAAATATGGTACTATTGTTTAATGATGTTTCTTTCTTTGTCGTGAAAAAATAGACCAACTGCTATAAATAGGGAAATTTTATTGTCAGTCAGTAAGTTACGTAACATCATTCTCCGATTACTTGCGACACACGATATGATGGTTTGTTCCGTTTAGGAACGAAACTACAATTGTTTTTTTTTTTTTTTCAAAAAAATACAACCGTTGGTTTTTATGGTTTGTGATTTGGTATTAGCCTCAATAATTTTTTTGTTATTTGAAGTTATTTAAGTTTCATATATCTATAATGTTAGTCCTTGTCAATACTAAAATAATTAACTCTATTGATCTACATATAATTTTTTTAATTATATTGTTGAATTTGTAATATTATGATGAGTTGGGCATTATATAAATAAAATAACTTTTTACTTATTATGTGTCTACCCTAAATATCATGTTTTTTTTTTATAAAGTTTCATCCATTATGAGCATTTAAGAATTTTGATTTAATGTCTTATTTCTTTTTTCTTTTTATCTATTTTTTATATAACACGTCATAATTTTAATAAGTTAACAAAAGAAGCAGTGGATTTTATGTACATGTTAGCTACTATGTTTTTATTGTCACATTTAAAAAATAAAGACTAATGTTATAGATAGATAAAACTTAAAAGAGTTAGGGCAATGATAAAAATATAGAATCTAATAAAAAACACTAAAAATATAGGAACTAAAAATGTGTTTTTAGATGAACAAGTAAATTTTTGCGTTTTAATGTTATAAACATATACACCCTTGTCCTCTTATATTTATTATAAGAATCTATTTACAATTTTGCATATATTAAGACCTTGCTTGTTCAATTGTTATATTTCCGATCAGTCAAAACATGAAACACAAAAATGCTTAATTGTTGTGTTAGATAACAATAACATTTGGTTAATTAATAAAGGTTTACATGACCAACATGAGTTAAATCTAATAGAACGAGCTAGTTCCTCATAACGTGATGAACTAATATTCAAATATTTATTGAGAGAAGTGCCTACATTTAGTGCTCGGCTATACCTCAAATAGGATTACCTTCAATAAGATGATACTTATAAGTAATTAAAAAAATAAGGGTTTATATGAAAAGGATATAAATTAATATTGGAGAAATCATTCATTCTATAGGTTATTTTTTTTAGTTATGAAGGAAATGTAAAAGTTAATTTTTTTCTGGAATTTAATACTTTTAATAAACTAAGTAATAGGTTTAAGCCTTGCTTCTTGGGAAGTTTGAATTCCCTTCTCTATTTACCTTTAACCAAGTGACTCCTAGATAATTTAGTTCAAATTTAAATTAGTTAAAGCTTGTAAATTTAAAGTTACCTGCAATGAAATTCAATAATAATAGGATGTTGTTTACTTTGTTAAAATTTGTTTAATTAGTTAGAGAATATTAAAGAAAAGGATATTTAGAGAAAAATTAATGTTTTAGAAGAAAAGAGTTGTAATTATGACAAAATTCCTTAGAATAAGGATAAGGGGGAGTATTTTTTTTTTGGATAACATAGAATTTAAAAAGTATATGTCAGGCTTAAATACGAGATTCCAAGTTCCAATTTTTGAATAACAGAATGTTAATAAAATTTGATGTAAATTTTGCACATATCAAATAATATGTGAATTGTACTGTTTTCATTAAAAAAATATGAGACATTTTTAATTGAATCATATCTCAATAAAATAGTTAATTGTTTTTCAACTACTACTGCTATCTTTTTATATTTACTCTTATTTATTAAGGTGCTTCATTTTTAAATAAATATAAAGTAACTTATTTATTAGGTGTGCTTTTGGTAAAAATACATTAATTATACTTTAAAATATTAAAAATGTCTTACATTTTTAACATTCAAACTCTCAAAAAATATTTTATATTTTTTAATGAAGGGAGTAATTCATATAGTAAGTAATAGTGTATTTGAATTCAGTGAGTAGTTTAATTCCAGTCACTCAAAAAGTGTCTCACACGATGCAATAATAATTATTCAATTTAATCAAACATTTGTAATTTATTTTGTTATATAGTGCTTAAAAAATATTAGATCTCAAAGTTTTGAAGATGACAACATATAAAAGAAGTGATTTACTTGTAACTCATAAGGTTTGTTTTGATTTTTTTTAAATGTATCTTGATAATTTTTAAATATTGATAAATTTAATGATTCTAATTGAGTCACTTGTTGAGTGAGTGAGTTTAACCTACTCATTGAGTTCAAATTATTGAATAACATATCAAATAGCCTTTAAAAATCAATGGTTCAAACCTTATAATTGCAAAAAGAAAAATTAGGTGGGAAGAACGACCTCTTATTCACGCCTAATAAAGCTTGAATCTAGATCAATTAGATTAATTAGTTGTACTAAAAATCAAATATTGAGGGAAAAAGAACAAACAAACTAAAGAAAAAAGAAACCAAATTCTTTCAAGTCACAGCCAAACTCAAAATGAAATGATGAGCCTATGAAAAGAAGTCCGATTGTGTAGCAAATTTCCTTGTACTTACCCTATCCCGTCAAACACTTGTGGACCAAAATCTAATTTTACAAAAAGCCCAAAACTACATTTCAGCAAAAAATGTTGTTTTAAAGTAAATGACCCATTACCTATTATAAATTGTTATGGAATTCAACTTTTGACCCAATGATTTATGTATAGTCGTTTGGATCTCTTTATCCAGTTGCGAGATATTTGGTTTCCGAATAATTATCTGCCAACCTTACTCGAGTATTGGTGATAAGAATTTTTTTTTTCAAATTTAGATATTGAAATTTAGATATTTTATTAATCAAATTTAAAATAAATGGATTTTATGTTTTTAAATTTAAAAATAAGTCGAGTACTCTAAGGTGGATGATGCAAGATTTTATAAGCCAAATCTCTTATTTGAATTTGAATTTGAATCAAATATTTCATTTGAATACATAGAAATCTATGGATTATATTTTTATATATTTCAAATTCTCTCTAAACTCTAGTTATTTGAAATTTTAATAAAAAAATAATTATTTAATTCTTATAATTTTGGTCTATTTGTAACTTAATTCCCGAACTTTAACTCATTGTAATTTAGTCCTTATAGTTTTGACTCAGTTGTAACTCAATCTCTAAATTTTAATTTTTATAACTCAGTCTTTATAATTTTAACTATTTAAATATTGATCTATATTTTAAAAAATAAAATTATAAATATTAAAAATATTTTTAAATTTTGATTTTTATAATCTGTATAAAGATTAAAAGGGTTTAGTAATTTAAAATATTAGCCCTAAATTTTAACATAATTTTAATTTTTATAATTTTATTTTTTAAAATATAAGGATCAATATTTTAAATGGTTAAAACTATAGGAATTAAGTTGCAAAAGTAAAAGTTTAGGAACAAAGCTACAGTCGAGTTAAAATTATAAGGATCAAGTTATAATAAGTCAAAAATTAAGAAATAAGTTACAATTGATTTAAAATTTTAAAAACCAAATAATTAATGCTTCTTTTTAATTACCTTAGTTCTTTAGTTTATGTTTCCCCATGTTTTCACTATCTGTCTCTATGTTATCCACGCCTCTCCTCTCATTTCTCTTACCAATTGAAAAATAAAGATAAGATCGCCAATCCAATGCTTCGTTTTTGACTTGAATATTTGCTTGTCTATTTTTCACTTTTAAAATTTTTTATACTATCAAATAAAAGTATTTTAAATACATTAATTTTAAATTTTAAATTCTAATTCAAATCCATTGATAAAAAATATATATTTTTGCTCTTGAAATATTTCCTGATGAGTATCCAGCATCCTAAATTATTAGTTAGAACAATTGGTTGGAACAAGTCAAAATGTAAAAATTGAGTTTCAATTAAGTCAAAATTTTAAAATTTAAATGATTAATTTTTTTTAATCACCTTAGTTCTCTAGTTTATTTTCTCCTATGTTTTCACTATGTTACTCATGCCTCTCCTCTCATCTCTCTTACGGATTGAAAAATAAAGATAAGTTCACCAATCTCAATCTTCCATTTCTACTTTGAATATTAGCTTGTCTATTTTTCACTTTTAAAATTTTTATACTATCTAATAAAAGCATTTTAAATTTAAAATTCTAATTCCAATTTATTGATAAATAAAGGTGCATTTTTTTTAAAGTGTCTTCCGAGGAGGATTTAGCACTCTAAATTATTGGTTGGAATAATTTTTTTCTTAAAGTAACTAAAATAGAATATTTTTGCTTTTGTCAAATCGTTATAAAATGCTAATTGAATTCCAACATCAACCATTAGTGAATTTGATAGTAAGGGTAAAAATATTCCGTTTTAATTATTTTAAAAAAAATTGCTTCGTCCAATATTTTAAAATGTTAAGCGCTCCTCAAAAAATACTTTAAAAATAAAAATGTACATTTAACCTGAGTTTTATCACTGACCATGTTATGTCTCTTTTAAATGTTCTTTAATTTTCAATGAACTTGTGGATAATTTACCATAGTTTTTATCTGCAAATCTAGCACTTTGTTTTGCAAATCAATTTTAAAGGAACTTATCAACAGTTTTGATTTAATTAAACGTTAGCTTATCGATTAATTTGCAGTGATTTGTGTGAACACCATATTTTTTCTGGGCATTTTTTTAAATTTAATAATAAATAATTTAAAAATAAAAAAATAAAAAAAATAAAATTTAATCCTTTTTAGGATTATATTTTCAAAAAAATAGTTAATAGGGTTTAATTTTATTTTAATCTAGATAATCTTTTGTTGCTTAGGATCTTATTTCTTTTACTTCATTAAAAATAACCAAAAAAATTAAAAAATATAAAAATAAAATTTAATCCTTTTTTTAGGATTATATTTTCAAAAAATATATAATAATCTTACTTAAATTTTTAAAATCTCTCCCAAATTATCTCAATCATTCAAAAATATTAAAAGTCAAATTTTGAGAGTTAAATTTCTCTCTTTAAATCTTATTTCTCATTTAAAAAATGTACATATATACATATGTGTGTGTGTTAATCTAAAAAGAAAAAGAAAATAAATTTAAAAAAAAATATGTAAGGCTAGGTGGAACAAAGCCCAAAAGAGAGAGAGCTAGAGAATGCTAGAAAAAAGGACATGCACACACGCGCACACTTTCGGCCAAGCACAGTACGCAGAAAGCAGAAGGAGCAGTAAGCAACCAACATACGTACACACTTTCAGCTAGCAGAAAAAAGGAAACAGAACCAAAAATGCGGCATGTAGAGCAATAAAGGGAGAAGAAAAGAGCACAAAAACGGCAGAAAACAGAGGAATGAGAGAGCATAAAAAGAGAGCTAGAAAACAGAGCAGAGGGAGGAGAAACTGAAAACAAAAAATAGAGACAGAGGAGAGAGTACAAGAGAGGATAGAGAATGAGAAGGAGACAAAGAGTAAGAGATGAGAGAGAGACTGAGAAAGAAGAACAGAGGCAGAGGAGAGAGTCCGAAAGAGGATGGAGAATGAGAAAGAGACGGAGAGTGAAAGATGAGGAGGAAACCAGGAAGAACAGAGCATGAAGGAAACACTGCATGCATGAGAAAAACAGAGCATCGGGACCAAAAAAAAGGAAGGAAGGAGAGAAAGAGAGAAATGGAGAAGGAGAGAGGAGAAGGAAACTAAGAAACAGAGCTTGAAGGAGAGGGAGAAGAGAGAGACCAAAGGAGGCAAAAAAAAGAACAGAAAGCACAAGAGCATGGGGGACGGAAGAGAAGAAACTCAAATTGAACGAGAAAAATGGAGCAGAAAACCAGACGAAGAAGAAAAAAAACTGGAGCATGAGAAGCAGAGCATTGAGACAAGGAATATCTGGGGGAGAATAAGACAGACAAGGAGTACTGTATCTGGCAAGAAGATTCTTTTGAAACTTGAAAAAATGAAGGAAGATAAGTTCACGGAGAGTACTACACCGGACACCATCGTCTTTATCTCGCTCCAAAAACTTGGCAAGCTGCACAGGACAGCTGCATCTCTCATCTTGCTGCTTCTCTTTCACTTTATGTTTCTTCCTCTTATGCCTATAGTTTTTACTTCAATATTTTTCCTTATTCTTCTTTAGTCTATTATTCTTCTTTTGCCTTTTTGAATGATGAGATGAATCATGCTCGCTGTCAGATGAACTTTTACTTCTAGAGCAGTCGGACATGGAACATGAATAATATGAATCAAAAGAGCGGTGGTGCCTACGATGTGTTTTGGAGTGGGATTTAACCTTTAGGGCTTCTTTATCTCGGAGCCAGTGACTTATGTACGTTCTTTCTTGCTTAAAATTTTGTACTCCTTTTAAAATTTCATGTGCCTGTTTCTTTCAATCATATTATTTTGGAAAAAATTAAGAGTATGCATATGCTTAATATGAGACTATTGTTTATTCACAAATAACTTTAAGGCATCAACTTCATTTTGATTTTCATGCAAAATAAATTAGGTAATTAATGGTGGTGATGGTATGCAGATCTTGTTAATTTTAATTGTTGGATGCTATTACCATTACTCTCATCATTTTCTTTCGAAAGTGATATCTAAGCATTAAACCAATTAAAAAATCTTGAGGAACATATCTTCAAGTCAAAACAGGAGTGAAGTGTCAAAATAATTTATTTCTCTATTCTTTCAAAAGCTAACTCATATTATGCACTGAGTGCAAATGCAAATATTTTGATTATCTATTTGTCGTGTGAGATTTTAAGAATCTCCATAGGCATTTAGAATAATTTCATACCGTGTAAATCAATAAGATTTTGCAAGTATGAAGATCAATCTTATAGGCATTTATATGGGTTTTAAAGGCCCATCATTAAAATTAACTCTCTTTTTATAATTTAAATCAATAAAATATTTAAGTCTCATGTGAGATTTTAAGTATTTTCGTAGAGACTTAAATTAATCACATTATCGTGTGGGATAATAAATCCTCACAAATATAGTGATTCACAATTTGTATGGTGAATACATAAACGAATTTTGTAAATAAAATAATAAACATTTTTTATAATATTAATTAATTAAGTTAATAATTATATTGTCTAATTAGATCTTTTGGTCATGTGAGTTTTTTAAAAATTCGGTAGACCTTTAAGATGACCGTACTACTGTGTGAGTCAACAAGGCTTCGCAGGTATAACGATTAAGATTTGTATATTAAAAAATATGTGTTATATAATTACACATTAAAATATATTCAAAGTGAATATTATTTAATTCTTTTATCGTATGAGACTTTGAATCTTTGTAGATATTCAGGATAATCTCGTGTCATGTAAATCGATAAGATTTCGCAGATATGGGAGCAAAACTTATATATTAAAATTAACTCTCCTTTTATAATACAAATTAATAATTTATTTAAGTCTCATGTGAAATTTCAAGAATCTTTGTAGAGACTTAAATTAATCACATTATCGTGTAGGATAATAAGTCTTCACAGATATAATGATTCTCAATCTCTATAGTAAATAAGTGATTTTTGTAAATAATCATATAATAAATAATTTAAAAAATTAATTAATCAAATTAATGAATTTAAATTATAATTATATTTACCAATTATATCTTTTGGTCATGTGAGATTTTTGAATCTCCGTAGACTTATAAGATAATCGTATTATCGTATGAGTCAATAAGACTCTACAGGTATAATGATTAAGTTTATTAAAATACATATAAATTATATATTAAATTAATTAAATTAAAGATGTATTTAAATTTAATTCCTTTATCGTGTGAGATTTTAGAATCTCTGCTGATATATAGGATAATCATATTACCGTATAATTCGATAAGGATTTACAGGTATGTTGATTAAAATTCTTCAAAACATGTATCTACATGCTAAAAAAATTATTATTAATACTTAAAAATATACATAAGAATATAAATAAATAAATTAAACTGCCAAACTCTTTTATTGTGTGAGATTTTAAAATCTCTGCAAATATTCAGAGTAATTGCGTTATCGTATGAATCAATAAGATTTTTCAGGTACTGTGATTAAAATTTTCAATCATAAAACATAAAGAAAAATAATTTTAAACCCTTTTCTTTCTTTATTCCAAAATTCAAAAATGGAGAATATAATTAAAATTAAATTACTTTTTGCAATTTAAAACACACATATCAAAATTTTAGAAATCGTTTTATTTGCAAAATGGTGAACTGTCTCTAATTAATTTCTCTTCAAAAAATATTTTCACCAACAAACTTTTAAGCCCGAATTACGTGGACTTTGATCTCCATGACAGGGTACGTAGGCCTTAGAGTCAGATTCTGAGTTAAGTTCGTCCTCCCTCGTAAATAAATAAATATTTCTCACCTAATTCTTATCATTTTTATCAAACGTTTGAATATAAAAAGGATAATTAAAATAATTATAAAACCATATTAATAGAGCACAACAAACTTCAGGTAACCGTTTTGACGAACAGGTGTTGTGGGGTGCCTAACACCTTCTCCACACTCAACCAACTCCTGAACCTATTCTTTGTTTCCGCAAACCACCCTTATCCTCCATTAAATGGTTTTTCAAGATTTACCTCAAAATCTTGGTGGCAACTCTTCGTTCGATCCGGTTCTCGCCGCAAAGGCCGGGGACCTCCGCTCGCGCACCGTCCACATCGCATTTTTTCGAGTGCGACAGTTTTATAAACAGTTTCATATATCCCTTGAATCCATCGATAATTTATCATAAGAATCATCCACAAACTCGTTAATTCACACATGGCATTTTACAAAAATCATTTTCAGAAGAGACTTGTAATATGAATTTTTTTATAAAAAAGAAAAATATAATGAATAGAGGAAGTAATAATTTAAATTTGAACACGGGTGAATTCAATTAAATTTTTGGGAAAATCTCACTTAAGGATCCCTGAAGTCTATTATTAGCGAAAAGGTATCCTAAGAATTTAAATTCCCTCCGTACACCCAATGACCTAAATGAAAATAAAATTTAAGAAGAAAATAACAAAAATAGCCTTGTTGAGATGAAAGGAAACATAGTTGAAGGGAAAAACTTGGCACAAACTATGATTTCTCTTCCGATTTCTACTGTGTTTCCTCCTTTGATCTTTTACCATGCCATCGGCTACTTTCTTAGCTGCTTTAGAGGCAGCGGTGACAACCATCACCTCCTCCCTATGTCTCAATTTTAATTACCCTGCTTTATTGTGATTCCTCTGTACATGTCCTTGCTTTTTCTTCCTTGATCTTGCCCGTTTCTCAGACTTTGGAAGTTTCTTTTATTTTGTTTTTAAATAAAACTAAATATTACCATGAATCAAAACACAACAAAATTACTGGTGCAAACATTTAAGCAAAAATTTCACAGAGGGACCTTTGACTGAAGATAATAAAAAAGAAAATTCTAAACTTTTTGATATATTACTGCATGATTGGGGCTTTGATATGAAATTAATTTTGAAAGTTAAAGAACAAAGTTGCCCTTAAAACTGTTGAGAAGAAAAACGTCTTGCACACTTGGAAGTTTTGAAGCGCGTAATCGAGGCACCACGTAGCAAGGTTGACAAAGTTTATCAACAAAGCCTTCACGGCCAAACTTGTCATTCAAGAATCTCTGTTGAATGAGTGACCACCAGGTTGGCCACTGCCTTTGACCTTGTAGCATTTTTTGATCATGGTTGTTGTTACTCTGACCACCAATTGCTGCATGCAGTGAAACTCCAGCTATTTCAAAATGAGGAAGAATTTGAGAAGGATGTTAAATGGGAATAATTTAATCTCCAAACTATTACGTGTGTTACATTAATATGTTAACTTTCCATTATTGTAGCTTTTTTTAAGTTTTTTAAGCAATTTGACTAAAACTATTTGCCTATGTAGGAGATCTTGTAGGGTTCATGCCATTGAGTGGCTAAAATCATGGGATAACTCTCCCTTTGATGAAGATGGGTATGTAAGTCTATCATACTTTGATGAACACATTTGTAACATTAAAGTTGAATTGTTGTGATGGCTAACAAGCCATGAGAAGAATTCCAAACGCAATGTCGTGTTGCAACTTCTTGGAAGTGACGGTGCTAAGAAGAGGCAAAGCTGAATTAACAATGCCAATGTTATAAATTTTGACATGTTATTGTTGTCATGAAATTGCTTGGAATTTATCTTTTTTGTTTATATATGAATAAGTCATTGGAAGGGAATAAATTTAGTCATTTATGTTCTTTTGCAATTGTCTTTAACAGGAAAAATGAAGTATAAAGATGTACTCCCATGTCAACTCAGGGTAATATAATGAACAAGTTATGTAAGGAAACTAACATCATTTTGTAAAGTAATGACCTACCTATAGTAGCATAACGAACAAATCATCCTTACTTAAAACCAGTTATTACAAGCACTTGAAATTTTTTGAAGTCAATGTTGTAAAGAACAAGTAAGATAGGGCCATAAACATCATGTTTTAGGGAAATGAACCACATAAAATAAGGTTCTAAACAAGTCATCGAAACATGAAACCAACATACACTTGGAATTTTCTGAAGCCAATGTCATATCGAACAAGTCAAGTAAGGAAATTAACATGATATGTAAAGCAAATGAATCATAAGTAGTAGGGTGATGAACAAGTCACCTAGAAGATTTATAAGTTAGTTTTCAAAACCAAACTCATATTGGTATGTTGATTTCATATCGGTATGTTTTACATTTGGAATTTTCTCATATTGAACAAGTCAAGTAAGAAAATTAACATGATATGTAGAGTAAATGAACCACAAATACTAGGGTGATGAACAAGTCACCTAGAAGATTTATAAGTTAGTGTTCGTAACTAAACTCATACTGATATGTTGATTTCATATCGGTATATTTTTGACATACCAGTATGAAATAAACATACCGGTATGATTGCGGCTATTATGGAAGCAACAATGATACCAATATGTAATATACATATTGGTATCAAATCAACATACCGGTATGATTGAAGCTTTTATGAAAACCATAACCATACCGGTATGTCTTAACTATATTGGCATATACTATAAATACCGGTATCAAATACATATATTGGTATGCTTGAGGCCGTTATGGATGCCACAATCATATCGATATGGTGTGATTACACTAGTATATATACACATACTAGTATCAATACATATTACTAGTATGATGGAGGATATTATAGATAGATAAAAAACCTACACTCACACCAATATAACTTGTACATATTGGTATGAAAACCACATACCAATATATTAGTGAGATATTGGTATGAAAGGTAAGTTTTCTTTTTCGTTTTCTTTTAATCGCACCCGTTCATTTCAAATTTATATCCAACAACTTGTTTTTCATATCAGTATATGGGTAACATCTCGATATGGGTAACATCTCGGTATGAAAGGATCTGCTATAATAAGTGACTCTATCTCATTCTTACCCATATGTCAAAAACCTACTAGTGGGAAACTGAGATCGTCTCAGCCAGATAGCTACCATCACTTCACCCAAACCAAATTCCTTTTGTGATTATCTACTAAAGACAGGTTGGAAGGAGAGAAAGATAGGTCTTATTCGACCATATCTACTTATGTTCCCAACCTCAAGTCAACTATATTTTCGTAAAGATTAAAGAACAGAATCATAGTATACTTTAGTTAATTTACCAAGTGGTTGTGATCTTGGTAAAGGCTAGTCATGATCTTGGAAAAGGCAAGAAAGAAGGGGAATGAGAGGAATAGAGCATTCTCGTGCTTCGCCTCTTCGACTGCAAGCTTTTAGCTTTTCTTTTTTCCCTTTAATGAGGGCAACTTTGTCATCTGGCTTTTCAAATTAATGTCAAATGAGGACCTAAGGCTTGCAATGAGATATCAAAAATTTAGGAGTCTTCTTTTTCATTATATTCAGTCCGAGGATCTTGGCTGAAATTTTCCCAACATTTAACCTGCTCCTCTTTCATCATCACCCCACCCCTCGAAAACAAGGTGGGGCATAGTTAAAGAGGCAAAAAGCATAATCTAAATGATGAAAAGCTTGGCAATCAATCAACAAAAATATTATCTTCCCTATAACATGGATTAAGGAAAACATTCCGATCTCTATGATAGAAAGATCGAGCATCAACTATGATATCTTGAAAGGGGTGGTTCTCAACATTGCTTTTTAATATAAGATTTATTGCTTCTGCACTATCCATAAAAATTGAGATATTACGATAACCTTGTTCCCAACAAATGTTGCATCCCTAAATTAGTCCAAGTAGCTCAATGATCGGCAGGTGGTACAAATGAAAGCTTGCAGCTGAAAACCCATTGCCAACATGTTTTGGTCTAAGAGAACGCCTCTACATCCGCTTTCTCTTCTTGCTGAAATGCTAATGAAGATGAACAATTTTTCTCTATTTTCATGTCTTTTTTGTGGTTTTTTTGGGATAAATATTACATCATTTTGTTAAACAATTGACAATTTGATAATAAACAAGTTAAAACTTTTGATAGGCCATGGTGTAATTTTCCACCAGTGTTGGTTTTGTTGCAACAAGCATCCATGCGCATGTTGAGAAGTACCTGTAAGTAATTAACAAGTGATAGCTCGATAATGATCAAGTTAAAAAATCTGATAGGCCTAGGTTAATTTTTGACAAGTGTTGGTCTTGTTGTAACAAGCAAGCATTCGCATATTAATAAATAACAAAAAGTAATTAACAAACGTCAAGTTTTTCCCTTGATTTACGTTTCCTTTTCTCTCAACAGGGCTATTTTTTCTTTTTGCATTAAATCTTATTTTCATTTAGGTTCCCTGAATGTCCAGAGAGAATAGAGAATTTCAAAATCTTTTATGCTAATGATAAGTTCCTGGATTCTTGAGTGAGATTTTCCCTAAATTTTAAAAGAATTATAAGAGAATAACCTTCTAATTTATTTAGATCTTCTATAATAAAAAAAAAATTACTTATACCTTCGAAATAAACTTTCTTCATCATATTAAAAAAAGAACCTAACCAAGGTATGAGATTGAGCACTTTTATCAGTTAAACTTGACACATAATTTTACAAAACTTTATAATAAGGTTGATATATATCTAATATTTATTTCAAAATATTAGAGTATGGAAATTAAAGTTTAATGACGTAACCAAGTTTCATTTTAATGAATTGAAATAAAATTATATAATTAATCAATGATAAAAACATTACTTACTATACTTTTGCTTTTAAAAAATTAGCAAAAAAATAAAAACTATTAAACATTAATTACTCCCTCCCTTTGTTAAAAAATATAAGATATTTTTTCTGACGTTAATTATTAAAGAATATAAGGTATTTTTAGTTTTTCAATATATAATTAATGTTTTTTTTTCAAAAATACCATTAACAAGTAAACCACTCAATCCTTTACCTTTAAGCAAGATATTCTATTAAATAATGATAAATATGAAAAAATGATATCATTTTTAAAAAATTAATTAACTTATTGAAAATTGTGATTCAATTAAAAATATCTTATATTTTTAAATGAAGGGAATATAAAATATGAGAAAACATCAGCAAATAATTCAATGTTCTTGTGATGAATACAAGGGGCAATATCATTGAAAGCAAGAGGTTCATGGGTTGTGAGGACATTTTCACTTAATTAAAGTCACCAAGAGGCAAGCATTTTTGGAGATGGAAAATGATTTTAATATGAAAGGAAACGCACATCCCATCATTTCATTATCTTCACTATATTAATTAATGTATATGATATATCAAATATGATATGTCTACATACAAGCCCCTCCTCTTCTTATCCTTCTGTTTTTTTAGTTCTTCTGCTTGTCCCATCTTCACCTTTAGGAATAAATAGTTTAGATTTAATTATTTTGTAAAACAATTATCATAATATTATGATATAAAATAAACGAATGGTTTTAAATCGTTAAAATTTGACTTACATAATTTATAATTGCGATAAGATAAATAAAAATTTTAATTTATATAAAATTTTAATAATAACATAAAATTATGAATTGTGCAGGTCAAATTTTAATAATTTAAATTTATTTATTTATTTTTTACATGATATTATGATAGTTATTTTATAAAATAATTAAATCTGAACCATTTATTTGATTATTTAAAGATGGAAAAGAGATGAAGAGATGAAAAGGAAAAGAGAGATGATGAGAGGATCTTGACCCCTTCAAGCATACTCCTGAACTAAATTACTTACTTTCCTCGTTAACATAATTGGCTTAATTTTTCTCTACATTGTCATCATTTTATTTTTGTTTTTATATCTTGATTCCATTCTGGGCCTTAAAATATACATAAGATTGGTGATTCGAACTGATTAAACCAATTAATCCATTCTAAATCTTAATACTGAGAAACACTTTTCCAACAAATGCTACTAAAATTAATATGATGTAAGAGGAATAATAGATTGAGAGGAGGAGAGATTAATTATTTCTGCAACTAATATACAATGTTTGTGAAATTAATGGCTGAGAATATGTGAATAATGGACGATTGGACTCTTTTCAATACAAGTTTGGAGTCATTTTCAATCATAGTCTTGTTACAATGATTTTTCCACTATCATATCGTCATTGTCATAGTTCCAAGTTAGCTTTAAAACCAAACAACTTCTCATCTCAATTTTTATAGTTGCTAAATAAAATAGTATTTGAGCTAATTAATATTTAAACAACAGAATCTCATCTGAATATCAAATTATCATCAAAGGAACTCGCATTGGATTATTTAAGTAAAAGAAATAATTCAAATAAAAACTCGAGAACTTATATTTTGTTATGACAAAAAAAATTAATATATGAAATGTCATAATTATAACGTTTTCGGATGTTGACTAGAGACCTTGGTTTGCCTTAGCATTCCATGGACGTGTCCTTGAACAAATTCTAGACTTGTTCGGCCCTACTTGAGGGCAATAAAGACTAACCCAAGGTGGATGGGACTAATCAAATAAATTTAGAAAAAATTTCATGAAGTTTCCCACAATCATTTAAAATACTTAAAGAACCCATGAAATATTTAAATAATTGTCAGGTCATACTTGTTACTAACAAATGACTTATTTATGAATAGCTTTTATCCTATGATAAATAACCATTATCAAGTTATTAACAAAGTATATATCTTTTAACACGAATATTTTAATCATTATTATTTCAAACTTATTTACCTATAAGTCTCCAGAGACTTGATAGGTATATTTAGATTTGATGAAATCTTTGAATATTTTGAATGATTATTAGGAACTTCATAGCAATTTTTTCATAAATTTATTAGAAGTGAAATTGTCCTTTAATTTTAGTCAAAATTGTTTAACATTTAACAGTTAAATTAATCAAATATTACTATACAACAACATTATACTATATTTAAAAATTTTAGGTAAACATTATATCAATGAAAAGTTAAGAATACCACTAATTCCACTTCGCGAAAAATTCTTAGAATAAATTTACTCTTTAACCTTTCTTTATATTATAGTGAATTAAGCAAGCTGAACAAAGTAAAATTGCAAATATCTTGTTTAACCTGTAAAATAAGCTGAGTTCATTTGTACTTGAAAAAAGTCTTCGGCAAAATTCAAGAAGCACAAGTGAATTAGAGTTGCTTTGGGGCCGCACAGAGAATTAGAATTGGACTTATCATTCATGAGAACAAAACAAATCTTCCCCACGAAGCATAACATTTGCATGAAGTGGTTTCATATTTAAAGCTTGCTCAATTTTCGGCCAGAATATTTAAAGCTCGTTCATGATCATAATAAATAGATTACTGTATTATTCAGTATCTTGTCACAGTCATAGCTACTCCTCCATTCCATAATATAAGACATTTTTTAGAAACTTTAATGATCCAAAATATAGGGTATTAAATAAATTTTATATTTATATTTTCAACTATATCCTTACTTCATTCATTACTTTTTTTTTTGGAAAAAATCATGTATTGAAATTTAAATTACTATTTTCAAGGTTATTATATAGAGTATTTAATGGGGACATAAATAAAAAGAGATTGACATTTGTAAGAATTTAAGGTTTCAACTAAAGTTTTAAAAACTGGTCCGGTTATTGAACCGGACTAACCATTGGTTCACGATTCATTAATTCAACTATGGTCAAAGTAGTTGATATTAAATTAATATATTTTTAATTTATGTATCATAATTAAATGAGAAATATATGCAAATATTTATATTTTAGTAAAAATAAATGCTTGATAAAATGATATATTGTTGATGAATACAAGATTAATATTAATTATTCTTGGCTGTTCATTGTTTTAATTAATTTTCAAATTAATTTCTTTAAATTTTTAATTAGTCCAATTGGAAAAATCAATTGAAAACTGGACCGGTTTCCTTGCTGCCAGTTTTGAGGGGTCAATCGAATTGAACCAAGAGTCAATTCCTAGTTCTCTGATTTTTAAAACACCTGTTTCAACTAATATCATTCATAATTTATAAATTAGTTAACTATAATTTATATTGTTGTGATTTGGAAGGAAGTATTATTATTTTTTGAATTGAGTTAACACCAACCTACATTCATCTCATGTCCCAAAAAAGTAAAGCTACAGTCGTTTATCAGAAAAAAAGATGGCACATCATATAATTGCAAAATTAACATCTGCTAAAAACAAAATTAGCTAAAAAGAAATTGAAGCCTGAAGTCTTCTCAATGTTTTAGCGAGTACGCTGTAGCAATATGAGCAATTTGATCCATTAGTGTGCTATGGAAAATCATGCAGCCAATACAAGCAAGATAGAGAAAATGGAGACAGATCGATCTCGAAAACAATGGATCAATTACATTATAGATTAGCCTTGTGTTTTGTGATGTTTTTATCATTAGTTTTTCAATAAATGTATAATATAAACAAATAAAAAGTTCTTTGAAAATGTAAGCCAGACTAATTACTAAGACTGGACTCATGTGATACTCAAATAAGTATACACTTTTTCAATCTATTTCTTTAGATTGGTCATTTCTTTTCTGTGTTATTCTTTGCCCTTTCTGTTCTTACTTTTCCTTTGTTATTCCTCTGCGATGGATCGCATTCACAACTTTTACAAAGACAGGTAGTAAGACGAAGAAACAAAACAAAATTAAAAAGCCAAAAAAAAAAAAAAAACCATAAGCACCGAGTTCAGGTTCAGCGGCATCCATTTACTCCGTCCGACAGGATCGACGCCGCCGCCGCCGTGAATTCATGCGATTTAACTTTTTCTGTTTCACAATCAGTAACACATTCCAGATCTCACGTAAGACTTATCACACGTTACACATTATAGATCGACCAAGAGCAGCGATTTCCCTGTCGTCTTCAGATCCGAAGACACCTTAGACGTCGGAGACAGAGGCAACCTCGCGGAGAAATTCCTGAAGTCGCCGGCAGGCCTATCTTCGTCCATCGCATCGTCTTCAAAATTCAGCGCATAACTGAGCGCATCATACTGGAAATCGGCCGAATGCCGTCGGCGATGGCGGCCGATCCTGGAGATAAAGTTGCTACACTTCTCCTTCAGATGCGGAAGATCATAAGAGCGGGAAGGCCTGTGCTGAAGCGATGAGCTCCGAACCAGTTTCGGCTTCACCGTATGGCGATGGTGGTGATCGTGGTGGTGGAAGCAGCACAAGAAGCACAAGGAGGATCTGAGTTTGTCCTTGAAGGAGAGAGGCGATTCAGGAGTTTGATCGTCCGCCATGGACGCAGATCGAGAGAGACGCACCGAAGGAAAGTGGGTTCGTGAGTGAGTGTGAGGGACTTTGGATCGTGGTGGTGATTTTCATTATCTTTGCTGGGAGATGCTTGTGGAGTGGAATGACGAAAAGGGACGCGTGTGTTACGGACGGGTCACGAGAAAGAGAGGTGCAGTTTCGAAATCGAAAAGCCGTGTGGGGGATTTTGTGGAGGGGTCGTTTCGTCAATTAACTTGATAAATATCGTACCCGTTTGTTGCAACTTGCCATTTGTGTAACTGTCAAATTACTTTCCCAAGGACCAAGGCTTACCCAGGAGAGAATATTCTCTAAATTTCTTTAAAATAAATTTCAGAATAAAAATTTTAATCATAAAAAAAATTTCTGTTATAAAATTAACAACTAAAAAATAAAGATATTGAGAGAAGAAATAGAGATAAAAGAATGAGAGAATTTCTTATGGATTATTATATCTTTTAAAACAAATTCCATGCCCTATTTATAGATATGGTCTTACAAATCAAAGGTTATACAAATAATAAAAGCAAATAAAAGGTAATTAACTCTCATGATAGTGGGAGTTTCATGGGAGAAGATGAAGATGAAGAGGTGATGAAGATGAACATCTACTATCCTTGTAATATTCATAACACTCTCCCTTGAATGTCCATTATATAATAATGTGCCTCATTAAAAACTTCAACTAGAAAAAACCCTATGGAAAAAACCTAGTAGAAGAAAAGAGTACATCATTTATTGATACGCTATTCAATGATATCTCATTAAAAACTTTGCTAGGAAAACCCAATAGAAAAAAACCTTAAACAAGAAAAAAAGAGTACAGCATGTATTAACTCCCCCTCTAGATAGCATGAATCAATATCTGTGAGTCTGCGAAGTCCAGTATCATGAACAAGTTTTTCAACTATTCTAGCAGGAAGTGACTTGGTAAACATATTAGCTAGATTTTCTTTAGAACGAATTTGTTGGATATTAATTTCACCATTCTTTTAAAGATTGTGAGTGAAAAAATTTTTTTAGTGAAATATGTTTCGTTCTATCTCCTTTAATATATCCTTATTTCAATTGGGCAATACAAGCAGTATTATCTTCATATATGATTGTTGGGATCATTTTATTAAAAGATAGACCACGAGTAGCTTGCATGTGATAGATTAATGATTTTAACCACACACATTCTTGACTTGCTTCATGTACAGCTAGAATTTCTACATGATTAGATGATGTGACTGACATTGTCTATTTCATAGATTGCCATGAAATGGCTATACCACCACATATGAACAAATAACCTGTCTGTGATCTACCAACATGAGGATCAAACAAAAATCCAGCATCTGCATAACCAATAAGGTTAGCTTTAGGTACTTTGGAATAAAATAATCCTATATCCATAGTACCCCTAAGATAACTAAAATTGTGCTTGACACCATTCCAATGCCTTCGTGTTGGTGAAGAACTGTATCTCGCTAATAAGTTAATAGCAAATGAGATATCAAGTCGTGTGTGACTAGCAAGATACATTAGTGCTCCAATTGCACTAAGATATGATACGTCTGGATCAAGTAGTTTTTCGTCACCTTTTTGAGGTCTAAAAGGATATTTATCTACCTTCAATGATTTTACAACTATTAGGGTATATAACAGATGTGATCTATCCATATAAATTATTTTAAGACCTTTCTTGTATAAGTTTCTTGATATAGAAAAATTCCATTATTCATATATTCCATTTGCAATCCAAGACAAAATTTTGTTCTTCCTAAATCTTTCATTTTAAATTCTTTCTTTAAGCAATTTATAGCTTTTGAAAGCTCTTCAGGTGTTCCAATGATATTTATGTTATCAACATGAACAACAATTATAGCAAACTCTTTTCCAGATCTTTTCATAAAAGTACAAGGACAAATTGGATCATTTTTATAACTTTCTTTTAACAGATAATGATTAAGTCAATTATACCACATACGCCCTGATTGTTTCAATCTATATAAGGATTTATTTAACTTAATTGAATAATTTTCTCGAGAACTTGAATTGTATGCTTTTGGCAATTTAAATCTTTCAGGGAGTTTCATGTAAATGTCATTATTGAATGGACCATACAAATAAGCTGTAACAACATCCATTAGACGCAAATCGAGTCCTTTACTTATTGCCAGGCTAATTAAATATCGAAAAGTAGTTGCATCCACCACGGGTGAATATGTTTCAACAAAGTCAATTCTAGGCCTTTATGTAAATCCTTGAGCTACAAGCCGTGCCTTATATCTTACAATTTCACCATTTTCATTCCTTTTTCACACAAAAACACATTTATATCCCACCGACTTGACACCTTCAAGTGTGTAGACTATAGGTCCAAAAACATTTTGCTTTTCAAGTGATTTTAATTCTGTCTCTTACGTCTTTCCATTTTGGCCAATCTTCTCTTTATTTGCATTCCTTAATGCACTTTGGTTCATGATCTTCATTATCATTTATTACATCAAGCACTACATTATATGCAAAAATATCGTCAACGTTAACTTCATTTCGGTCCCATTGTATTCCATTCATAATATAATTTATTGAGATCTCATTATTTTCACACATTTCAAGTACTTGAGTTTCTTCTGGAATTGAAATATTAGCAGTCTCAAATGAATCTTCATGAGTTACTAACTCTTCTTGATTATCCTCAATTTGATCATTTGTGTTCCTAGCTCCTTTTCTTTTTTGAGGATTTTTATCTTTGAAATCAATGGGCCTTCCACGTTTTATGTATGGTTTAGAATCATTTACAATAACAGGCTGTCCAACTAGGATATTAATTCTAATTGGAGCATTAGCAGTTGGAATATGTGATTTAGTTACTTTTTTAAGGTCAGTAAATGCATTTGGCAATTGATTTGCTAAATTTTATAAATGAATTATCTTTTAAATTTCTAGTTCACATTGCTTTGTATGAGGATCAAGATGAGATAATAATAATTCATTCCAACTAATTTTCTTTTCCAACTGCTTATTTTCTCCCCCTAATGTTGGGAAAACTGATTCATTAAAATGACAATTAGAAAATCAAACAGTAAATAAATCTCTTGTTGATGATTCTAAATATTTAATTATAGATGGAGATTCATACCCAACATATATTCCTATCCTTCTTTGAGGACCCATCTTAATACGTTGTGGTGGAGCAATTGGAACATATACTGCACATTTACAAATTCTTAGGTGGAAAATATTAGGTTCTTGACCAAAAACCAATTCTAAAGGGGAGCTCTTAAGATAACTTGTCGGCCTAATACAAATTAATAATACTGTATGTAAAATTGCATGCTCCCAAGTAGAAATTGGGAGATTCGATCACATAAATAATGGTTGTGCAATCAATTGTAAGCATTTAATCAATGATTCTGCAAGTCCATTTTGTGTATGAACATGTGCTACAGGATGTTCAACATCAATTCTAAGAGACATGCAATATTCATTAAAGGCTTGTGAAGTAAATTCATCAGCATTATCTAAATGTATTTTCTTAATAGGATAGTCAGGAAAATGTGCTCTTAATTTAATAAGTTGAGCAAGCAATCTCGCAAACGCCAAGTTACAAGAAGATAACAAGCAAACATACGACCATTTTGTTGATGCATTAATTAAAACTATAAAGTACTTGAATGGTCCGCATGGTGGGTGTATAGGCCCACAAATATCACCTTGTATGCGTTCTAAAAATGTGAGAGGCTCACTTTCTATTTTTATTAATGATGGTCAAATAATTAACTTTTCTTTATAACATGCAACACGTGAAAAATTATGGGATCATGGAATCTGTTGACCTTTCAATAAATGTCCACATGGTTTTTATGATTATCTTTTGTATCATAATTGACCCAGGATGGCCTAACCGATCATGCTAAACATTGAATTTATTACCATTTATAAAATTTTAATTTACAATAGCATGTATTTTAATTGTATTAATAAATGTGTAATACAAGCCAAAGGAAAATGTAGGTAATTTTTCTAGTGTGCACTTTTTATCAGAAATTAAATTCGTAATAATAAGATATTCTTTATTTTCTTCATTTGCTGTCTCATTATGGTATCCATTTCTACGGATATCCTTAAAACTCAATAAATTTCTACTAGACTTAATAGAATAAAATGCACCATTAATGTGTAATTTAGTTCCTTCAAGCAACAATATATTAGCCCTTCCAGAGCTATCAATCATCTTTATACTTTTGAATATAGTTTAAACACTGGCTTTTTGCATTACCAAAGAAGAAAAATATTTTTTTATTTTTGAGTATTGTATGAGTTGTTGCACTATCAATGAGACACATATCTCCATTATTGTCGTTGGTACCAATCAGATGAATACTCATTTTTCATTAAAAAATATAAAAATATATAATTAAAATATAGAATACAAAAACTTTATTAATTGAAAAACAATAACATCATAAGTAAATTCTCTAAAAAAAATTGTAAGTAAATTCTTTATTCCAATTTAAGAAAATTAAAATGACACTTAACTATAAAATTTAACATCAATATCTAAGAAATTTATTTCTAAACATTTCCATCCCTAATCAGGTGATCAATTCTTCCATTAGGATTGGCAAAGAAATCAGCAACGTTCAAATGAGTAACATCCATGTCACCATAATCAGAATCACCACCTTCAAAAGCAAAATGTGTTTCTATCTTTGCCTCTTTGTTTTTACTATTACTTTTAAGTGATTCTTGGTAAAGATCAATCAAATATTTTAGAGTACGACAGGTACCAATGACCTTTACTACCACAACGGTAGCACAAATTTTCAATATTATTATTATTATCCCCACTTATTCCTTTCTTGTGTTTTTCTTCATTGTTTGTCCACTTCTGGTGGAAAGATGTACTACCACGACCACAACCACGGCTACGACCATGACCTCGTCCACGGCTATGGCCATGACTACGGCCATAACCCTGAGTTGATTCATTTGGCACTAGATTCACTTCAAGAAATGGGGTAGAACCAGTTGGACGAGATTCATGATTTTTCATCAAAAGCTCGTTATTTTGTTCCGCCACAAGAAGATAAGAAATCAATTCAAAATATTTTTTAAAACCTTTTTCACGATATTGCTGCTGTAGGAGCACGTTGGATGCATGAAATGTGGAGAATATTTTTTTAACATATCATCATCAGTGACTTTTTCTCCACATAATTTTAGTTGAGAACTGATTCTAAAAATTGCAGAGTTATATTCACTCATAGGTTTAAAATCTTGCAAACGTAAATACATCCAATCATAACGAGCTTTTGGAAGAATTATAGTTTTTGATGGTCCTACCTTTCTTTTAAACTGTTCCAAAGAACAAGAGGGTCTTTTATAGTTAAATACTCAGTTTTTGTAACATCCTGATTTTTATATAATAAAGAAATTGTGGAATTTAGGTTTTGAGGAAAAAATGATAATAATAGGAATTTATATTATTTGAGGTTATTTAGAAATGATATTATAGTTAGGTATTTAATTATAAATTTAAAAATTTAAATTTAAAACCACATAAGCAATATTTAGTTAAGATATAATACATAAATAATTTTTTTTATGTGTGTTAAAAAAAAGAGAAGGTAGAAGGAACAAAAAAAAGGGGTAGAAGGTTGTTGTTTCTAAGTCCCACATTGGTTAGATGAGGGAAGAGAAGAGGTGCCTTCATGTATAAAAAGGAGGGGGTGTGTGCATTAGGAAGCATGGGAGGCTAAGATGCAATTTAGAGGAAATTGTAACTTTTGGCCCAAGAGTTTGAATAATTAAATTCAAACCTATAGTTTTTTTTAATATAATTGTGAGACCCAAAATCCCATTTTTATATTATTTTTCTCTCTTCCTCTCACGTTGCTCGGCGTCTTCTCGCAAGGGGGGATTATTTTCTTTTTCTTCAGGTATGTTCTAACTTTCCTGTTTAGATTAGCATTTAAAAATTTATTTAATTACAAAATTAATTTTATAGTTATTTTCTAAATAATATTAGCTCTCTAGTGATATGATTATTTTGTAGGATAGAGTAAATATTCTGATTAGGATTTTTCTATAGGATTGTTAATCTGATGAGATGATGGATTAAAAATATAGGTTAAAACTCTTAGGGATATAATAAATATTATAGAATATTTTCTTAAGGTTGAAACTCATGTTTAAGAATTTTTGAGTTAAAATCTAGATCTATATGGTTAAATTTATGTGGAATCTGAGATGTAGGGATAAACCTATGATTATTAAATATTTATTTAAATATGAATAGGTATTTTTGAGGTTATAGAAAGGTAATTTGAGGCTTCAGGATAATTTTAAAATTTTTAATTTATTTTTGGACGAATTTTTAGAATATAGAAGGATGAAATTGTGATACTAGAAGTGATTTGAGGAAAAAAAAATAGTTTATTAGGGTACGAGAATTTTAGAAAAGAATTTGGGAAGTTAAAAGAGGCATAAATCTTAAATTAGTGTTAATATGGATTATAGATCTAAGACTTTCTAACTCTTTAAATTAGAGTTATTTATTTTAATGTAAAATTAATATATAGTATTGTGAAATAATTATGTAGATTATATTGACAAAGATAGTGGTGAAAAAGGAGTTGTGAAGGGGAACTTGTTATTCAAGACACAAGGTAACCATTATTAATGTGTTGTGATGGGTGTGTTTGTGAATGGTTATGTGTTGTTTTATTGTTTGGAAAAATTATAAATTATTAAAAATAAATACTGTATATATTTGTTTGAAATTATTGCCAAGTGGGTTAAAAAATTTATTTTTGTTTATCATGATGAGATATTATTGTTCGGATATATTTCTGTTTGGATATTTAAATGATGCATGACTTGTCAGGGTATTTTAATATATGGTGTTAATGAAAATTTCTGTTCGGTTAATTATTATCACATAGTAAGCCCTCATTGGACCCAATGAGTGGCGTGTCGCTTGGTCCAACTCACCTTTGGCCGGGTGATTTGGCGTCCGAGCATGGTGAAAGGAGGATATAAGGTGTAGTCATGCAATTAAATACTTCTTCGGTTGTTTGGAAATATGGTTCGATTAAATGTTTTTGTGTGCCCACTTAGCAATCGCATGATTAGTTACAATCGCATGCATCATTACATATTAATTTTTGGTTACTGGGACTTTTAAGTCTCATTCCCCGTGGTTAATATTTTTACAGGAGCGAGTCCGGCCGAGAAAGCACTAGAGATGTAACTATGATGTATGAGACACCATCTTTTACGTTACCTCTTATTTTGGATTATACAATGTATCTTGTACCAACTTAGGACATATCTTCTTTGTGAAGCATGTAAACTCTAATTCTTTTTATTAAAAGTATTTATATGACCAAGAGGATTATGTCTGTCCCTCTTGATTTATGACCTGATTTGAATAATATGCTATGAGGATCATGTTTGTCCTTCATGGTTCTAATTGCTTTTTGAGATATTTTAAGACCTGTGGTATATTGTCTTGGATGTATCATGGTAGAAATTTTTCTACCATGATAAGGGTTCAATGAAAAAAAAAGAAAGTAAAAAAAATTTATTGAATTAATAATTTGCGAAAAATCGTCTGTAAATTTGAGGGTGTTACAGTTTTCAACCCTTCATGTAAATGGTGATGAAGAAAAATCATGGCCTTAGCCTTATTTTGATTGGATGCTTGATTACCATTCTTGATTGTGTCTCCAAGACCATTGGCAACTAGATGGATTTCCGCATCTAGTATCCAAGATATATAATTTTTTTCAGTAATGTCAAGAGCCACAAACTTAAGTTTTGAAAGATTCGAGATACAAATACTATAATAAAAATATGATAAGAGTTAGATGATATTTAGGATTAAACAAGATTAAAAAGATCAAATGGTTAGAAAATAGATCAAATCATATATAAACATAAAAATTATCTTGCAATAAGAAACCTTACTACAAAACCTATAGATTACCAGAGCTTTCGTGCTGATAACATGTTATAAAATTAACAACTAGAAAATAAAGATATTAAGAGAAGAAATAGAGACAAGAGAATGAGAGAATTTCTTATGGATTATTATATCCTTCAGCATAAATTACATGTCCTATTTATAGGCATGGTCTTACACATTAAAGGTTACACAAATGATAAAAGTAAATAAAGGGTAATTAACTCTCATGATGGTAGGAGTTTCATGGGAGGACAGTCAACTTTCATGATCGTGAGAGTTTCATGGGAGGAGATGAAGATGAAGAGGTGATGAAGATAGATATTCACTATCCTTGTAATATTCATAACAATTTCAAGTTTAAGAATAAAAATCATGAATCATCTTGCCCTGGGCAAGGATGACACCAACAAATCGAGAAAAATCATGAATCATCCAACAATATCAATACTATTATGAAAATAGATATTATGAGCAGGAGAAAAAAAGAAAAAAACTATAATGAATGATTTAGAGTTGAGATACATTAAAAAAATAAAAATAAAAATAAATTATTCATAGCTAAGATACATTAAAAAAATGGCTAATATTGTGCTACTTGATTTAGAATGGATTAAATAACTGCAACTCATGTTCAACAAAGAAATTTTAGTAATAATAATTTTTAGTCCTTATAATTTCAATAAGAAAGGATGACTTTTTTTAGTATTTTTGGTATTTTTAATTCCTATAAAAATTGAAAATACTGAAAAAAATATAAGGACTAAAGTAAAATTTAATTTTTAATTCCTATAAAAATTAAAAATACTGAAAAAAGTATAAAGACTAAAAGTAAAATTCGATAAAACTATATGACCGAAGATTATATTTTTCCTTATAAATATATGGCCATACTAAATAGGACAAAAATTAATTGGTAAGTTCTTCTATTTTTTTAATTTTAAATTAGATCTATGTAGTTTATTTTATTTTAATCAAATATTGTAGTTTGATTGATTAAACATTTTTATCCCAAAAATTAAAATTATTAATAAATATTAATTTTTGAAACAAAAAAATTCTAAAATTTATAGAAAATTTGATTTAATACTTATGGCCAAAAAATAAAGAATTTTTTATTTAATGCAATGATTTACATTTTTATTATTTTTTATGACAATTCTAAATGCATAAAAATTATTTAGAATACATAACCTAATTATATAAATTTTGAGTTATAAAAAAATTATATAATTAATTTTAATATATATATATATATATATTAATAAAAGCTAGATTTTAACTCTCGTGCATTGCACGGGAGATTCTAGAAGGATTTAAATATTTCAAGTAAGAATTCAAAGTGGCAATGATATTGTATTAATTCTATAATTTTTGGCCCTATATGCTTTCATAAGATCATATTAAAAGGCATAAGAAACCTGCTGAAAGCATACGCGCACATAGAAAGATTAAACAAGACAAAAGCAATGCAGACGGAATTGTCTATATAGAAAATAATTATGATAGTTGAAGTAAACCCAAAATAGTTCAAGTTTTGATGAACTATCTATCTCAAGTCCCGGAAAATATCTCAATGCACAACATTGTCAATGATGGTTGTTGGTATTTTTCACTGCCATGAATCAATATCATTAACCCCTTCTACTTTTTTTAACTCTTGAAAATGCAGCATATAATTGCCGATGAGTAAACATTGCCCTTGGTAGAATTACAAACGTACATGCTGCAGTTAGCCCTAACTTTTGTTACTTGTCATTGTAAATGGCAACATGATTGGAAATTGTCATTGTTGCATTTAGAATGGTAATATACTTTCAAAAGGATTTATATCCATTATATGAATAAACATTTTCTCATTAGGGTGAGAAGTTGAGAATTATTTAATGTTATAGCTTTCACAATAGTTCTTCCCAGATGTGAGACACTAAGTCTAGTGCCATTATATAATCCTGATGCCTAGTCTGCATTCCACATTAAAATTATTGGTGATCCCACCTTAAGTGTTAGTTTGTGAGAAGGTAGGTTATAAATTTTAATAGTGTTCAAAAACTCCATGGTGTATAAGTCATCAAACAAATCATTATCTTACATTGATTTAAATACAAATTCTAAGCTATAATAATCAATCATTTCTCCTAGTATTAGGCTGTACATGAAGTCATTTACTCGCTTGACACATTCGATGATAGGTGCAAGGATTGCTCAGTCATTGAAATAGGCAAGATTGTGAAGGTTTTCTACTAAATTTGGATACGTGGGTGCAACAATTGCATCTAACGGGTCTAAAAAGTCAACAATTAATAACTATAGATGTAATTCAATCTCTGCAGTGCCACCATTTGGGACAGGAAAATTACCATCCCTAACATCTAAAAGCCACTTCAAAAATTATTCCAATTGAGCTTTATCAATAATATTTGTAGACGAAGAGATGCACTTATTTTTGGTTAAGTGGTAAATCTTGCAATGATTCATAAAGTAAGAATCATCAATAGCATAATTGACAATGCTGCCTCTACGAAAATCACTGCCATCCCAATGCATTTTCTATTAATGACATTGTCACAATGTATTATATCTTATAATGAATGATCAAAAGGTTCTATGCAATATTTTTTAGTTATAGATAATTCATCCCATATGATTAGTTTCGTCTTTATAAATAACTTTGTTAATGGTGATTTGTGTTTAATATTGCACATTGAATCATCGTTGATGTCAATAGGTATGACACATTTGAAACATCCAGTTCTTCAAGATGGTCAAGATGGCAGTAATGTGGCTGCAATACAACTTGAGGCAACCGTTAGAACAATCTCGCCTCTAGAATGCAGGTATGATATCAATGCATTTCATAAATAGGTTTTACTTGTGCCACCACATTCATATACAAAGAAAAGTTGTTCAGATGGTTGATCTACTGAACAGATTATGCTATCCAAGATTACTTTCTACTCATTATTTTGGGAATTTATTAGCTTTTCATCCTCTTTAAACAAAACAACACGATCAAAATTTAAGTCTTGCAAGATAAGATGGTTACTTAGATTCGTAGAAGAAGTTCCATTTGGTATGGGAAATGATGGAAAGTTTGAAAGGCTCTTACTGTTCCATTGCAATAGGTTTTGAATTCCGTGTAGTGTAGCTTGTTCTTTTTCCAAGCATGTTATGTTAACACCTAGGGCAATATAATAAGACATTATATGTATTAATTACTCAATATTTTTGAAGAGCAAAACAATAAAGCTTGTGAGGAACAATTTGTGAAGGTACCTGAGAGAGTTTGATTTTGGCGAGGTAAGTACAAGTAGTTTTCAGACAAAATTTTAGATGTTTCATTCTAGATATTTTTCAAGTTGAGAGATACAATAACATAACAACATGCTAACAAACATACTCTGTAATGAAGATCTAGAAGCCTAAATAAATGCTTCCATAATAGCATCTATATATTCCTTGCCCAAGTAGATGTTTTATGAATATACATGCACGTATCATAGATGCATCGTATTCTATATTTTTCAACAATAAAACTATATATGTATTGGATATGTATTGTATCTGATTCACTTATCATATATGAGGATCATGGCCAGCGAATAAATGATTATTCCTAGCTATTACCTTTATAGTAAAAGAGTTTGATCCAATGCTTTATATTTATTTTTCCCTAGTAACCAAATAATTTTATTTGTAAATAATACATATTTGATTCTATCTATAAATCTATTTTCTTCCCTGTGTTCTACTCTCAATAAAAATGCTAGTTCTTAATATTAATATATTATGATATGAATGCATTACATTTTGTGTAAAAGGCAAACTCTTTTAAATTAGATTTGTTCTATATAAATAAGTTAAGAATTGAATCCCTAACTGTAACTTATGCCAACTTAAGTTTTTATTACATTTTCTTTTTTTTTTGTACAAAAAAGTTTAGGTGAGTTGGATCTCGAGACTCACAACGGCAAAAGCATGGCTTTAGGTTCAAATAATATTTACAAAAGTACCTACAAATCTACCACCAATAAGACTTTTACATCAACAGTGAGATTTAATCACACAACCTTATGTATTATTGTCCAAATCTTTACCAGTTGAACAAACTTTTGTTGGTATTACATTTTTTTTATATAATAACTATATATCATAATCAATAAAGGTTAGTTTAGTTGGTAATGATTTAGTCCAAAACCCAAAAGGTCATGAGATCAAATTTTGCTGCCAATGTAAGGACATTGTTAGTGGACAATGTGTAAGTATTTCTATAAACACTCTTTGAGTCCGGAGGCACGCCTTGGCCTAGTGAGCTCTCGAAATCTAATTCACCAAAACTTTTTTTTAAATCAAAAAATTATATACATCCAATTGTCATCTCTTTTTTCTTTTCTTTTCTTCTCTGTTTTTTTTTTCGGTAAAAGGGTTCCAATGACCCAATACTTTTCTTGGGCTAGAAAGATACAAATAAACTCAAACGCAGAATTTGTGGGCGTAGACATTGAACAAACGAAGATATAAACAAGGGATATCCTTGCTGGCATTGGTGGCCCATTATACACAAGTACAATGAGGCTCAATACAATTGTCTTTTTTTTTTTTTTTGGGCCAGTAGGCTCAGTAATAATTATCAGATTCAAAACTTCCGTAATAAGTAAGGACTCTGTTTTCTATAAAAAAAGAAAGAAAGAAAGAAAGAAAGTAATGACTCTGTTTTTTTGACCCAAAAAAAAAAAATTCTGTTATGAAGTCGAATTTTCATTTACCAAATATAACAAGAATAATCTTTTTCTCTTAAAAAAAAATCCTTTTCTCAAAAGCAGCCTAATATTTTTTTTAACCTCTTATTCTCTTGTTTAAATGAGTTGATTCCTTGAAAATTAACACCCAACTACTTCAGTTTGGGTAGCTGGATGTCGCTTTTGTCCAAAAAAACAAAAAGAAGAAGAAGAAGGTGGGGGATCGCTTGCTTTTTAGCATTATTTTTCCTATCATATTCAATACTTTGGTTCCTATTTCATTTCTAGGTTTTTTACCCAAGATATACGCTGGTAATTTTATATTTAGGGTATATTACATTCATACATCTGTTATGTAACTATTCTGTTTTATCTAAAATAACAACTGACTTTTTTTTAATGAAAAAAAGTTTAGGTAAATTGAGTGGATTAAGGTCAAAACATTTTTTGAGGCTCAAAAAATGTTTAAAGAGATATTTACAAATTGCTCACTAACAAGATTACCATAGAGCAACAATATTTGAATTTATGATTTTGTGAGTTATGTATCAAATTTTTACTAATTTGACCAACTTTTGTAAATAACTACGAGCTTTTATTATTTAATAAATTAGCATTAATTAATCATTGGATTAATTAACAAATTGCATTTTAATAATATCAAATAATTAATTCTTTAATATGCATTCAACTAATGAATTGTGTAGGCATTCTAATTCTCTTGGAAAAGAAAAACTTAACAACTTAAATTTATTTACTTAATATATATATATATATATATATTGGTGGAATCAAGACAAGTTGACATGTATAATTGGAGCTAAGGAAAATCTTAAAACCCAATAATTATATCTAAAAATTTAATAAGCTTTTAGCATTGCTCTTATTAAATATTTATTTTAATAATATGCTTTCTTTCACTAACATTTAGTAAGGATAAAAAAAAAAGCTTGTAATACAAAAGTCAATAACATACTCTATAAGTAGGACAAAAATTTCCCTCCCTCCCCTTCCTTTGTAAATAGTATAGAAGGGAGTAGTAGTTCAATTAAAGCTTAACTCTTTGATCTTGGGCCCAAAGATGTTAGGAAATCTGATGGCACCCTCTTGAACTAGGTTGGATTAGGGTGGATATAGATGGTTCAATCAACAATAATAGAGCTTGTGGAGATTTTATTAGAAATGAAAACAAAAATTAGATAAAGGGCTTTTTTTTTTACCAAATACCTTGGGTTACCACCCTAGTACGGTAGTTGAATTCTTGTAGATTCTTAAAAGCTTTCATCCTGTTTTACAACTATAAGCACCTTAGAATTAATCTCTACTTTGATTTCCTCTTGATTCTTATACTTATCCTAATGAATTCTCTCATAATCACCCTTTATCCATACAATCAAAAAAATTAGAGATCTAATTATGTAGAACTAGATCATCACTTTCGATCATATTTTCAGGGAAGTAAAAGATTGGCTCATTTACCAAACTTCACATGAGACCTTAGATATTGATGCCATTGATGATACATCCTTAGGATGCAAAAATTTGTTAAACTGTGATATGACTTGGCTTGTTATTCTATGCATAGTTTTTCATGACCTTTTAATTCCAAAAAAATAAAAACGTTTCCTCTTAAAAGTTTTTTAGGAAAAGTCCCAACCCAATCTATATATATAGAGCTAGAGATCTTATTTTTATTGATTTAGCCAATAAACACCCTAGCATAGACTCTCAAATCTTTTAGAGGTGCCGTTAATCGGAGCATATTTTAGCCTTATCACATTTTTTTGGGTAATAAGTGTTATCACATAATTCATACAAAATTAGACAGTGGAGTGGTAGATCATGTGGAGCCTCATAAAGCAAGTTAGATTGTTCACAACTAGTAAGTAATAGGAAGAGTGACAGTGAAATCTAGAAAGAAAAAATTAATAGCAGTTAGGTCATTAATAAATTTTTTTTAAAAAAATGACTTATAACTATTGATTATAATAATTGTAGATTTAGGAATCCTAATTATAAAAATGATATTTAAATTTTAAATGTAACTATCAGTTTGCCATTAGGATTTTTATTTGCAACTGTTAAAATTTATATTTGCAACTTATTTTAAAAAAAAAATTGTCAGGACTTAAATATTATCAATTCCTTCTTTAGAGACTTTATTATCATTTTTTTTTGTATGTTATCACTTATAATAAGTTGTAACATGTATACAAACATTTAGAGCTCATTCATTTCAACTTATTTATAAAAAAATTACTTATTTTTTTAAAAAATTTATTTTGTAAGTTTTATGAAGTTTGTTTAAACTTTTGAAAATAATCAGAATAAAAAAAGTAAATTTTTGATTATTTTAATAAGCTACTTTGAATAACTACTAAAAATAATCTAATGTGGTATATGAAAAAAGTGTTTTAAAGAAGCAAGATACATGAATATATTATAAAATTATTGTATAAAATAAAAATTAAGAAAAATATCATAAAATTTTAAAATAGCTAACTAATAATCACTTTTGGATTATTATAACCAAATACAAAATAATATCTACTTCTTATAAAATTTTAAATTATTTAAAAATTACTTATTTTTTATTCTTAAACAAACCGGCCAATATTCACAATTATTAAAGAGCTTTTTCCATCATACTATCCATACTTAAAATCCTTTTTCACACTTTATTTTAGTTTAGTGTCTAAATGAAGGTACTATTAGATTTAGATAGCAAAATGGAAATGTGACTTTAATGAGTTGAGGTGTTTTGTTTAATATTTGTAAATATTATGGTTTTCTATAAATTTTATATTATTTATAAATATAGATTATGGAAGAAGATGTGCAAAAAAGAGTAAAATCTGAGTAATTACATTAGAATTAAAATGTGTTTAGATATATTTGTAATCACTTTCTCACTTTTTTGGTGGGCTCTACTCTTTTTCTAATTTATAAATAATAAATATATACATCACTCACACACAGAATAAGTTATACGCATCTCATCTAAGTCAAGGCTATTATTTTCCGGCCAGATACTAGAGGAATTAAATATTAGATATTGGGTTGGTGATTCTGTTTTTAAAAAAACTAGATTATGTGCACAGGTACACGTTATTGGTGCTATTTTATTTTTTCCAAACATTTATACTAATTTTTGTAGTTAACTGAAAATAATTTCAATATTATTTATCATGACAAAGATGTTTTAATTCAAATATATTATTTAGAAGAAGATTTGAAAAATGTTGAGGGAATTTGAATTAGAGAGAAAGATTGTATACTAAAAAAGAAGTGAACAATTTTATTTTTTTTTAAAATCTTTTAAAGAGTAGATGAAATAAAAAAAATTGACAATAAAATCTTTTAAAGATTGTATACTGGAGGCTATGAAACAACTAAGCGGAAGAGGGAAATAATATGAAGAACTCTAACAATCTAAAGGGTTGATCACATTCCTCAAGTAGGTATTAGCTTTCCCTCATGCCCATCAGCTTAAAGCTCCTCACTCCTTAGCTTCCAGCCTCTCAATGTCCTATAATAGCACTTGACAAATATTGAAAGTTGCTTAGGACTTATGTAGAAATACAAGAAGGAGTGTTTTTTCCTTTCCTTGTGGAGATGTATGCAAATCTAATGTCTATCAGCTAAGTCAACAATGATGTGTTGGTTGACTTATTCAATCATAAACAGGCTACCACTACCTCGTGTAATTTATATATGAGGTAAATTTTTTAAAACTTTACATTAAATATTTAGTTGTGTGTTATATATATATATATATATATTAATCATTTATTGATCTACTTATTTTGACGGTTAAGATACCTTTACACCACCATACTAGCTAAAAGAGATACAGCATAGAGTATCATACTTATCAGTCCCCATGTAGTTTCTTCTCGTGGCCACCACAGAATGAGTCTTAAGTAAAGACTAGAAATAGCTCATAAGCTTTCTAATTACTTCCAATAATGTGGCACTAACAAGAATAGAATATTAATAGCATCTTATTGTGAAGAGTAAGTTACTTTATGATAATTCACTTTCTTCAAAATTAAATTACGTGACACTTCCTAATTATAATCATTGTTATGGGGAATATTGGATGTTATTTGTGATCAATCTAACTATAAGGAGAGTATAGTACCTTGACCCTATTAGTGGTGGCAATCTTAACAATAAGCTGCATATAGTAGAGATAATGATTAATAAATTGATTAAGTTTTGTGCATATATGTATGTAATTTTGGTTTTTTATGTATGAACATTCTCATATCAACATTTCTATTGCATGTTTGGGCCATTGTCATGTATGACATAAAATGTCAACCAATAATTTCAATAATTAATAAAGGGTAGCAATCGCTTTGATGCAGTAATATCGTGGATAGTTATGAAGATATATATATTTATCATTAATTATGTTAGCAATGCAACTATAATTTATGTCATATCATTAATTGATAAAATTTTTTTATCCATTATGTGATCATAGTGCTCAAAACAACCAAACAAAGCCAGGAATTATAGGTATGCTATCATGAAATACATGAAGGACATGATCTAACACGCTCCCATCAAGACTCTTCCAAACAATGCACATATGTTTTCAAACTTCTCATCATCATATTATCTTTATTAATTAACATGATTTTAACTTATTATTATTGTTTTTGCATTTAATACTACGATGATACATATAGTGACATATTTATTGAGGCTCAAATGAAAGAAGTCCTTGAAGAGCTATCATGTAATATTTTTCCAAACTTAGTTTAGCTATGACAACTAGTAGCAGCAACAATAAAAAAAAAAAGATGATATAGGTATATATTTAAAGTTAATCGACATAGATGATATAGGCTAATTTTTAAAATTTGGAGCTTTATTTTGGCCATAAATTGATTTAAGTTAACCAACTTCAAATTGTAAATAGCTTTTGTAAAGATATTATAATGTATATTTCATATATATGTGCTTATTGTTAGCTGAAATTTCTGTTTTTGGGTGCTGAAATTTGGATATGTAATGTATAATGTAGGGAGGTCACTAGAAACGTAGCCTTCTATTTTAAATAATTTGATCTTAATATTAAATAGTTATAAAAGAAAACTATAATGATTGTGAGATAAAACTGTTTAATATTATAACCAAATAAAAAGTGTCACAACATTAAATGGTTCTGGCTACAAAATTGTTTTATATTTAAAAATATTAAAAGATTTTGGCAATAGAACCATTTAATATTTTCACAATATTAATTGGTTTTGTCTCTAAAACCATTTAATATTTGTGATTTCCATTTACAATGTTGAAATTAAAACCATCTAATATATCAAGAATATTAAATGATTAAAAAACCATTGAATAAAAGTTTCAAAAATATTTAACACTTGATTACTCAATAATTTATAGCTGTTTAATATTGAAAAAAATAACTATTTTATTTTTTATTTTTTTTTAGTAATGTAATATGCATTTGTCACTTTATTAAAGATAACTTGTTAACAAGTCCCACCTACATATTAAAACTTCTATAGTTGTTATATATAACGTGGACTTGTTAAATATTAACTTAATTTTTCATTTTATTAATTTAATCATGGTTAGTTGTTAGCCTAAGCCTATACAAAAGGATAAAGGTTAGGCATTTAGATAATAGGTTGTATCCCAACCTCAATAGGGAGATTAACAAAGATTCTCACCTCACTATTTCACTTAAAAGTTGGGGTTAATTTGTAAATTACCCTAGTTGGGTATATTAATGCAAGGTTTTCATCATTTTTATTGTTAATATTCTCTTCTTCTAATATTCTTAATAGTTTTACTTGTTAATTTATAAAGGTCATTCATCACTATGTCTGAATGTGTAGAAGTGGACTTGTTAAAACTACTAATTGGAATTTTTACTTGTTAATATACCATATTAGTTGCAAAATGAGATGTTTGAAAACCTTACATAAATGACAATTTCAATTAAAATTTTAACAAGTTGAATTGATATTATAACATGTTTATTATCTACGAATTTATCAGGAATTATCTGATTCCCTTCACTACAATTTTCACACAATATATGACTTAGGAATTTTTTTTAATTATCTCTTCTTATTTTAAATTATTGATCACATGGAGGGGGGACTCACTAGCACTACATTCCCCCCCGCCCCAAAAAAAAAAAAAAAAAACAATTCTAAATGCACAACATATATTCACTAAATATAAAATAATATGTGCACAACTGCATCTTTTGGCCAAGAATTGAATATTAGATATTGGATATGTGGTTTACTGTGATTGAATAAATAAAATTATTCATAAGTTGCATCCAATCTGTCCAAAATAGGTTGAAATTAGATCATGATCTGTTTCACCTAGAATCATCTATTAATCAGGTTACCACTTTGGTTGAACATCATTGGGTTTATAAATATAATATAATATAAATGCCCCAACTAAGTGGTCCTAATAGGATATGCATTATTGTCTCTCATAATCTTCATTTATTTATATATAATGATAATTCGAACATGCAAACCAGATCATTAATCAATAATTAATTTCAACCCATCGTTTCCCAGCCGTGAGATGGATGAACACGTATCTAGCTATGTAAGTAATCAAATAAACATAAATAAAAGGTGAACTTCCAAGAAAAGGACCAAAGAATAAAAAAATTATGAATAAGGACCTTGGATTTCTGAAATTTCTCATAAGGACCTAGGTCCTTTCTTACCCATTGTTTGAAAATATATATTTTTGAATAACATATAAGGAATTCTAGTTTAAAATTTTTAAAAAGTAAAATATAATTACCTACCATCTATTTTGATAAGTTACAAATATCTACCTTCTATTTTCTTGGTGAGGCACAAGAAGTATGCTCCACACCAAGTGCATCATCTAATATCCTCTAGAGTATATAGAATAAACGGTTAGAACTCTCCTAACTAATTTATTCCAAATACAAAACTTGGCATTCGGACCTCCTTAAATTATTAATGTGACCTCATAATTTAATTGTCTTCTCTCCCTCCTTAAATTTAAACAAATAAGTATGGAAATATCTAAATAAATGTTTCATGAAATATCACATTAAAATTAATAAAAAAATGAGGATTAAATAAATGCCAAATGTAATGACTAATCTACCTCATTGCATCAAATTCCTAATTCATTAATTTTTTATGTACATGTTGAAATATTATTCTTGACAACTTATATATTTGAAATTTTAAAGAATCTCTATATAAAAATATTTACATAACTAAAAAGGTTGAAATATGATGAAAATTTTAAAATTATAAGTATTAAAATTAATTTTTTTGGTAACTAAATAATTTTTTTAAACAACATTTATGCTAACAAAAGTATTTTGGTAGAAAAATATGATTTAACAATTTATAAAAATATAGGTCAATTTAAATAGTTAGGAGATTTAAAATATCATAAATAGGAAAATATCATAAATGTGTGTGTTTAGGGCTTGTTTGATTGTATTCTCATTTTTTAAGTTTTATAATAAATTTTTCAAAATTATTTTTTCAGAATAAATAAAAAAATATATTTAATTATGTTAATTCAAAAACAATTTTAAAATTAAAAGTTAATTGATAATGATGGTTGCTAGTTATTAACGGTAGGGTAGTGGTTTATAGTAGTTTTGTTCTAATAATTAAATATTAGTGCATTTTGCAAAAATAAAAAAACATAATTTTTTTAAATATTTAAATCCAAAATACTTACCTAAAACATTTTTTATTTCTTTATTTTAAAAATAGTAAAAAAAAGTTTGTAATCAAAATCAATCAGGTGCTGATTTTTTTTTTTAAGGAAAACCTACATAAGTTTTAAAATTAGAAGAAATATCTCTATAATTAAAAAGAATAAACGGAAAATTAGTGTATTTTACTATATAAAGTAAAAGAAAATTATGTGTGCACATTTTTATTTAAGTTTTGAGATTTTTAAATAAGAATTAATCAATAGTATTGACTATGAGAATGATGTGATTCTAAAATATTATAATTACTTCAATATATTTTATATATTGTTGATTGACAATTTACTTCAAAATTTGTAAGTAAAACTGTCTCTAAAATATTACTTTAGCCCATCATATTCTATCATAAAAAAAAAAAATTCTCACGTCAACATTAAAGATTTGAATACATTTCAACAACAAAACCAGCTTTTGGTTGGCATTGAAATGAATTTAGTTTCTTTCTATACTGCCTTTGAACCTGTTATTTCACATCATCTCTAAGAACTATTATTCTAATTCTTAAGAATTTCTTTTCAAATCGGTTAGAGGTTAGTGAGAGTGATCTCTAGTATTATTGGGTGATGAAGACGATCTCCTGAGACAAGATATTGCAGAAATATGATACAAATGTGTATGATAAGTACCTCTCGATGCTCCTAATAAATAAGGATTCATTTTTTAAAAACATACGTTTTGTCATTGCAGAATGTAGAAGGTATCAATTCTGTATCCAAACTGCAACATCAACAAGCTTAATAGGTGAGAGATAATGCCGAGACATTAAAAATTATATTGGATATTATTTTCTGAAATTTATTTTAATAAAAAAAAAAATGTTTTGGCTGGTGTTTTTAATTGAAATTAATTTTAAATGTATAATGACAATAAAGGATGCCTTTTATAATGTAAATATTGAAAAATTTGTTAAATGTCCACTTAAAAAATAATATATAATAGTGATTCATGCATTTTTATAATTATTTAACTCGTATATATACTTCTTAATGATAGAAATTTTAATTAAATTATATCGTAACATTAACAATTTAACCTATATAAAAATAAATGAATATATTTAAGTATAAATAAATTTCATAAAAGAGAAAAATAAAATTATTATGCACCTTTTGCATAATTATCCACCTCCTTCAAGTCTCACATCCCAACAATCATTTTAAGAGTAAAGACCGACTTCTGCCTCAGCCATGAGAGGCATAAATGATAATTATATTGATAGTTTTACATCTAACAATCATTTTTAAGAAAATAATTTTGTCCCTAATTCTATTAACTTCTATTACATCTTCTTTCCACTCCTTATCAACAATGATATCTACCATATTGTGTGTGCTTACTTTTTTTTTATAATCAAAGTTGAAAACCTTGAATATTTTAGCTTGTTTATCAGGCCCTTGAGTTTCTTGTAGGTACAAAATATTAATTTTTCTATGAATTCATAATTTCTACTTCCTTCATAGATTTATAATTCAAAGTCTCAACTTTTTAAGTACCAAATTTAATCTCAATCACATAGAGTAACTTCTTTAATCACCCTCTTCAAAAGAACATGATAACTTTTACTCATTTAACACTACATTTGGACGTCGATTGTAGCGACTTTAACTCATTTGTCATTGCATTAGAGTCATATAGTGCATACTTACGGGCAACAACCTAACATTGTAAAAAAAAAAAAAAGCTTATTTTTCATATCTATATGAGATTCAACAAATTTTATGTTGATTATTTGAGAGTATAACAACCCTCTTCTTTTATTTTAGACTTAAGATTGATTATAAATTAAATATAAAAATTTCATAAAAGAGAAAAATAAAATTCTTTATGTTGCTTTGACAGTATACAAGCCACAAAGTGCCTATGCCTGAGGTATATTTGACAATTTAATAATTCTCATAGATAATAATGGCTTTCAACAGCTGGAATTGATTTTTGATAGTAGGTAAGAGCAAGAAAATGCCTCTCCACGGTGTGGAATTAGAGTCAAGTCTAGCTCCAATAACTTGGAGTGTATTCGAATTTTAATTGGATACAATTGATTGTAAAAAAAAAACATTAATTAATATAATTAATTTTAATTTAATTGATTATATTAACTTATATGTAAAATATTTTTAAAATAATAAATATAATTAAAAGTATTATATTAATTTTTATCTATTTTTGGTATTAATTTTTACTTTGTTTTAATAAAACATATGATGCATTATCAATATCATGATCATTATCAATCCTAAAAACATTAGAAAAACACTACTCAAACACCATAAAAATTATTAAGTTTTATTATTTTATTTTAATATTTATCTTTTAAATTCCAATATGAGGGTCACGTGAGTGGGCTCAGTAACCAACAGTCCGTTTCTCGTGCATTTATGCGAGCGGGATCAGTCATGCTTGTTGACCCTCAAAAATAAAAATAAAAATGAAGGATTATTTTTTCCTAAACCAAAGATCATTAGATATTTTAAATTCAATTATAATTAATTTTATCCTTCAATGTTAAAAATTTCTTCTCTCTTCATTCTACCATTTTTTTATACTATTAATGAATCCTATATTATATTTTTAATATTTTTATTATAAAATGTTAAATTAAAAAGTATTTTTTTTCAACTTTATTTCAAAGATTAGTGAACACCTAAAATTAAATAATTTACAATAAAACTTTTTTAAAATGTAATATAAAACCTGTCAACAATAAATAAATAATAAATAAATGATAGGATAATAAAAAAAATTATTATTAAAAAATATAATTAATTTATAATTAAATTTAGAGCGTGAAATAATAAAGTTAAGACTTAGTCCATAAATAAAATCGGTCATCTCATGAGTGACCTCCCATTTAAACGAAGCTACCTCGTAATTGGCACTCACCTTCATGGAAACTTCCTCATTCTTTCCAACTTCTCAACTGTCTTCTTCGTGGTCTAAATTTTCCCTGTTGAAGCTGCAATTCTGATTTCTTCTCTCTCTCTCTCTCTGTGCCAAATCCGAACCATCGAAGCGTGACTCAGTTTTGTCTCCCGCATCTGATTTAGTACTTTTGGTCTTTTGTCTTGATCTTCTGTCAATTTGCTTTTCATCGAGCGAATCTGCTTTTCTCACTCACTCGAGGGAAAACCACGATTTTCCCTCTCATTTCCCCAGAAACCAATTCTCGTTCGTCTTCCATGGCTGGCATGCTTCCCGGAGTTGAATCTGCTCGAAGGAGACGCTTCCATCAGACCGGGCCATCCTCTGATTGCCCTCATTTCACCAGAAGACCTTCCTTGTGCTTATATTCAAGCAACCACGAATTCCTTCATTTCTCTTCTTCTCTGCAGGTTCGTGCTCTTATCTCTCTCTCTCTCTCTCTCTCTCTCGATTTGATTAACAGTTCTGTTTTTGTGATTCGTTCTTAATTCGATTCTGAATCTGAAAATGAACTGCAGCAAAGAAACGTATTATATCAGGCGCGAACAGATGAGAAGCTGGCAGGAGCTGCCGGAGAAGCCAAAGAAAGATTGGATGAGAGATTAAGATCAGCTCAAAAGAAATCACTTAACAAAAGGTATTTCAAAATTCTTCTTCATTAACCAGAATCCACGGGATTTTTGTAAGGTATTCCGACTAAATAATGTGAGTTGTACATAGTTTTTATAATTTGACCTATATTCTATATTTGATTGGCTTACTGATGTTAAGACCCGAAAAGAATGACGTCGGTGTATCTGTGATTCAAAATTGTACAAACGCAGGTCAACAAGTACAGCTTCACTATCATTTTTTACTTTTAAAGTTTAGACTAATTAATACTAATAAAACTACGCATTAGTCTAAATCTTTTTCAAAGCTGATCTTGCGTTTATCTGGACTCCTTCGAGATAAGTGTTTTAAAAGTTCCGGAAAAGGAAAAATCTCTTCCTCACTCTTTCTGGTAGAATCTCAAATCCATTCACCCAAGGCTTCTTGTTTAATATCTCTTCCCCCCCCCCCCCCCCAAAAAAAAAAAAATTTCTAGGCCAACAGACTGATCAATGATCAATTTTTTTTTCTAGGCCAACAATAATTAAATAAACAACCAAATCAGCAAGTAGAACAACAAATCTGAAACATATTAGAATCCAGATGAATCTTGTAAAGTATATATATCGCTTAACATCGGTTGGTCTAGATGGTATCTGTAAGGCTTAAACTGTTCTGATTGAAGAAGTATATATTCGTTTCTGACCAAACCTTCTATGAATATGGTTCTTTTGTGTGCTTAAATCATAAAGCTTTGCAATTAATTAACAGGAAAAACATCAAAGAGAAGGAGAAATGCAGAGAAGGAAGACCAGAGTTACACATAGAGGTATACGGATCAAAGAAAAGTGGTGGATCAAGGATGATGTTCAATTGGAGGAAACTGAGCTGGAAGGCTTCAGATCAAGAGGATTGTGCTGTGTGCTTGGAGTCATTCAAGATTGGAGAGACACTGACCCATCTTCCTTGTGCTCACAGGTTTCACTGCAGCTGCTTGGAGCCATGGCTGCAAAATAACAATTATTGCCCATGTTGCAGAACTTCCATTGTCATCTCTCACTAGATTTACCATCCCATTAAGGTTCTGCACTTTTGTTTCTCTTTGTAGGGATCGGGGATTGTGATGATGAATTGATAGGTTTCTTGTTTGACATATCAGGCATATGGATGGTGATTTGCAAAATATCAATCAGCACCTTCCGTTAAATGAGAATGTGTACTATATAAATCTGAACTGAGTTTTGAACGTGACGAAGTGATGAAAAAGTTTTTAAATATTTGGTCCATTTAGTTACATAAAAAAAAAAATTTAGACATTTAGATTTACCACAAATGCCTGGTTTAATCTAAAATTGATCAAAAGTTGAGTTTACTCGGCTCAATTTACATTAGTCTAGGCCCATTAAATCTACAATTAAAGCGCGGCAGGTCTAAAACATTGGACGAATCAATCCTAAAAAAAATATTTTGATTTAACCTTATGGTGATTATTATATCATGGGTTAAAATTTGCATACCTGGTATACTTGAACATCGAGCTCTAATTGTGGACTTTTTTTTTTTGTTAAATTAATCTCACTAATTGAATCACTATATTGTTCTCCCTAAAACTGTCAACTTACTTTTATAGATTTATTTGAGCCAGACAAGTGACAACCTCTACAAGAATGCATCAGTTAAATAATTTTATAATGTTTGTTAATTTTTTTTAAAAGGTCGAATCTGATTTTTGTTAATTATTTTTTGAGAAACAGTGATGTTAAGTGATCAGAAAATATGGAAGCTCTTCATTAGCATATATAAAAACCTTGAAAAGTACCACTTAATTTCACAACAATGCAGCTATATATGGCTTTTGAGATTTTTCATGAAGCCTTTGATACAACTTCCCTACCTACCTTTACCTATCACAAATCAGATCCCACAGGAAGATGAATCGTTAATTTCGGTGATGCATAAGTAAAGTCATATGTCACTTTGGATTCTTAAAAGTTTATAACGTAACATTCATCTTTGGCCCCCGGAAAAAAAAAAAGTAACATTCATTTATAGGTAATATATTTTTATCCAACCAAATCAAAATAACTAAATTTTAATATATTAATAATATGAATAACAAAATTTTATTACAGAATAAATAATATATAGAAAATTCATATTAGAAATAAGGGTTAATGAGCATTTTAAACCTCAAATTATTACTCGAATAGCATCTTAGATCATGAATTCTTAAAATAAACAAAAACGCTCGTCAACTTGTAAATTTTGAGCAAACTATCTCCCACCGTTTATCCGTACAACATTAACCATTTTGTAGCTCAACTATCATGCCACGTGTCAAGAGAAAATTAGTGCCACATCAGCATTTGACTAGGTCATTCGAAGTCAAAAGTAGCAGGAGTAGTTTGCCATTTGAGTAATAATTCAAGATTTAGGATGTTCATTTCAAGAGTTCACAGTTCAAGATATTATTCAAATAATAATTTAGAATCTGTGATGTTCATTAACCTTAAAAACAAATATTTTAAATGTATAAGGTGTTTTTATTAGTAAATTACAAAGACCTTCGTAGAAATTAGGATGCCGGATTCCTCGTTTTTTCTGTTGTTATTTTTTTAAAAAAAATAAAACAATGAAACAGGGACACTTTAAGCAAGGTCGGCCAATGGTTGAGAAAGACCTTGAAAAAAGAAAACGACTGGGTAAACTTGAATAGCAGAATCCAATTACAATTTTGTTTTCAATTTAGACTAGCTAATACTAATTAAATATGAATTTGAATTGCATCCAGGTGGATAAGTATTGTTCAAAGTTCTTGAAAAGAAATTAAAAATTGTTTTGGATTCTTCATGCATAGGAATGCCGGATCCAATCAGCCAAGGTTACTTTGTTTTTAATTTATGTCCAGACAAGTTGATAATTCCATCTATCTATCTATAGTTATTTAATACTCTTTTAGGTTCTAAATATATGAAACTTTTAACCATCTTACAAGCATTCAAGGGATATAGTTAAATCACTAAGATTGTTTAAAAATTAAATATAACTTTTTAAGTTACCCCTATTTAAAAGCATGATTTTTATAAAAAAAATTAGATAATTATAATAGGAGTAATCATCAATATATCATATATAACAAAATGGTTGAAGCCAATTCCTGAAAGTGGCTTAGTGTAGCTGCTGACTCATAATACTGTTCATAGAGTTAGTGGTACTGTTTATAGAGCCATGCCTCAAGGAAAATAAAGCGTTGGCTTAATTTTGGATTGTGTGTCGTGATTTTGGGTCTAGAAAAAAACTCCCTCTTATTTTTTTCTTTTAAATTTAAAAACTCTATCTTTTCAAACTAAAAAAAAAAAAAAAACAGTTGATAAATCTCAAGCCTTGTAAAGCAATGTCTATCATCTCTATCTTTTCACCTCTCTTACTCTGTTCTATTATTTGTTTTTCCCTATTCGAGTGCCCTCAGTTTCAATTTAGCCCATAGATTATTTTGTGAAGATTAGAGGCTAATCGAGCTTGATTCTAAAATCCTCAGCTTCTCTCCTTCTCCAATAAAATCTCTCCCTGCTAATGTTGAGCTCAAAAGCCTCACTTGGCATCTTGGCTTTTGTGACTTGAGCTTCTCGCCACCTTCCACTTTATTTTTCGTTCTCTGCTGGATTTTGTCAACAATGCCTTCACATTCTTATTCATTTCTGTTGATGTGAGCAAACATTTTATTCTTCGATTCCTTCTGATCAATTAACAAGCCTCCCAAATCGATATAGGTTAGTAAGAAGCTCTGGAAGGGTCTCTTTTGTTGCGTTTGGCATGCTGACATTATTTTAAATACTTATAATGTGATTAATAGGGATTGATTTGTTTTATTAGTTTTGCTTACAGAGATGTCATTAGTAGTGCGCACTCGTGAGCAACTAAAGCTCATGTCTTAGAGGAAGGTGCATCTTATTTCCTAGAAAATGGTTAAGGAGAATAAGCAACATGGAGGGTTGGGTTTTAAAAACTTTATAGCCATGGCCTTATGCATAAAGCTTTGTTAGAATCTTCTCACACAGCTGTCCACTCTTTGGATCAACTGCTTAAAGACTAACTATGGTTGTAGTGATCCCCATCTACCTTCTGTTTGCAAGAAACGATCCTCATTTTGTGTTTGGCAAGCAATCCTAGATGTTTAGGATTGGTTTTATTCTAGTCTTGGGAGGAAATAGGGTAATGGTTTGGATAACAAGTGTTGGTGGGACCTTTGGACCCCAATAGATCAACCTTTATTCACCCTTGTGGACAAGAACCATAGTTTCCTCAATCCTCATGCTAGCGTCATTGACTTTGTGCAGCTGAATGGCTTATATAATATTATGGGTTGTAAAAGCTTCTTGCTCGAGTGGGTTGTGAACAATATTTGTATTGTCCTTCCTTCTTGCCTTTCTAACTCTGATTCCTATTCTTAGAGAGCTTCCCCAGATGGTAGATTTAGGGTTAAATTCGACTATAACTTTATTTATCACAAGTATGACTCAATAGCGAGATATCTTTAAAAAAAAAAATTTAGAAATTGTCACTTCTAGAAAAGGTTAAATTCTTTCTTTGACAAGCTCTTTAAGAGAGACTTCTTACTAATTCACCAAGAGCCAAAATGAGACTTTCACCCATTGATGAATGCTCCCTTGAGTGTCATAGTGAAGAGACTATTTTACACATTCTTAGGGATTACGCTGTTGTAAAGGATTTTTGGCCAAACTTGATTTCTATTAACTTTTATCTTAGATTTTTTAATTGTTATTTACAGGAATGGTTTGATTGGAATGCAAAACACAACCTAGCTAGGAGTGCTTCTTCAAAATGGCCTTGGACGAACGAAGCTATTTGGTTTTGGCTGTTGGCTACTGTGGAAGAACGCATGCAAATCTATTTTTAAAAGTTCTCAACTCACTGCTAAGGAGTTAATCCATAGTTGTATGCATCATATGCACAAGCACATTGCTGTTGGAACACCAAAGCACATCATTCTACCATATTCCATTGCATCGGATTGTACTTGGATCTCTCCACCTAGTAATACCATTCGAGCAGACGTGCATGCTTCAATTAACCCTTGGCACCATGTTGCCTTTGGTGGGCTTCTTTGAGACTCAAATGGCAATTGGGTTTGTGGGTTCAAACGAGACTTAGGAGACGTTCTGGTTGTGGTTGCAAAACTATTGGCAATTAAGACAGGATTAGAGGCATGTAAACAACTAGGTTTCATAGGTTTCATCTTTACTTTGATTCCTTGGACACCATTAACACGATTTTGCAAGATTATATAGCTAATCACCCTTGGAAAGAAGAAATTAATGCTACACGAGACCTCATTTATAGTGTCCTCGAGGTGGAGATGCACCATGCTTATAGGGAAGTCCTTCAATGAGCTGATCACCTTGCTAGAGATAGTCATGGATCTAATCCTAGGATAAAATTTGTCCATGTAATTCTGGATGACTTGCACGCTATGCTATGCGAAGATAGGTCAATCGTTACCTAAGTTGTGTGTTTTCTTGTAATGTAAATCTCAAGCTTTAGGCTTGCCATTTACATTAAAAAAAAAAAAAAACCTCATGTTTTAGAGCGGCATTATTGTATCTTTGACTAATTCCCTCCTTGAATTTATGAAGGTGATTGATGAATGATCTGTCTCTCTTTTAGGTTATTGTAGTTGCCTTTTCATTATTATGAAGGGTTCCTATTTGATTAAAAAAAAGAATTTAATCTTTTAATATAATATATGCTTGTCACCCTTTAAGTTAGAGAGTGATTAATTGATATAGAGAATGAGATTGATATTGATAATGAAAATGATATAATATTAATGCTTAATGCAAAAATGATAACAGGTTACATAAGGTATTAGCAAGAAATAAATTCTTATTGAAAATATTTAACCAAGATCAATGCTTAACAGAAAAATATTGATCGGTATATAGGGTGTAAGTTTAAATTTTTTGAGGCCTAAGGTTTTGGCCTTAATGGCCTTGCAGGATACACAACCCTAGCTCCTGTGTCAGGATGACGCGCTCAAATCAAAAGGTCCGAGATGTTGTTGGGACATTTTCCCACCATCACATTTTTGTAGGACAAATGATCAATAATTCAATGTCTCTCCAATAACGATTGCAGTCATCACAGGTTGCATTCATAATCATTCCAAGATTTTTGTTTTGTTTTGTTTTGTTTTGTTTAATATCTATAAGGAGAGACTCACGTACATCCATGTTGAGGTTGAAATAAATCTCTTAATATTGACGTTTTGTACCGTCAAAGTGCTTATAATTCTCTTGAGAATGCTTCCGAAAATATATATATATATATTATTTGTTGTTTTAACTTGATATTATTATATATTGATATTAAATTGATTTATATAATATTTTTTATTTTTTATTTATTTGAATATTTATAAAGTGAATATATAATAGTCATTTTTTATATCTAAAATCTCATGTTAATAATTTTAAATTAAATTTTGAAGATTTATGATATTTTATTTAATAATTATTTTCTTCAAAATTCAATTCCAATATTTATACAAATAATATTTTTGTCTACATTAAGAGTAAATAGATTATTTAATGACCAACTAGAGTTGGGATCAAAGGAGAGGTTAATTCCTTATAACATGATGAATTGAAGTTCGAATACTCACAAAAAAAATGCTTATATTTAATGGCTAATCGTGCTTTAAACATGATTGTCTCAAATAAAAGAATATCTATGAGGAACAAAAATACATTACCTAACAAACATTAATTTACTTTGGGGGGAAAAAAACATCAATGTACAATTTTTCTCAGGAAAATCTTATTTGTTTAAAACGACGCCGTTGTTAGCTCCCATGTATGTGAACGGCCACCTCACCCCCAACGGCTAATTTCAGCTTCATATTCAACTCAAGTGACCGTTTACTCAAGAGCTCATCGTCTCTAATTCAAATTCCCAACCCAATCCTCTGAAGCACCGTTTACAGAAAACGCCCTTCATTGAATTGACATTCAAAACCCCAAAATCTACAATAAAGGTGAACGAGTTTGTGGAAAATAAAGCTTCAATCTTTTGTCGTCGAATCTCTCACCTATTCTCGTCCTCGATCTGATAACAGTAATTCGAAAATGGTGTACTCGTACACACCCGCTTACTACTCCACCCTCCAAGACTCCATTACGTCTCTGTGCAAGACCATCCTCCCTTTCAGCTTCAAGAAACGGTGCTTGCCGGCGTCGGAGCTGAAGCTGTCGAAGCTGCAATCCGACAACCTCAAATGGCAGCAAGACTCTTTCCACCAGATTCTCAATCTCATGGGTCTTCACAAAGAAGGGATTGTAGCTGAATCCGAGGTTGTCTCTTTCAGAACAAATTTGCTCGAGAAACTCATCGCTTCTCCGCCAGATCACGAACACCCTGTCGTGTTAAGGGATAAATTACTCTTCTTGCAGGTATGCGTAAAGGTTAAAACTCTTTTACTCACCTGAATGTTTCACGAAGAGGGTCAGATCTTGAATTAGATACCCTTTTGTGTGTTTTGTTTGTTTTGATTTTAGGAGCTTCTTTATGCGAAATGCATTTCCGAGGAAGAGTACCATTCTTCGAAGAGGCCGTTGCTTCAGAGATTGGCAGTTCAAGGGGCTGAGATTGAAGCCAGAGATGTGATCGTTGGAGGATCGAAGGACACGAAGGAGAATTCAGAAGAAGAATGGTCAGTGATTGACTTGAAGGACGAACAATGCTTTAAAGAGAACATAAACTCAAAGAACAAATCAAAGAATATTAAAGGATCAGCCTCTGTTTTCGGCTTCATGTCTGCTTACAAATCTGGAAACAACAGAACAGAGAAGAGTATATTTGAATCGGCTTCTTTGGGTATGGATTCAAAGGGAAAACAAAGCTCGATTCTCATGGAGGAAAGTGGACCTCCAGAACCCATGAAGGAAAGCTCTGGTGCAGCAGAAAAGCTGAAGAGGAAGCCGTTCAAGAGTCTGTTCCAGAAGGACCAGAAAGAGGGAAATGAAGCAGCAATAAAGCATCAATGGGTTTTGATGGGTTCAAAAAATGGAAGAAGAGTGAATCAGGAGATGAAACAGCGTCGTCTCAAGCTAATAATACCATAAGAACTCTTAGAGAAGGACCAGACACCAAGTTGATTAAGAAGAAGCTGCATTCTGATGGCTCACCATCTGATTTTTTCATAGATAAGGTTTGATTGATTGAGTTCTTTCATTTTCATCTTCATCATCAATCTCTGAATAACAAAGTGATTCTGCTTGTTGAACCAATTCTTGCGTGTGATTATTAGGTTTTGGGGGAGAAGATAAAGAAAGAACTGTCAAGAATCCAGACAGAACTGAGCACTACAAACCAAGTCTTCAATTTTCGTATGTCTTCTCAACAAACATCCTTATTATTATTATTATTATTATTATTTTCCTTAGGCAAAATACAAGTTTTGGTCCCTATACTAAAATTAGTGTATTTTGATATTAATTCCTATACTTTTTTTCATTACTCCAAATCCTTTTAAGTTTTATATAACATTAATCCTTATAATGACATAGTTAAATGCATAACTTTTTTTAATTCTGTTGAAAAATTATAATGAGTTAGAACAGAGTATATGCGCATATGTCAGCAATCATTAAGTTATTATGGTCACGTTTTAAAATATATGGCTAGTGTTGCATGTAGATGAAATTCAAGGGACTTCAAACCTTGGGGAAAAAAAGAAGAAGAAGAACTAATATCAAAATATGCTAGAAGTATGAGGACCAACAATTATATTCTTCCTTTTCTTTTCTTTTTTTAGTTTAGATTATATAGCATCTAACAACAATGATTCGGGTTGAATAAACAGGAATGATCAAATGGAAGAAATTTCTACAAAACTTCCAGTGGACAAGGCCGAGTTGAAAAACTACTTTCCAAAGTAAGTTGCTAATCTTTATGAAGAAATTTCTACACAACTCCATGATAAAAGTTGTTTTTTTCAAATTAAAATTGTAGTTAAACTCTGACTATTTATACTGTTAGAGTTGTAACAAGTAAACTCATGAAAGTTTAGGTTCAGTAACATGTTATGCTGCATAAGTAACATATATAAAAGTGAGCAGTCCATTCCAAAAACTATTTATAAGGACATCCTACATATTTCATAATACAGCATGATTTGTCTAAAGTCAGTCATTAAATCAGTCAAATATTAATTCAATGATTGATGATCAAAACTTTAGTCGAGCCATAATCAAGATCATAAACAAAGCATTTTATTAAATTGGTCAATACACTAGCTAAATAAACTCCTGTACTTTTAGTGATGGTAATTAAACAAATTAGTTATTAATAGATCTTTATAAAAAGGATTGGAGAGAGTATAAGTCTTGTGAGTATAACTAGCCTTCTCACGTTTTGAACAATGATACACTTTTTTATTTTAAAATTAAAATTAAGGTTCTAGCCTCCTACTTAGAAGGCTTAGGAATGTCACGGCTCTTTACAAGAATCATGATATTGCCATATTTTTTTGTTGAGCTCTTAGTAACATTCCTCCACATAAGCATTTTATAGTAATATTCTCTTTGGATATAAGTTGCATTTGGTAAATTTTCTTTTACCGTTTATACCATTGATTTTTTTTATTCTTTGTCTTTAAGTAAGACACTTTTAGGAGAGATTTGCATCTCAAAATATAAAACACTTTGAGAAAATTAAGATTTTATTAAATGAGCTTATTCATATATTATCCTTTATTTCTCTTTATTTAACACTAATTAAGTGTAAATTTAAGGTTATTAAATAAAGGATATTTTTAAAAGTTTATTTTTTATTTTGAAAAAAAAATTATTAAGTGTATTTAATGAGATTTATTGGTATGCGAATTTTGTCTAAAAATATCTTATAATTTAAAATAAAGGGAGTATATATTTAAAAACATTGCACATGTTACTGGAAAAACTCAAAGTCATATACATATATATATATATATATATTGTAAAATATGAATTAATTACCTATAACATATATTGTGATATGCAGAGGGAGTATGATGTAGCTTAATTGTCCCACACAAGTATAGCAACCTAGATTTCCAGTAATTATAAAGTGAAGCTAGTTGGCATCCTCATGGTCTCAGTATAGATTTCTATCATATCAATTTTTAGATGATGACTTGACAATGCTCCACTTTTATTATAATATTGAGATTGATTTCTATATAAAATTAAATTATCTCTATAATTATTTTCTATCATGCAATATCTTGAAATTTTTTGACTATTTGTAGCATTTATCTCAAAAAGAAAAAAATATTATTGTTTTTCTGAAAAGGCTTTTGTTTCTTGTTTTTAATAATTTGAATATAAGTTCATGCAATATCTTGAAAAATTTTAACTATTTGTAGCATTTGCCGCAAAAGGCCAAAAAGGTTATTGTTTTCTTGAAAAAGCTTTTGTTTGTTTTTTGTTTTAAATATTTTGAATATAAGTTTATGCATTGATAGCCACCAATTTAATGTTGGGTTGGATATAGGTTATCCAAATTTAAGTTTGACTTAAACTAATATGAAAAGTTATATGCATTAGATAAAATTAAGCTTAATAATATATATATATATATATATATATTATAAAAGATAATGACTCATAAACTCATAAAAGATAATATTCTTCTTTTTGCTTCTTTTGACATATCTTTTATCATGCATTTTATCATGTACAGATAAAACTTATTAAATATACTTTACATTTTTTGTAACTTATTTTTCTCAAGACAAAAATATAAGCTTTTAAAAATACCCTCCATTTAATACTCTATTTATAAAAGATTATTAAAGAGAGCGAACATATGAGAAAGTTAATAATGAAAAAATATCATTAATGAAACCTTATTTTTATTTTAAAGAGAGAGAATATATCGAATCTTCTTTAAAAATATCTTATAATTTAGAACAGAGGTACTATTATTTATAGTTTATAAAATTACATTACATCTGATATATATATATATATATTTATTTATTTATTTTTATGGCTGTGATGAAGGTCTTGGTGTGAAAAATATGGAGATGTAGTGCTGGAAGTGGTGAAGAAAGAATTCAAAGAGCATGTTGGAGAAATGGAAAACATGAGAAGCAATGCTAGAGAGAAGCACAGCAACAACAGATCAAAGCGTTGGGCAACCTTTGATGAAGATGGAGAAAATTTTCACCCAAATCTTTTTGCTCATCCTCATCAACATCATAGTAATAATAATAATATCAACCCATTTGGGAGCAGTACCATCAATCCATTTTCTCATAGTAAGTGGAATTGATTAAGCATTGATGCCTCAATGAATTATAGGGTAAATGTGTATTCTTGCTGTTGAAATATTCTTCGAGAAGCACTCAATACCCTTAACCTATTAGATAGAATATTTTTGTCCTTGTCATTAAATTGTCATTAAATTCTTTAATAGTTAATTTTAGAATATCAATTAGCATTTTCTAACAGTCAATATTGAAAATTTGATGATAAGGGCAAAAAATAATCCGTTTTAATTTCTTCAAAAATACTCCTTAGAGAATATTTTAAAAACAAAAATATACATTTACTCATGAATTATGGCAAGCTTGCCTTGTAACCATAATATCTTCGTGTTCATGTTTAGTAGGCCCACCCAAAAGGAATTGTGATTAATTGATTACTATTAATATTTACATCTATTGTAAGAACTGAAGAACACTGTTCTTCAAGTAAAAGAATCCAAATTCCCCTTGTCCCACTCCCATCCTATGAACACTTTCAGAAGATTTTTGTCTTCATCAATTTATAGATCCATATGTTTATTTCCCATTTAGTATAACACTGGGTACATATAAACAAAGTAGCTAGCTAACAAGAAAGAGCTTGCAAAAGAAAATAAAGGAGAAAATGGACAGGAAAAAATAGAAAAAAAGATGTGATGATTTTATTTTTTATAGTTGGCTGAACATGAAAAACAAGAATGAAAAAGTAGTTAATTAATATTTTACATAAAAATATTAATATGATAAATTTTACATAAAAATTTACATATGATAAAACTTAATAATTTAACATATTAATAAAAATATAATTGCAAATTATTTTATCTAAATTTATTTCTAAAATTATTAAATAAAAAATAGTCAAACAACTTTAAACTGCAACTAAATTGCCATAAATTGTGGAATCTATCGTTCCATAAACAAGTGACTTTTTATAATCCAAGAAAAAAAAAAAGAAACAACAGATACAAAATAAACTATTTAAATAAGTGATTGAAAGTTTATCTTTACATATATAGCAATTTAGTTGTAACTGCAAAAGGTCTACCATTGCCCTCAATTAGAAGCAATATTCTTTGCAGTCAGCGAAACTTATTCAAGGGGAGAAAGAAACAACATTCAAAGGGGCAAGTGTCGCATTATTTTCTTCCTATTTTCATGACAGAAAGAAGCAGGCAATAATGGCTAGCTACCATGAAACTTGCGTGGGGGTTGATGACGGTGCTTCTGGTCAGCCAAGGAGGACTGAAATCGAAAGAAATGCCGATACCTTCTTTGCCAATCTGAGGTGTGTAGTTGGAAGATGCAGAGAAGGAAAATGAGTTCAACACATCAGATCAGATGTAGTCAAATAATTAGGCAACAAAAATTATTTACACCAAGGTCTTTCCAGACTTCTTCATTTCATGGGATTTTTGAGTAATTAGAATTCTTCTAGAGGGAATAATAGCGATTTTCCCAACAAAAAAAAAAAAATTTGTCATACCAAGCATCGCCATGAATTTCCCGCAGCTCCCGGATTTCCTTGAAGTAAAATTATACAATTTTTATTTTTCAGGGAAAAGCATAACAATTCAGTTACAATCTCATACTAATAAAAGCATTAGGCGTATCATTACCAAGGAGCGGAAATGATGCTAATATTTACAATCGCACATACACAAAATCAGTGAGATGACGTTTGTGTGTCTGAGGCAGAAGACTCGGTGAACCCTTCAGAGACATTTCCACGACACAGGGGACATATACTGGGGAAAGAGCAGACGTGGAAAAATGATTATTGCAGTAATAATGGAATTAAGAAAGAATAGAAAAGAATGAAGAATCAAGTTTTAATGACAATACCCATGTATCTCCTTAAGCCACTTGTCAACGCATGCCATGTGGAACTCATGATTGCAAGGCAGAACACGAATTTTGTCCCCTTCTTCATACTCCACCAGGCATATGTAACATCTAGCAAGTTGATCATCATAACAAACAGTTGACAAAAGGAACAATTCTCAACTGCTAATATATTTTTAAGAATAAATAAATGACAAATCACACTCACCTCCCCTTTGGTTTTGAAATAAACAGGAAATAAACAGTTACAGGTGTCATTGATACTTAGCTTGTAAATAATTTGTCAGTTTTGATGATGACATATTTCAATTCTTCGGTCAACTTTGTTGGGTTGTTTGTTTATTTTACAGATATATACATCAATTCTATGACATATTTCTAGCAATTTTTCATTTTTATGAATCTTACAATTGAGTACAATTCACAGTCCAAAAATTTCTCCGTTAGATTGACAACTTGTTTGCAATCTGAGAACTAAGTTTGCACATCCCTTCAGGTTCAGTTTTACACTAGACTCTCCTGATGAAATTCATAAAACCTAGCTCAGCCCCTCTGGTTACGTGAAAATCAAACTAACACCTCTCATATTTTAAGTTGTCATAAGCATTTTGTCTTTTGGTGATTCGTACTGCATTAAATTATGCTATTCTGAATTTCAAGATGAATACTGTGTGGGATACAAGCTTTGTAAACAGTCTGTTAGTAGAAGGGAAGTTTCTGTAGAAATTGGTAATCAGTGGCGAAGCCAGGATCCTAGGTCGGAGAGGCAATGACAGAGCTAGGATTCTCGATAAAAGAAAGGCATTTTCGTTTCTTCCAAATCAACTATTTCTCTTTTTTTCTTTCTTTATTCCCTATCCAACTTTCAATTGTAAATTCATTATTTATCTTGCTTTTTTTTAACTAGTCTTTGAGTAATATTTAGGACGAGGAGTGAGTCTATTTAGTCATATTAGATTGTTTTCTATTTTTAAACAATTAATAAATAATATTAGTATTTAGGTACAGTGAAATTGTGGGCTAATATTCATGAGGCTAAGTTAAAAAATTTCAATAGATCTTGACTAAAAAAGTAAGATTGAAATGGATTTAAATTTTAAAATATGAAAATAATGAAGTGCAAAGTATAATAAGTAAAAGATACAAATTGGAAAATATAAAAACCTACACTCCCAAACATGTCACTTTTTCCAAGTGAGGGGGGCACAATTACATGAGGCTCCGCCGCTGTTGGTGATTGTATTTCAAAACCCTCAAAGGAAGATAGCATAATTTGCTTTAATAAAAACAATTTTCTCAGATCACCAAAAACAAAACAAAAACAGCAACACACAACAACAACAAAAAATTGATGAAATTCACTTAGGTCATAGTTTAGCAAACTAATTAACTATATTCACAATGACAGAGTCATGAAGAGATCTCCCCCAAGGTTCTAATTTGACCTAATTTATGCACCCTAACATTTTTTCAAGGTAACTTGATAGTAGGAACAAAGAGACTTACTGTTCAGTATTACTACCACCATCAGCGGTGTCAACCATTTTGTGACACCTCAGAGGAAAAGAGTCAACAACTGATTCTGCTGCTGGGAGAGAGGCCATAGATAATGAAAATGGCGTGGGCTGGCGATGAAGTTCATCTAAAAACTGCAGTAAATAAATAAATGGCAACATTTCACATATTAGACTCTTTTACAGTTGAATAGAATATGGATGTGTTCGAACCATTTTATAATCTATTGATGAAACTCATTTTTTTGGGCCGCACAAAGCATGCTAACTAACAAAGGCTAACCGTCATTTCTCACAATCTCAGCAGGCTTCAATTATAAAAGATAGAGATAGATCACTTAAAAATTAGAGAGGATCACAGCATGACTTTACATCCTATAAAGAGTAAAAGTAACAGCACGACTACAACAAGTAGCCACGAACAAAAGGGTGGGGAGTATCTTGACACAACCAATCAACCTGAATATTCATGATGACATGAGCTCGAGCATCCTGCAATTTTGAAATATGGACTAGAATTTTCGGATCCAATTTAAAGTTTCATTCTATTGGAGTTTCAATGATATCCATTCTTAATTAACAGGATAAGAGATAAGCACGTCACTTATCTTGGTCCCCACAAATGAAACAATAAAAAAATTGAACATTTAATCCATTGCCGTATGGAGCCACACAACTACATCCCATAAGTAAAATCTTCATATTGAGCTAGAATGAAAAGATGCAAATTTGGTAAATGGAGACATGAACAAAAGACATTTGCAGAGTTCAAATACCCAAATATAAAGATAGACTAACAAGAGTTTACTGAGCATTGAAGCATATATCCCGATTAGAACAAACGAACTACTCCTGAAAAAACTCATGAACATAACACCACAGATAGTAATGAAAAGGGCCAAAAATAGTTAAAGGAAGCCCAAAAAAAAAAAACTGTAAAATGACTCTCATCACGAAATATGACTAAAAATATGCAACTGAATGTTAGCTACAGAAATCTGCAGGGAAAATTGTATAACATAGTTGAGACTCGAGACAAGGATACAACTCCAAATAAAGCTTCTGCAAGCAAGACTATTCTTGACATACTTGCTCGTGTATTAGATTCCTCAGTCGTGGAGAAAGGTTCACAGGAACACTTCCATCAGGGTGAAGTCCTAGTGGACAAGAATTAGTCCACTGATCAGTTTTCATTAAGGCCATCACGAAGTCTTTCCCAGATCTATATACACAAG
>NW_026555335.1:16487499-16571920 GCF_029017545.1 Prosopis cineraria
GAGGTAATAGAATAATTTATACTATTGATTAAAGTGCTTAATTGTCTATGAGTAGATATGTAAATTTCCTACCTATGATTTGAAAGCATTACATATTGTGAAATGAAAATTTTTTGTGCATTTGAAGTGATTTCCCAAACAATGAAAATTTTTGAAAAGTCCTTTATACAAGTTAAACGTAAAATGGATACAAATATGTGTTATGTATGAGATGTGTGAGTATGATCATAATGGGGGTGAGAGTTCACTTATAAAAAGAGTAGTAGAGTCCACATAGCATGTATCTCTTTAGTGCCTAATAAGGTATGGTGTTAGAGATTTTCTCCTTAATATTCAAGTGGATACGGCATTGAAGATTGATGCTTCTTAGCATTAATGATGTAATGTTGGAGTAATGAGACCCCGATTCGTGTTTGAGAGGGAGAGACCATAGTTTGGAAGTGGGATAGGAAACCTTTAGCCGAGCAATCCTATCATCGAAGGTGAGCTTGGGCCATGGTGAATGTGCACTTGGTCCAAGAGCTTACGATTTCAGTTGGGGTGACATGAAGACTTGGATGGTAAAATGATCAAGGTAGAGTAGAAATGAATCATGATGATTGAAAAGATTATGTGGATTATTCTAATGTATATTTTTGTGTATATTAGCTTTACTCCCTTATAGTTGTGCATGCTAATTGATAGTAGTGAATTCTTTTGTTACTGAGATGTTTATTTCACCATGTGGTTATATTTATAGGTGAAGGCTCCTGTAAGGGCAAGGAGAAGGAAAAAATGATTGAAGAGTGAAGAGCTTCATTTTTATAGCTCTTCCCTCTCATATTTTGGTTTTGTAATGAATATGTTATGATATTATGCCAAAGTATTTCATGTTTTACAACCACTTGTATGAGATTTTGTGAAATGTGTGTATATCTCAGCCTAAAATTTAGGTGCTTATAGTTAAATTATTACGAATAGCTAAGATATTAGTGCAAGTAACATAATTGTGTTAATTATGTGTTGGAATTGTTAAAAATGACTTTTATGATGAATTTTATCTTCCCCTTTATATTGTTGTGATTTTAGGTTTGGTGGTCATTTTGTGGTTGGTGTAAGGTCTCTCTTACTAAATCATGTTTAACTCTAAAATTAGGATAATCAAGGGAATAAGCCTTAAAGGATTACCAAAGTTGTAAAGTTTGATAAAAGAGAAAAATTTCTCAAAACATTTACAATGAAATCCCAAATTCAGCATTTTAAATGTTCATCAATATTTATTATGCTCAAATCAGAGTTTAAAAAAAAGTGTAGAAGCTTGAAAATTAAATAGGACTCAAAACTATAAATTTTAAGACTCAAAATTGGATTTTGTGCAAAAAAACATGACGTGTGCTATGGCTTATGACCTATGCACTATGGCTCATCTTTCTTGGTGCCATGCGCCATGACATAAGGGGCCATGTGTCGCAGTGTATTGCATGAATTTGACAGATATCAGCTTTCAAAATGACAGCATAGGGAGCAAACTTTTGATGTGTCCCAAATCTTCGTCTAACGTCCCCAGAGCTTTCTCTTAACTCTAGCTAATGACATTAGTTTCACACTCCATTCTTTTTCTATAAAAAGTTGGACACTAAAACTTATTTTACCTCTTTTTCACAAAAATCTCACAACTTTGGTGTCTCAACTTAATCATAAGTGCCATAAGCTTATACTGACCATTCGACCACATCCTCTTTCATGCCTAGTTGCACTCACCCCTCAATTCTCATGTAACATATCACACACAATCAAAAAGCACATATATATTAAATCTCCACTCAATCCCAATTTTCATAAAATATAAAGGGGAGGATAATATTGCATAAAATCATCATTTTTATTCCAATTCTCTCAAAATGTATATGTTCCTACTTACACAAATATTTTAACCCTATCCGTGAGTTTACAACTAAAACTCACTAATCTAAGGCACAAAATACATAAGTTGTATACTATAATAATGCAAGTAGTACAAAAACAATAACATGTGATCCTAAATGGCAATTACACAATATTAATACACAAAATAAAGTAAAGAGGCATGAAAGTAGGATTTCACATAATCTTATGCCTTAAAGTGGTTTTCCTTGGCTTTGATCCGATGAGCTAAGCCTTGAAATATTGAGAATTGAGGGATGAGTATAACTACTCAGTAACTAAGATTCACCTAATTTATACAGATACATATCAATTGTAAATAAATGCAAATAGGCAAAAACACAATATTATTACAATATGATGGAATTGGCCATGGTCACAAAAACTAATAACTATGTGACCGGACCCAAAACATGCATAATTAAGTTATTTTACAGAGCACAACACGGAGTTGTGATAATAATAACCATGCACCCTTAACTCATATCGGACCACAATACTAATAACTATGTGGTCGGATTGTATGTATGATTGTATGCCAACCTTATACCCTATTGTTATCTATAACATGAAACAGTGGCTATCACGTGGCTATGTCTTTCACGGACTAACCTAGCCTTTCAGTTGTGAGGAGCTACCGGGTTAGGGTTAACTCACTCATTTATGTAATTCAGTTTCCCCTAGCATTAACAACCATGGGGTGTGGCACCCCTAATCTAACCTCCTAATGAATCAGTAGAGAGTAGTTAGGTTCGAGTCCTTTGTAAAACAAGTGGGATAGTCCTGAATTAACCATGGGCAAAGGCTACCATTCGATTCCAACGGTTAGTGCCAAGGCAAGTTCTCGATTCCAACGGTTACTATCAATACCACGTGAATTTAAATCAATCTATTTCTCTCCTTACACGAACTTCTGCTAATAATCATGCTGTGTACATTTTACATAATATGCATTTTGAACAATTAATTCATGGAAAATAAACTCACATACTTATGCTCAAATACTTCACATACTCAATACATTACATATCACAATGCTCCACCCATAATGACAAACCATAATCAAATTCATAAATCACAATTGGGTGGCATAATCAAAGTTTTCTTTCTCAAAACCATTTCATAAGTTAAACACATTGCCAATATGCATCTTTAAGTTAAATCATCAACCATATTTCACAAAAACAATCAAATTCAACTATAAAAATTAGGTTTCTCCTGATTACCTCAAACCTTTGAGAGGTTAAAGGTTTATCCTTCACACAAAACACTTCCAAAGCTTCTCACTAACTTGAATGGTGCCAAATTAAACCTCACTACAATCAATAGCAAGAGTACCATCATTATCTCATATTTGAGGATTTACCACTACCAAATCCCATATATCTATTCTATCAATCCCTAAATCACTACCCATTCATACCCCATAAGTGCACTAGGTTTCATTGATGTACATTATCATTAATAACTCTTCAAATCACCATTAATGGACATAAATCTCTCCCAACTATCTCATTTGTGTCAATTTTCAAATATTTATTACTTTCATGAACCAACCATTCACAATCATTAATGTGGTGTTCTAATATCTTAAACACTCTCATTATACCTATTTTAATCAATGGAAATAGATCCATACTCCTATGGACCGAAAATAAACTTCCTAACTCAAACCCTATTATAAATATCAATAAATGAGGGAGAGAAAGGAAGAAGAAATAGATTACTTACCTTAGGTGTTTGGGAGTATTAATCTATCCACAAAGGTTTCAATATGCGTGCCCTAGCAGGGCTTTAATATGCTCTTTGATTTTCTTCCTCTCCTCTTCTCAATTTTTTACATGCAAAATGCATTTGATTTATCATATTTTTGGTCGTATGCTATAGCACATGCTGCCTTTGCCACGGCGCATGGCATAAAGAGGTTGTTACATTTAAATCTACTCCTCTGTGCTATGGTGCATTGTCTACACACTATGGCATGTGGCACAAAGGGCACTCCTTTATTCTTTCTTCCTTTTTCCTTGCCCGAGTGGCCTGCCATCAATCCAAAACCACTTCTAGGGTTGAAATCATAACAATCTACATAAATTAAGCCTCTTTGGCTATACACCTCATTAACTCACTAATCACGATTATTAGGTTAACTAATCATGATTAAATTTTCCTAGATGTTATAGTTAGGCTATTATTATTGTAATATGATTGGCCTATTATGTTGTGTATGGTCTGTTTAAGTTGGTCAAAGTGATTCTAGGGCTATTTGCATGAATTTGTGTGATTTGGACACCCTTAAGTGAGTTTTATGATAAAAATAAATCATTTTAGGTTTGAATGTCTAACTTTTTAATGATTAATAATTTGGGTATGAAACCAATGCCAATAGCTAGACCTCCTCACGGTAAAGCTACGTCCCCCTACTATAATCCAAGATATTCTTGTAAATGTGATGCATGTCAATGCACATGCCTTCTTAAATTTATTTCAATCAATACTCACACACCCGTATGCATATACTTTCACAATGTTGCTACTCTATCAGTTTACAACACAATGCACGTAGTTATATTAAAATACTTGTAAAAATTTTCATAAGCAAACAAGTAAAAGGGTTACTCCAGTTACCTTTAACCCTTGCTACTAAGGGTTACTAATGACATTAAGCTCCTAGAGGCACAGATTCTCACGAGCAATTTCACAAGTGCTCAATCTACATAACACAGTATCCCTCAGTCAATTCTCAACACTTGACATAGGCATTAATTTGACTAAACCAAATCCCTTAACATAAAAAACAATTCAATTAAACCCTTTTAAATTCACTTATCCATTATTTATAGTCATTAGTCCTATAGGTTACTCAAACAACCATAACAACCTCTTAACACATTATTCAACTGAAATTTTGCCATTTAACCTAACTTTTTGGCTATCTTGAGCCTAAATCTTCAAAGCTTGTCTATTAAACTCCATACTAGTTATAAAACTTTAGTTCTATATTCAATATCTATTTTAACCCTTTTTTTAGATTACAACACCTTAGAATTTTATGATTTGATTTCTCAACTAATGAAATTTAATAAAAATGGGGTAGAAATGAAGTTTGGAATTGCATAATATTTACCCAGCAAGTTATTAATTAAAGTAGACTCCAAACCTCAAGATATGGCTTGCCCTGATAGAGCTGGCCTTCTCTTCCCCTCCAAATGTGTTTCCATCAATTTCCCTTTTGATTTCACAAGCTGATCATGTTAGCTTTAAGTAACCCCTAAATGATGTGAGGTGGCACGTGGCACAGTGAGAAAACTCTCACTTGTGCTCGTGCTTTTTCCCTAAAATTATCTTTTTACCCTTTAATCCTATTAATACAACATCCAATCAACACAAATTATCAACTCAACATCTAAACCGCAATCAATTTACTAATTACTAATTTACCCTTGATTAGCAATTGATTTCTGAAATTAAAATTTAGGATATTTAATAATATTATTAGACATTGAAGCCATCTCTGTCTCTTTAGGACGGATACTTTAGAGCTAGTGGTAACTTTGGGATCTTTTGTATTTTGCAGTGTCTATTTTATGATCACCTTTTTGACTTCTATCATTCACATATCTCAAGACCATCTCTGAGATGTTTCACCATCATCTAGGTACCAAGATCTTCCTTTATTAGCAAACTAATGGCTTCTAGAGTATTGGCAGACAAGAGATGCATGCATTTGTCTTTCCCTTACTTGCATTGTCTATTATTGTAATGATCTTTTGTTCCCTTTGTATGGATTTGTTAGATAGCCTTGAGTAAGGATAGTCTTCCTTCTTATGCTCATATTGACCACAATGGAAGTATATGATTTCTAATCCCTTATAAGCAATGATAAAGATGTGTTTTTTAACTACAAAGCGTGAAGCAAAGCTCTTGCTCAGGTCTACCTCTTCACTTCTTTATGCATAACCACCTCTTTTTATAATATTATTTTAGTGTTCCTTCTTTTTTAAGGTTGTATATCAACATTCAATGTCTTACAAATAAGATTTTTCAACTCCCAGAGAATATATGGAGTGTAGTAATGCATAAGTTGAATAGGTACTTAAACCCAGACTACAAGTTTTCTCAAAGTTCTACTATATGGATTGATATTAAGACTCCATGTTTTAACAAAGGTCCTTCATTTAGAACTTTGTAATAGTGGCATCAGTCGCTAAATTTGATAACATAATAGTTATTTTCCATATCAATGAATTAAATTTCATTAATAGCCTATATATTGCTCAATTTTTCTTTAAGCTCAAATTTGTTTATTCTTCTTCCAAGCAAAGTCACAACTAGAGCATCTTTCCAGGTCTTTGCATAATTCATGCTAATGTTTATAAGGCATTTTGAGCTTTAGTAGTTTTTTCTATAATTGCCTTTCGCTCTTTGGTAAGCTTTAAGGCTAACCGTTCTTCTTCCTCCAACTACTCCTTTATCATTTCTTGCCACTCTCTCTATTTTTCTTCCTTTTCATTCCTTACTAATGAAGCCTTGTAGGATATCTATATTGGTTTATCATTTGTTTTCTTGATAATTGATTTGTAACCTTCTTTTGTGACATTATTTGCACCTTGCATCATAATATCCTTGTTACTAAGCTTCTTCTTCTTCTTCTTTTTTTATTTTGGCATCTCATTCTCAGCCATAGGTATGTTACCGAAAACCTTGAAGTTTAGGGAAACAATGTTAAGACCATTTCTTGCACTAATACGCACTTTCTCTTTCACTCACTCATCTATCCTCTCTTTAAATTTAGCCAATGTAGGCTATAGGGTACCTTCTATCCTTTTTATAAGAAATAAATGATCCAATCATCAAGAACAATGAATATAGTTAAATTTATTTAGATGCAATAAATATTTTACAAATGAAATTTTTTCATACATTTATTTAGGGAGTTATTTTTTCTAATTCTATTTATAAGTTATTTCTAACATATTTTATTGAGACTAAAAAAACTTTAAATCTCATTAATTCTGTTAAAAAATTTAACAGCTTTATTCTTTGTTTGGGCTAAAATTGAGATAGTGCCTATTCAAAAGAATACAGTGGCTAAAGTAGGAATTAGGCCAAATGAACAAAGTGTCATGCCTAATAAGGGATCTAACAATGATAGATCCAGTCCATATTATGGTAGATTGGCCTAACCAAGTAAGCATAGGTCCTTAAATCCCTTAAATCTCAGAGTCACAATCTAGATCGTTGCCTCATATGAAACCATAATCTCAACGGGCCCCAAATCTCATAGGATCATGATCTTCATCGGTGGATTTTTCAGAAGCACAAGCTAACAATTGTGAACACCTAACGATGACCTGTGCACATTATAAATATGAGAACAATAACCAAGAATGGACATCAACAATAATTGACTCTTAATACTCATTTTAGCATTTTAGTTTGTATGTCCAAACATCTTAGCATCATTTTCGGCTTTGTAACCTTTACGATCATTTTTAGCATATTATATCTTGCATATTTTATTAATCAAACACTTATTTTTCCAATCTCATTGCATCTTTACATCTAGGTAAACTGTAGTAAGGGAGTTCAAGAACTCTTTGTTATTTTTTGAGACTTAACATCTCTTGCATGCTTGGTAGTTTTTTTGTTTGTTTGTAAGGAATACTTTGATTAAATGAATGCTCCCTCAAGTCCTTAATATAAGGCAAATTTAATTAATTTTGTGCATATTAAGAAGTACTAGTTATATTCTTGAAATTGTGAAAAAATATTACTTTGCAACTTTATTCTTCCATAATTACAATTAATAACCACAATAATTTTTTTCCCTAGGAATTCAAACGATAAAAATGGGGTAGAATTAAAAAAATTACACTGATTTGTCTTTTATTAAGGGAAAAATGTTTAATCTTTGTATTATATTAAGGACTAGAGAGAGTATATAGGTATAATGCAATTTTCAGTCCTTCAAGTTTGTCTCAATCATCAATTTGGTCCCTCAACTTTAACTTCTATCAATTTAGTCCCTTAAGTTTATTTTCATTATCAATTTGGTCCTTATTTACATTGTTAAAATTTTCCTACTTGGATAACGTAATATTGATGGTATCCATGTAAATGAGTATAATTAATTAGGTAAGAAATAAATAGAATTTGAAATTTTAAAAAACAAGAGAGCAAAACACATTGTAAAATATTATATTGATAAAAATTAAATACACACACTATTATTTAATGTTTCAATAATAATTGTTTACTTACTGATTCACACATATCATGTATTGTATAATTTGTCTTCTAAATTTATTTATATCAGTTACTCATTCAGATTAATGATTAATATTTATTTCTTTCTATAATTGTTATATATGTGTGTGTGCACATTGTTATTTAATGTTTTAGTTTTAGTGATAATTGATTAATTAATTTGAGGGTTAATTTATTCTTATTTAACTACATATACATGCCAAATTATTAATACACTTTAAACATTAAATTCACATTTTTTTAAAGTCAACTTGCATTTTAAAATTTAAAGGACTTACATGATAATTTTAAAAAAATATATAAGGAATTAAATTGATAAAAATTAAAATTAAAGGATCAAATCAATAATTGAGATAAACTTGAGAGACTAAAAGTTTCTTTATCTTGAATATACTTTAAAAATAAAATAATCAAAAATTTAATAATTTTATAGCATTTAAAAGAGGCAAAATGGCAAAGATAGACCCAAAAATAAGAGAAATGACTTAATACAATCAAAACAAATATTCTCTCTTTTTTATAAATAGGATCAGTGGGATAATTAGGTCCATTGTGAATATAATTCTCCTTTATTCATGAGAGTGCACATGAAAAATTCTAACAAATATACTAGACGAACCAGAAAATTCTTTAAAAATTCTCGAATGAAAAAAAGAAAAAAACGAATGGAGTATTAAAGGGGAGAAATCTACAAAATGGCCCCCCCACAACCCAAAAAAAAAAAAAATATTCCTTGATTTTGTTCTTTCCGGCGAGCTATCATTTTCTAAAAACAGTTACGTTGCTTATTTATTTATTTTCTTTTTTGCCAAAAGTTACCTTGCTTATTATTCATTGAATGTAATGAAACAAGCGTCACTTTCTGTTCTAACTTTATCTCGTAAATTCAGCAATTTTAAAGGGAAAAAAATCACATCCCAATCCCAAAGGGGCTACCTAGCAATCAAGCTACCCTAATTAATACTTATGACTCAACAGAACAATCAACAATGTTGAATTTTGACTATAGTGTACCCCATACCCATTTTAAATTATTACTTTAAACTTTAAAGTTTCAATTTTTGTTTCAAAGTAATTGTGATGAAGTGTTGCCTTTTCTTAAGCATTTTATCCTGTAATGATAGGCATCACTGAAGAGATACCATGCCTTAACATTGTAATTTGTAAAGACATGTTGATTAAAAATTACTTTCACTAATTCTATTTATAAATTACTTCTAACATATTTAATTAGAATTAAAAAAAATTTTAAATTTTATTAACTCTATCTTAAAATTTAATAAGTCTCTACCTAGACCCCTAGTAAGGACAAAAAAAATTATTTTTAATAATTTTTTCTAGCTTTTAATTAAGATAGAAAGATAAAGATGAACATGAAAAATATTGAAGTGCCCTATAAAGAGAACTAAAATTAATATTTTCTATCTTCCCTATAATAGGATTGGAGGAGTATTAAATTATGTTATTATCCATACTATTCAATAGTTATTTAATCCAAGTATGCATTACAACAAAGAATTAACTAAGGGCACTTAGTTCAATTAATTAAGAGAGTTGAACTTATCATGGGATTTTGAATTCAAGTCTTGAGAGAGGTAGTCACCTTAAATAAAATAAAATAAAAAAAGAAGCTAATGCATCCCCAAGGTACCTATATATTAAGCTGTTATTGATAATAACAATATCACATAGTGGGAATTTGGATTAGTTTGCATGGTTAGGTTTCATAGAATGCTGGCCAATACAATAAAAAAATAAAATTTATGATAGAAATTAAGAAACTCAATTCGCAAAAATTTTGTGACAAAATATTCCATCAAAAATTTAATTTTGTGATAAATTTATGATAACAAAATTTTTGCCATGAATTTTTGCTTGTGTTAATGAGCAAATAGGATGCTGAACTCTTGCTCAAAAATCGCACTAGACCTTGAACTCTTAAAATATGCAAAGTAACCCTAAACTTTTAAATTCATAGCAAAATAAACCCCAACTGTTAACTTTTTTAACACTGTTACTGTTCACATGGGTACTGTAACAGTCAGGGTTAAATTTGTAGGAAAGTAAACCTTGAATAATACTTGCATGGACAATAATGGTATTAAAAAGTTAGCGGTTAGGGTTTATTTTATTATGAATTTAAAAGTTTAGGTTTATTTTACACATTTTAAGAGTTCAAGGTCTAGAGCATTTTTGAGCAATAGTTCAAGGTCTTATTTGTTCATTAACCCTTTTTGCTTTATTGTATTTAACATTAAAATGCTAATTGCTTTGAAATCAAGAGATTATGATGTGCAAAATCTCCAATTGAACTCAACAATATTAAAATATGACTAGTTAGATAGTCACATAAAAAATAATGTGTGGTGTATTAATTCTAATCTAAAAAAATAAATGTTAAGGAGAACATTGACAAGGCTTTTTTCAATGGTCCTTAAGCTACTTCTATTCCAAATTTTAGAGATTTTCACTTGAATAGATATGGATATGATCATAGGCCCCGTTATCTTTTATCCTGTGTGGTCACCAGTAATAACTTATCTCATCGTTCCTTCAAGTGTCGTGTTACATGGACTCTTGAAGATAACTTTGGTGATGTGATCAAAATAGCATGGTGGTTGGATAACTAGAATCAAAATGTCAAATGCTTTGAAAGGGAGCCTCTTTGTGTAATAGTCACAGAATTGGAAAAATTCCTTATAAGAAGAAACAATTGTTGAGACGTTTGGAGGGTATTAATAATGCTAGACGAAGACAAGATAACCAATATATCTAACAAGTTAAAGTAGAGCTTTAGAAGGAATATAATAAAGTTATAGTGCAAGAAGAATTAATTTGGTACTAGAAATCAAGGTTCAATTAGATAAGTATGGAGATAAAAATGTTGGCCTTTTCTATGTAGCCACCAAAGTTGGACAAAGGAGAAATAAGGTTATTTCTCTTCATAGTGAACATAATGAGTCTGTAGAAGACCAAATGATGCTAAATAATTTAGCATACAAATACTTCTCTACTCTTTTTTTTTAGCTAAAGAGTCTTCATCACCTATTTGTAATACTATTAAAAACTTTCTTGCACTTAATGAGGAGGATAATTAAGTTACAACTGTCAAGAGAGGTGACTATTGAAGAAATCAAGGCTGCTACTTTTGATTGAAGAGCCATGAAAGCTTGAGGCCTGGATGGTATGTAGGCATTTTTGTATCAAGAGTACTGGTTTTTTAAGATAATGAAATTTGCAAATTAATTTAGAATGCTTTTGTAAGATCTTTGACCCTGGAAAAAGTTAATCAGACTCTTATTACCATTTATCCCTAAGGTGGATAGGCATGATACCATTAAAAAATTCATGCCAATTTTCTTATGTAATGTTAGTTGTAAAATTATCTCTAAATGCTCACAATAAGAATAAAAGAGATTATGCCAAAGATTGTTGGATAACTTCAAAGTAGCTTCATTGTTAGGAAACAAAAGTTGTGATAATGTGATAATTGCACATGATGAAGTTATCCATTCAATGTGAACTATAAAAAAAAATCCAAGAATGGATTTGTAGTAGTTAAATTTGGCTTAGAGAAGGCATATGTCAAATTAGACTAGCCTTTCATTTGTCATTGCTTGGTTGAAGTTGGCATCAATGAAAATATTATTAATGTAATCAATGCATGTGTCGAGACCATTGCTATGAGAGTTCTTTAGAAGAGAGAACCTTCTTTTAAGCTTAGACTGTTAAGGAAGAAAGGAGAGGGGATCCTATTTCTTCTTATCTTTTCACTTTTTGCATGGAAAAGCTAAGTCATTTGATAGAAGATGAAATAAGAGAAGGGAATTGAAAGCTAATTAAACCCTTTAAGCACGGTCCTCTTATCTTTCACTTATTCTTTATTGATGACCTTTTTTGTTTGGGGAAGCTTTAATTAACCAAATTGAAGCAATAAACAGGTGCTTGTAAGGGTTTGTAAAGCTTATGGCTAGAATGTTAATAAATTAAAGACTAAAATGTGCATTTCTAAATTTGTTCATTTCTCTAGAGTTAGTTATTTAAGTAAAAGGTTGGGACAGTTGGGCTTATTGGTGATATGGGTATATACCTTGGTGTTCCACTTATACATATGAAGATGTCCATTAATCATCATATTCTTGATAGAGTTAACAGAAGACTTATAGGGTAGAAAGGTAAATTCTTAAATCTAGCTAGCGAACAACTCTTGTCGAAGCTATAAATTCTTCCCACCCTAACTATCATATGCAAATGGTGCTCCTTCTAAAAGAAATCTTGATGAAAATTGATAAAAATAAGTCCTTCCTTTCTTTTAGGGTGAAAATGAAGATATGAAAATAGTTTACCTTGTCTTGTGGAAAGAGGTGTTGGAGGATAGGGATAAAGGGGGATTGAGAATCAAAGTTTAGATACAATTATGGTAAATGGTAATGAAGCTCTATCTAAGATACGGAACATAAAGGTGTCTTCTACTTATTGGAGAAGTATTAGTAAAGTTAGGGATAAATTTACTTTTGGCTTGGGCATGATAATATCTTTTTAGTCTTCAAATGAAATTATGGTTGAAAAGATGATCGATTCTTGATACTCCTCTCTTCCAGCAAGCAACTTATGCTCTAAAACTCTGAACTTATATGAAATCATTATTTATTTTTTGACTAAAAATGGTGATTGGGATGAAACTAGAATGTTGCATTGGCTTCCCCTTCATATTGTTGACTTCATAACTAGTAACATTTGCTATAACGAGGTGAGTGGTGAGTTAAGTGGGGAGGATCATTTATGTGAAAACTATCTACTAATGGTTCTTTCACTGTGAACTTTGCCTATATAAAAGATCAATTTTTTTAGAGGTACAAATGGTCATTATGACAACAGGTAGAAGCTCATTTGTCCACAAAAATCACTACAATACTTTCTGCCATTTGGTTTGTTCAAATTTAGAGGTTTCTTCGAATTGCTACAGCCTATTGTCATAATTTTAGACCTTAAACTACTACTGTAACCTTATAATAGTTCATGTCAAATGGTGCGAGTCAACAGTGACAACATGGTCACAATTTGGTTCAAAAACACTACAAAATTCATGTATGGTAGTTGTTTCACAGAATTACTACTATCCAACCACTACAATAATATGTTGTTTTGTAGTGAGAGTTCCCAAAAAGATGAAGAGCTTTCTATGTCTGTGGCAAAGGAGAAATTACATACCATGGACCTCAGAGCAAATAGAGGTATTGATGAAAATGGTGTTTTCACTTTTGGATGCAGTAGTGTCATTAGGAATATTATTTATATTGTTTGAGATTGTCTAGTTGCTAGAAACCTATAGCCTCAAATTGTAAGCCAAGAATTTTGAACCATGTTGATAACTTGGACTATGCTGCGTGGATCTAATGCAACTTGAAGAGGGATCTAGGTAATAGCATGAGAAGAGTATCTTATGGCATGCTTTTTGCTTGTACTTGTTAGGAAATATGGAACTTGAAGAATAAAAAGATCTTTAATAATGAGGAAGAGGACCTATGTTTAGATGGAGAAAATGTTTTATATAAAGTACTTGTGGAGGTGAGTGGCTATGGTGTTCTTGTGGAGGTGTAGTAAAAGACATAAATGGTAACTAGTTATTTAGATTAAATAGTAAACTTATCTCTTGTCCACCTATTATTTTAGATATTTATAGCTTATTAAAGGGATTGGAAATCTGTTGGGAAAGAGGGTTTCACAAGATTAGTGTCTACATTGATTGTGATGAGGAAATTAATCTTATCACATTGGATAATTTCTTTTAAACCCTTTTAAAGATGTAATTAAAGTTACTATTGATATCTTACATAGAGATTGGCTTTTTGTAAATATAGTTAAATAGAGAGTCTAATAGTGTTACTGATCATCTTGCTAAGAAAGGTTATAGTTCACTTTTGATTTTGTAGTCTTTGATTAGTCACCACCTTTTGTGTCTGCTTAAGGTGGAGATTGATGAGAGATTCTCTTTTGTTTGTTATTCTCTTGTAATCTTTGACATTTGTCTATTGTAGTATTCAATTGCTCAACATTTAAAAAAAAACGCTTGTCTCCATTTCTATTGCTCATAGCTAGAGTCTAGTTGTGTATTGGTGGCTTTTTTTTCACTGCAGTATAGTCCATCTCAGTTATGTCTACAAGTTCTTCATTGTTGACCTTTTCTTGGTGTTTTGAAGAATTAGTGGCCACCCAATTCACTTTTGTGTCCTCTCCTTCCATATCTTCTTTTATATTTTCACCATGCTCAATCACATTCGCTTTCTGTCCATAAATGAGAGGAAAAAGAAAAAAACAAAAAACAAGCAAGGGTTTAACAAATTTAAGGATTAGATGCGACAATGAAAAATGTTTAGCTAGGCTCAATTTGGTGATGTTTCTATTAACATATATAGAAACTTTGAGTGATATATATATATATATAGGAACTATTAAGTGTAAGAATAGGGAGTGACTACTCAAAAATAGGAAGGAAGAACAAATGAGCAAAGAGCAGTAGAAAAATATTATATCTTAATTCAAAACTTCAAGATTCAAGTTATAAGTCCTTCTCATTTGTTGAAAAAAATCAGCAACAAAACCAACCTTCCTTATGGTATCGGTGCTGGAAATAATGGATGTAGAAACAAGTAATTTCTTATTCTTTGCCTTTTTTCCTGCATCGATCAGTAAAAACATACATGGAAGAAGCTTTAGTTATATATTATATAGGATATAAGTACATGTTAATTGGTACAAGTTTCATATTTAATCTTGAGGGTCTTCAACAACAACAGTAAGACAAATAATTCAAGAAAAAGAAAAGAGAGAAAACCATGAATCTTCATGAGGAAGAAAATTCAACTCTAATGCTTGTCTTGAAGTCTTGGCCTTAATTTCTTGGCAAAGACCTAACAAGGTTACTTGTGCTTTGTGTTTATTTAACTAAGCTATAAGATTATATAAAAAATTCAGACACATAAATATAGATGATCTAGTAAGGGTGTTCATAGAGTCTTGGTCCTGATCAGTCTATTTGTTCACCAGAGGCAGAGCTAAGATTTAATTATAAAGAGGGTTGAGATTAAAAAACATATATACTATAAAATTTGCATAAATTTCAAGAGAATTATTGCAAGTATGTAACATCTATATAATATTAAGAGACATTAAAAAACTTGAGAGAAAGTTGTGGCCATTGTTGATTCCATTCCTCTGTCCCTATTCGTCCCAATCTTGCCAAGACAAAATAAGACATGGGATGAAAATTCAATTCGATTCTTTTTTTGAGATGGAGTCTTGACCCCTTCCCGTTCATAAACACTTTTGGAAACTTTGGTCTTCTTTCTTAGTACGTACCTGGTGTACTATTATAGTTCCGTACTTCCTTGCAGAGATTAGCTTCCTCATCATCACAGTCTCCATTATTGGTTTTTCCCCATAAATCCTGTGCCTCCAGAAATCAGAATGCCAAGTTTCATGTCAAAACCTAGAATTATACAACTTGACAGATTAAGAAATGAGAAAGATTATAAATATAAGTTTATAATTAATTAACTTACTCGATGTTTATTTTGCGTTTCCGTTGAAACCCCTTCCTCCAAGCGAATCCCTGCATGTAAAACACAGTATTATACATGCACATGGATATATCAGAAATTAGATAATATTTTATTCTGTAATGGATAAGGATTATTTGAACGATTGAACTTACCTTGAGACTTGGAATGAAGGAGGGAGAGAAGCTGGAGAGAGAAAACAAGTAGAATCAAAGGATTCATTAAGTGACTTGAACAAAAAGATCGGTCTGAAAGACGTTAATTTGAATCCCTAATCAAATCTACCTTCTAATGGTCCTCTTGTTTTTGGTTGAAATTGATGAAGAGCTTGAAGTTTGTACGACACAGAAACACGCTCATATATAAATATATATATATATACATAAGATCGATGGATAAAGAAGGGTCGACAATGAAGTTTCTTTCAACTGAAGGAGGGAAAAGAGTTTTTCTTACTTCCCAAAGGGACAGAAAACTGATGCTCATTTGTTAGAATATATAAATTGTAATTGAACTTTTTATTAATTAAGAACTTGACTTCTCTGCTGCCTTGAAACATTGACATTAGTGACAGGGAAATAATAGTTAAGTCTCAAAACTTTGAATTAATGATAGTTATCATATTTAAAAGTTGCGCATTATAAATAAGATATTTAAGTTTCAAATATAATTCTTGTATTGTATCTAGAATTCTTCCTTGTAACTATTTAAATCATTGTTAGAAAATCTTGTCAAGAACATAAATGTCATTGATTTAATGTTTTAGGATCTAACTATTGTTTATTTGTTCTCTCTGATTGATTTTCTTAGCATGTGAGAGATTAATAATGATGACTTGTAATATATATACACATATAAAATTAAAAGTAAGAAAATTTTTAAGTTAAATGGTAAAATTGGAAGATGATGAGCTACCTTATTATTTGTGTGAATACTTTTTTAAGTTAAAGGATGAAATTTAAAAAAATTATTTTATCTTTATGTTTGACATTTTATAATTAGAATTATTTTTTTCTTAAATACTATATAAAAAAGACTACTGTAGTAGTAATATATAGGAAAAATGAAAGGCGAAGACTGGGGGGCGGAAAAACAAAGCGTAAACAGTTAAAAAAGTACATTTACTTTTGTGAAAGGTACAGGTTTTTGGGTTAATGGGAGGATTTTGAGAAGCGGCCCCTAATTAATGCATGTTACAAGCTTGTCTCGTTTGACTTTTATATATATAGTATTCTCTCAGTATTAAATTATAAAATATTTTTTTAAAAAATTTTTATTTTAAAATATAAAATGTTTTGAGTAAATTAAAACTTCATTAAATACACTAATTTTAATATTATTTATTTTTTTTTAATAATTAATTTCTATCACTTTTTTTTAATATATTAAATGATGGATATATTAAAAAATTTATATTTTTATTTTAAAAAGATAAGGTTATTAAGTATATTTAATAAAATTTATTAATATATAAAATTTTATTTAAAATATTTTATAATTTAAAATAGAGGAAATATTATTTAAAAGATCACATTGATCCTTCCTTGTTCCTTGTTTACGCACAAATCTCCAAAGATGCCAAGCTAACTTTACTTCTGTCTTCGTCACAATTTTCTTGGCTTTTTTCCCGGTTTGCTCTTTTGCTCTTTTACTCTTTTTTCCACCATGTGTCTCTTCTAAATTCTAAGGTATAGACAATTAATTATTATATATGTTAATTTTGAAAAATTGAATTGCTCTTCTCTTTCCATCTCGAGACTTTCTGCTTCTTGATCTATTCTACGATGCTATTATTTGGATTGTGTCTTCAATTCAATGTTTCATTATTACAATCATATTAAACACACGCGTCGTTACCAGGATTGAATTCTTGATACTTCTAAACATGAAAGGGTGGTGTTGTCACTTAATAGATAAATTTATTAGATAGACTAGGTACATCATATTATTTATGACATGTTCAATAAAAACATGACATTTAAATAGTATTAAATATAAAATTAATAATAATAGAGAGATAAAAAGAAAAAATTAAATATGCATTCTGTTATAAAAATAAAATTAATTAAAAAATGTCACACAAATTTTATTTAGATTACTTAAAAAATTTTAATTTGATAAACTATAAATGGCATGGCATATTTGGTCTATCTAGGTATTTCTCAAATAAATGAGCTTGTCATTAATTACTTAAACATAGAGACATGCCCTAGATTAGGTGATCCCCCAAATCCAACTCACCGAAACTTTTGTTTATAAAAAAAAGTTAACATATTTTAATTAGTTTTAATATCTTTCTTATTTTGTTGCTATTATTTTTTGCAGAATAATTTACATTTAAAACCACAAACATTTTCGAATGTGACTTATGTTAAGGGATGGAAGGAGTATTAATTCATATCATATATTATCATCAAAAAATGAATGTAATCTTAATTAGTTCAATGAATAAAATTCATCTTAAACATCAAATAAATACAGAGTCTAAACAAATTTAATTATGAGAAAATAACAATTACAAACTTTGAATAAATGAAATCCCATTAAAAGATTAAAGTCCTTGCCTCCAATTACAAGTAATACAAATATATTAAAATTTTCCTCAGAAATGAATTAAAATAGCCACATGAATTCCCTAACATCGCTATTGCTTCTTGTTGCCCCCGATAGTCGTCGTCTTGTGCTTAGTTCATTGTTGTCGTCTCCAATAGTCACCATTATGTTGCTTCACGATACCTAAAGATTGTTCTCCATTAGTGGTGACTCCATTTCAAATGCCGTTGCTCCATTAACACATTGTTACTCCGTTTGTCATTGGTTAATTCATTCGTTATTGATGAAAAAGTAGAGGAAGGAGAATCAAAACAAGATGAAGATGAAGATGAAGGAGAATCAGAAGAAGATCGGTGATGAAAAAGAATTAACAAATTATGGCCAAAAAGAAGGGTGAGGAAAATGAGTGATCGACCAAGTTAGAAGTATTGAAGATGAAGGAGAGGAAGAATAAATAAAAGAGATTTTAAAGGTATGAAATGACACTAAGATCACCACGTCAGCACAAACATGTTCACAACTAACTCTACAAGGAAAAAAGAGGTGGCTTTTATACATTTCACACACATATATATTAGCAAGCACAAAAAATTTATAATTAATACAAAAAATTTATAATTGTCTTGAGATTCACAACTAAGTCTCATATAATCACAATTGGCTTTCCAACAATCTTCAAGTGACTTTTTGCAATTTCACAGGTGAGTATATGTGAATTGACCACTAAAAAATCAATATGTTTAATTTGTCCTAAAATTCACAATTGACTTCCAAAAATTCCCACATCATATTTCCAAGAGTCAGATGTTGCTTTCCTCAATTTCTTAAGTGAACACACACACACACACACACACATGAACATATACAAAAAATCACAGTTGTCTTGAGATGTGAAAATAATTAACTAGTACTCCTGCATATTCACAACTGATTCTCCAACAATATATCTACGTGGCTTTCCACAATTTTGCATACAATAAGTGAGTATATGTATTGATATAATTGACTAAAAATTCATGTGATTGTTGGGTTCTTAGAGTGCCGGTAGTGACCTTAAAAGAGGACATGGAATTAAGCATTCTATCAAGAAGAGTGGGGCATAGGATGAAATAAAGGGAAAATTAAATTATCATTTATTTAAAATTATCTTATAAAATAAAAGATTAAAGAAAGAAGAGACATTCAACAGTGAATTAAATAAAATAGAGTCATCTACACTCACATATATAGATATCTATATCTCCGCGATATGTAAGATAACACAAATTATGTGCGTGTATTTCAAGATAAATTAAGTGAAGATGAGGTATAAAATATATTATCTTGAAATTAGTTTTATATCTAATAGAATTTTATTTAAAAATTGAAAATGGGAAAATAAAAAATTTAAATTAAGTTTAAACTTTATATATTCTAGAGGTCTTAATCAAAACCTGACTTAAACTTAATCAAAACCTGACTTGCGTCTCCTCTCTCCCTCTCTCCCTCTCTCACACATTCAACATTCTCTTGCTGCCGCCAAGGTAAACTAAATTCATCTCCTATCATCATTATTTTTATTTTGTCTTCTCTCTACCTCTTCCCTCCCTTGTCATTTCCTTCTCTTATTTCTTTCTCTTTCATTCTTTCTTTCACGAGAAAATTGAATCCAAGAACCTCCCAAACAAATTATTCACAAATAAGGATCAAATAATTTTATAGTTGCTATGCAGGATCAAGGGATCTCAATGAAATTAAATTATATTTTAAAAAGACTAAACTACCTTTACTTTTTACTTAAAAAAGCTCACCCCTATAGCCGTTGGTGATAGCCACTAGAGGCCCCTTAGGTCACCAACCGTTGAACTTCTGATGTGGGTGACTAAATAAACCATTGAATCATTAAAGGTAGTTGGGGGGTTTTGAACCCAAGATCCCTTGGCCAACCAAAAAATCAATGACCTTCAAGCCATTAATCTTGTTAAGTCATAATGTGCAAAAAATAATATATGTAATAATTTTAACAACATGTCAATCACAAGTGAGGTGTTCTGGTTAATAAGTAATCATTCAAAAAATAACAAGTTCTTATTCCATTTTAACTAGCATCAATTCCATAATTAACAAGTCTAAAAAATAGCCATTTTACTTGAGAGAAACAAATGTTATGATCGAGTGAATGAGTTATCGTTTGAGAAAAAATAAGTTCTCATTCGGTAACATCCCAAATTATAAACCAAGATTCATGAACTGATAAAGGATTAATAAGTAATTTAGAGTATTTATTAAGCTAAAAAAGTTTTTGAATGATTTATAGGCTCTTTAGGACAACCTTAGGGTTGGGCTAGGAAATAAAATAGGTCAACCCAATTGGAGGAGCCAAAATGTGGATTAGGCTCATTGTGCAATTTGCTACAGTGGACGTGCAATGTGTAACATATCAAAATTTGAATTCAAGATTTACAAATTAAATTAGGGTAAGTTAGTAACTAGTACAATAATTAAGTTAAGAATGATTTAGTGGCCTAATTGGGTTATATAGATTAATTGGTAGGCTTGGAGATTGGACATAAGATGATTGGGCCACATGGGGCCTAATGGGATGATGCAAATTTGGGTTTATAATCTCTATATTATATGTCGTGGTGGATGATGCGTGCATTGTGACAGATAGTTGTATTTCTAGCTTGTATCAGCTGCAAAAAAATAAAAATAAAGAGGAGGAAAGAAAGAGAGAATGATGGAGAAGGAGCTTAGATGTGCTAAGGCTCATCTTGTATACTCTTTGGAGGAGGTTTGGGGCACAAAATCATTGAGGTAATCTCCCCATTCCGTTTTCCTCCACCCTTAAGTGATTTTCAATGAGATTTTTAGGTTAGTTGATGGGGATTTTGTTTCTACCAAAATCCATTAATTCTAATAGAGTCATTAGGCATTGTTTAGGGTTTTTAAACCTAAGGTTAGCAATTTTATGGTGTTATGTGGTTGGGTTCTTGGATTTAGATGAACTCTAATGATGAAAATGATAATTTGGAGCAATGTAGGTCAAAAAATAGTGTTACTTAATTTAATGGAAGTTAAATAAAATTAATGGAAGGTTATAAAGGTTTGGGTGTGATGATAATGAGAATTTTGAGCTTGGCTTAGCTAAAATTGCCAAATTTAACTATGCATATGTATGTTTGGGTTAGAAATAGTTATGTTAGTGTGTTTAGTTGTAGATTGACTTGTTTGGACTCTCTTTGAGCAAAAGTTGACATAAGAAAATGAATAAATCTAAGGGTAATCCTCTTTTCAAAACAAAAGGATTGAGGTGATAGGGCAATCTAATCCTTTTACTTGTTTGGATTGTTTGAGATTTTTGTGATATTTTACTATATAGAAATGTCATGCTTTGTTTTAGAAAATTATGTGAAGTAGGTATATGGCTTGAAAAAGAAATAGCTATGTTTGTGATGATGATTTAGTGTAAATTTTATTACAGAGGTTTATTATGAAAATGATATGTGATGTAAATGTGCATGTGTTGAGAAATATATAGGTTACGAGAAATGCATTGGGAGTTGCATATTAAGTTTGGCATGATTATATTATAAGAGGGTAGGAGTTCATCTTAAGGTTATTAAATCTATATGATATGCATTGATACCATAGGTGGCCCTAATGATTAGTTAACTATCATGACAGCCCTATTATCACCCTTAAAGATATGGTTCAAGCATATGACATCTCAGTATCCAAGAAAGGAGAATCCATAATTCAAGAGTGAGTGTAGAGCCTTTAGCCAAGCACCTTTTACAATTGGTGAGCTAAGCTAGTCTACTCACATAGGCTTGGTTCTGATTGTATTTCTCTAGGGCTCCTCATTACATAGTTCTTAACCATGTAGCTTGGCTTCCCACACTGAAAACATATCAAATGTAACACTTGCCTCGAGTGTTATCCAAGAATTACATAATTCAAATAAACTAAGTGTGGTTAAGGAGTTGATCCTCTAACTAACTTAAGAAATAAATCATTTAAAAACTTAAAAAAAATTTATAGGTTCTACCTATAGCACACGGAAGCAAGCTAGACAAAAATGGAACAAAAAGATGCTATCATGATAGCATTAAATTGCTATCATGACAGCCCTCCCGGGCCAACTTTCGAGAGGCACCGTTCCGTTATTCAACCTCCAATCGAAATGATTTTAAAGCTTACACGTCATATTCAAAGGGTACTATAAGTGTACCAAATTTCAAAAAGATCCAACTGTCGGATTGAATTTTAGATATGTTAAAAGATTAATTATTTTTACTGTCCTGTCATGACAGCACCTCCGGACTAACTTTCGAGGTACACCATTTCATCATCCGACCTCCGATCGGAGCAATTTCAAAGCCCGCATGTCAATTTTAAATAGTACTATTAGCACACCAAATTTTGAAAAGATCCAACGGATGGATTGAATTTCGTGCATGTTACAACATCAACAAATATTGCTGTCATGACAGCACTTTTGTTGTCATGACAGCTCCTCCGGACCAAATTCTGAAGTACGCCGTTTCTCTGTCTGGTATTCGATCAATGTGATTCTAAAGCCCAAACAAAGCTTATAAAATGTTTTACTTATGACTCAAATTTTAGAGAAATCCAACGGTCGGATTAAGATTTGGACACCTGGATGCAAAAGTGTAGGTTTTTGGTAAAAATCATTTTCAAAATTGTCCAAATCTCATCATAATGGTCACAAACTTGTGGGAACACTTTGGACACGTCAAATAGGACTAAAAACACCTGATAGAACATTTAAATGGTAGAAAAATCCTTTATACCAAAATTTGACCACTCGGGTGCCATTTCCCAAAATGGACTCTAAACCCTCAAAATGCACAAATCACACAAGAGTGGCCAAAAACTATTCCAAATATCATATACATAAATGAATACACACGCTCAACATTTTCACTTAGCTCAGAGATCTCTGTGGGGCCCACGCACCCATTCTCTCTATTCAAGGTATATGTTTGCCCATAACACACCATTTGCAATGCAACTACTTTGCATTTGCTTGTAAAATCACATATATATCAAAATAAATATTTACTTGTAGTGGAAACTTGGTCTACTAAATAAATCCATCAAAATCACATACCATAGCCAAGTTTCCTAGCCACAAGTCTACAAGCAATCAAAAATTCATACACAAGCCATACAATTCACATGTACTCACGCATATATATATATAATCATATCCTACTGGCACCCTAATCCTAAATACATTACAATAGATTTGCTCAAAAGAAAGGAGTTGCAGTTCTTTATAATTCACAAACAACTCCTAGCTCTGCTCCTTTCTCCGTCCTCCACTGGTTACTTCGCCTAGACCTAGAAATATTGAAAAGAAAGGGGTGAGACAACCATAGTTTCAGTAACAGAGAAATCTACATTGATTATTACAAAGTAAGTCATAATCAAATAAACGAATAATAAATTCAACATAATGTATAATTTATCCATTTAAAATGCATGAATGCATGATATAGGCCGGTATGGCCTTTCATGACCAACAGAATGCCCCCTAGCACTCTTTAACTCACAGATAAACCTTATATCTACTTATACCTCCACAGGCACGAAACATAGTCTAAGGCATGATCTAATCCACCAAACGGTCTATACCCTTTTGACGCGAATCCTGAGCAGTCAAAGCTAACTCTCTGCCAGAGCCAGCCTGACTTACTCTCCATGTGAGGGCTACCTTGGCCTAGGCACTCAACCTCACACTTCATATGTCAGATTCCCTCTCCCATTGAGAGGTGTTGAACACTCAATACACTAACCACTTTAGTGCACTGAGCCCACAATATGTAAAGCAACACTGAGTACTGGCAGTGTGCCACAGAATATCAAAAGTCCACACCTTCTCATTAGTGAACTCCCACCGAGATCATACCTTTTATTCGTGTCTACCTTTCCCGAATATTGACCACTTCAATACTCTAAGGTCATATAACATTTATAAACCTCCCTTAAATGCTTCCTTAGCCTATCTAAGGTACTTTATTTAGTTACACTTCCTTAAGTGTAACTTCTATTCTATATAATTACAATACATGCAACAAATCTCGTTTCCATAAAAATATTGTTGTTAAACAATTAGAAAACATATTTGCACTATAATCAAAGTAGTACCCCATAACCTCTTATAAAGCACATTTAATCTTTTAAAACATGTAATGCATGATAGCTAGTAATATTTATTTAAAAATAGCTAAAACAAAGTAATAAGAAATATAAATTCCCCTATTACCTCAACCTTTTGGTACCAAAAGGGTTCCTCTTGTACAAAATAGGACTCAGCTTGTTCCTTAACTTTCGAACAAATTCCACCAACAATTCCTACAATATATAAGTGATTCACATCACTTATCATGTCAAACAGCATTAATGAAGACTATAGCTCATACCACACAGCTTGGGTCTATGAGCCATAATCCATCCCAATGGTCCATATATTAAACCAACCATTCACATAGTATCACTTAACCACCAAAACCATTTATTAGCCATCACTAGGCTAATTTTCAATTTATATAATTTTTAATCAATTAAAAACCTTCACTTAGTGTCACCAACTTTTACCATTAGCCCTTATAATGAAAATCAAATCTTAATTTAAATCTTATTGGGCTTAAATGGCAAAATTATAACTAAATCAATAAATTTAAATCATTGAAGAGCAAAACCCAATTTCTTGGGGTTTGATTTGTGCCCAAAACACCTCTTTTCATCCAATTATCTACTCAAAATATTAGATCACTATATAGAAACTCAAAACATCCTCCCTAGGATCCAAAGAAACAAAAACTTACAAAAAATAAAGCATTTTGGATCAAATTTCAGAAATTTTCTTTTCTAAAATTGAGAAAAACAAAGAGAAAGGGAAGAGGATTGATGTAGGGAGTTTACCTATCACGTAGCCAAGCTCGCAACGGTCGCAAAGCCTCCTAGATCCGAGCCTACCTCCCTCTCTTTCTCCTTTCTTCTTCCTCTCTCTCTCACACGTTTCCTTTCTTTTTCTTGTTTTATTTCTACGTTTTCTGCATTCATTTGGCTCTTTAAATTGCTAATCTAATATTGTGGGAAAAATTACAAGAAAGGGCCTAACATTTTTTATTATAGCACAAAAGCCCGGGTCAACTTTGGTAATTTTTCCCATAGTAAAAAATAAATAAAACCAAACTTTTACTGAGAAAAATTCAAAACTTTGGACCTCTATCAAATTATTTTAAATTTTAATTCAATTATAGATATTTTATTTTATTTTTTAAAAATAAATTCGAGTCTTAAAATTTTTAGGATGTTACATCAAACATGATCAAAATTCTACTGGGACATTAATAGGGATTGATATATCTTTCTTTTTACCTCTACTTGGTACTTTTTACCTCCTTCAAGAGCTACTACCATTACTAACAACCATCTTCCCTTGGATCCCACTACTACTCTCTTACTATCCGAAGGTATTCTCACTTGTTAGTGCTAGAGTCACCAAGTGAGCCTTTCGTTCCTTAATGCAATCCATCATCTTGAAAATTGCCTTCAGTGCATTTATTCATTTTCAAACCTTAGAAGAGTCTAAATTTCTAATCAATTATTGGTTAATTTCTAAAGGTTACCCTTTTATCGATGGAGTCACATCCTTATATGTATCTAGGCATTCAAGGAGACTTCAGCTATTTTTCCTTTAACTTTTCCTTCTTCCACCATAGCTTCATACATAACCCTTGTACCATCTCTACCAAAATCCTAAGTCAACAAGCATATCATCATCTTCAATTCTTAAGCCTCCTTTTTTCATTAAGGAATAAAGCCCCTGAGGTTCACCATTAAGGCATGTAGCTTATCCAACACAGTGATGAGGTTGGTTGTCCTTTCTCATTCAATATCTCAACCCTAAACACATTTAAAACACTTAAAGTGAGAAAGCTTTAATAGCACAAAACAAGACTAGTACATATGTATGCATTATATTAGCCAAGAGTGTACTCAACATCTTATCAAAATCCCAACCAATTAAGCCAAGCCTAGCTTTGACACTAAAATGTAACACCTTTTAGACTTAAGACAAAAATAACAAAAACATATATTCAAAAGACTCTTAATTGACATGACATTAGATGAAACTTGAATATTAGGCCTAAATGTAACATCTTGAATTCTTAATCCAAAACGTTAATTGCTAATGAAAGGTAAATTAGTGGATTAATTGAATAATAAGAATTTTAGATAGTGAATTGATGTTTTTACTAGTTAAGATGTTGAATAAATAAGATCAGGTGAAAGAATCTTGATCCATCTTGAAGTATATGAGCTATAGTGAGAATGCTCTCACTATATCACACACTCAGCATACGCTGCGACGCATGACACAAAAAATAAAATTTAAAGACATGAATTAGTGCGTGAAGGTAGAGGAGAAAAAGGGAAAGAAGCACAAAGGAGAGGTTTAGCTCTACTAGGGCATTAATTTTCAAGGTGTTGGAAGATATTTTTAACTTATTGCTTATCGAATAAGTTTCATATCACTTTATGCTCCTATTCTACCCTAATTTCTCTACGATTAAGATATAGAGAAATTGAATTGAGTAGTTTTAAGGGGTTATTTTCTTACTCTTTCATATTAACAAGATTCTCAGAAGTTAAACTAAGGTTTTACAGTTGGTTTGAAGTTTAATAGTTGAGCTTTGAAGCTATATGTTAAATTTAATCTAAATTGTGAAGTTTAAAAGGATGATAATGTGTGTATGGTTGTAGAGAAGCTAATAAAAGTGGTAAAAGGCATGAGAAGAGTGTTTAAGACCTAAGAGTGTTAAGTAAAAATGTTTAGGTAGTTAATTGTGATTAACTGTGGTAATTAATACTTATGATCAATTTGGTAATTGACATATAGTGCTAAATTATATAGATTAAGGTGGCGTATATGTATGGCTTGAGTAAGAGGAAGCTAATAGAGTAAAGACTTTTACAGGTAACCTTTCTAGAAATAGAAGGGTTAAGGTAACCAAGTAATTCATTCTGTTTGTTAATTCATTTAATTGTTTATCACTGGATTTGTATGTGGTGTGTGTGATTTTAATCTTCATCATTATTTGTAAAATTGCATGATCTTGTATTGAAAAGGAAATTATTTATAAATTAAATCATTTGTGATATTGATTTTAAAACTAAACTATCAATATATATATATATAAGTGGAAAATAATATGCATATGTTTTCATCATGCATTAGAGAGGGTTGGAGTTCACCTTGTATTGAAGAAAAGCATGTGAAATCTATGTGGATTAGTTGACACCAAGGGACCCACAGTGCAACAAATTATTAAGGGACTATACCATAAAAATCTAGGTAGTCTAGCAACTTTCTAGTGCCTATAAGGGTGTGATTAGGAGTCAACGATGCCCTAATTACTCATAATAGAGGGAATTCATAGTCTTGATATGGGACCGAACACCTTGACCTAGTGGTTCACCTACAGAAGGTTAAGTAAGGACTAATCTCTTAGGGGATAGTTAAAGTCACCTATGAATTCAATTAGGGATATTCAGAGGATGGATGGATTTGGATGATCATATGTGTGAGATAATGATTTAGTAAAAATGGATATACATATAATGGATATACTTTGAAAGAAAGGTAAAGCTATAACTACTTGTTTTTTGTTATTCTTATTAATAGATAGTTTTAAATTATCTTGATTACTGAGATGTTTATCTCACCATGTGGTTAATATTTTATAGGCCTTGAGAATGATGGAAGCAAGGGAAAAGAGCTAGGCTAGGAATAGTAAGACTACTGGAACCTTGAGTTTTGTGTAATTTATTAGTAATGTTGTAAATTAATATGTTTATGAGTTATCATAAGAATACATGTATATATGATGTTTGATGCACTTGTGTGAGTGTATGTATCTTAGCCTTGAGGTGTGATAATGTGTTTGATGGTGTGGAATTTGGCCATGTGTGTTAATGTAAATTTGAGAAAAAGTTGCTCTATTCTATTGTGAAGGACATATTTATAGGTAAATTTAGATATATATGTGAATACATGCGGATTGAGGCTAGGAAGGCTAAGATGATGGTGCAAGTGCATGATTTTGTGTTTTGAAGTGTTTATATAAATTTTTGGCCAAGTGAATATGTCTTTGTGTATAAATATATAGGCCCTACCATGTGAGAAGGCAGTCAATTGGCCAAAATTTTGTATGATGATATTATTATGATGTATATGGTCTATTAGGTAGACAATATTCCATTATATGTGGTTAAGGCCTTAAAAATGTTTAACAACATATGGTTTGGATTTGGCATGCTCAAATGGGTGAAAATGTCACTAAGTGGTCATTTTGCATTCGAGCGTTCAATTTTCAAATGAAATACTAGATTAAGGTGAAGCCTATGTCATTAGTTATAATATGAAATAAGCTTTATGTAAACACTTCAATTACCCCAATCAAACGTCATATGAAGAAACAATGTACTATAAAAGTTCATATCAGTGAATTGTTTTGACAGTAGAATCTGATACATGCGCCATGGCACATGATGCACATGTTGCAGTGCATGGCACAAAGAGAGGGTTTGTGGTTCTATATCACATAGCACATGGTACACATGCCATGGCATATAGCCTATTTTGTTCAAAATTATAATTTGACCCTGTGTTTTCTATCATGGTATCTATGCAATCCAAACTCTCTTGTTGTGCATAAATATGTGTATTTAGATGGTATAAACTATTTTCAATTTAGATTCCTATTTTTTAAGAGATAAGTTCTGTATTTTAATATTTATGGTCATGGTAACTTATAGGATTAAAGGACTCTAATTACTTATGTATTTTAAAGTTATGTAATGTTAGATAAGGAGACTTTACACCAAACACTGGGATCTTGCCTAAGGAATTCATCACTACTAGACAATAAATAGTCCACCACAAAGGAAGGGGGTTTGTTTACAATGAGCACCCTATAAAACTACAAAACCTATTAAGAAAGATTCCTTTACATCATACATAACTCAATATAACCCAACTAGTGGCATAATAATTTAAGTATCCCAACACAACCCTAAACACTTGGCTAAATACAATAGATGCAAATACCAATAAAAAGTGGCCATAAGCTTAGGCCAAACCACTCTTGACTTCATGGGCAAATAACAAGCTATAATCTCTCACCTGAAAAAAAAAATCAGAATAAGGGTGAGATACAAATATCTCAATAACTGAAATGAAATTCTAGTCTATATAGGCCTACCATAATATAATATATTTTGATAAAAAAGTGCATGCTTAAAATGCCATATACTAAAACTAATTTTATCATAGAATTTCTAATACTCAAGAGTATTACAACTGCTTAAAAGGATTTTCAAAAATATCTTCTCATTTCAATAATCACCATAAATAATCAACCTTACCCAAACATTCCCCTTCCATAACTTGAAGGCTATGGTTTAGAGAATGCCCCCATAACTGCTCACGTGTTATAGCCTTTGGCTAGTGGCCACTACAATTAATTGAGGAATCATAGAGTTGTATCTACCTTCCATAACCAAGCCACTATGATTTAGTGAATACATTTGCCTATTCTCTTTCCACTTTTCTGCCCATAGATAATACATGAGTATTAATAGATATTTATATGTTACAACCATAGCTCTTTTTGACTGTATGAACATGGATTTTAGGAGCTAGCAATTACAAGAATTGTAGATATTTACTAATTCACAAGTCACATCTAAGTCCCAACATAATAATTTGAAATACAATATATATTGTTTGTACATAAAACCAATCCTTTGTCAAATATACATATTTTCCAAATATGTGACATTTTATAAATATACATTTTACACTAAGTAAGGTATAAAAACCAACTCATTAGTATAAACATACATATTTAGCTAAACATATTTAATAAAATTAGGGTTCTAAACCACTTTTCAAATCCAGGTAACTTCCATTCAAACTCAAGACTTTTCAAATATTAAACAACATTTGAAAGAACAATATAATTTGAAATATTTTTAAATATATATATATATATATATTTAAATACCATTTTCCAAACATATAATATAAATCTCTTAAAATTGTACTAAATCAATATTTATACAGTTTAATACCAAAAATAAGGTTCATTCAATGAATAATTATTTTTAGAAATTCCCACAAACATTTGAAAAACTACATATGATTGCACATGTCATAACAATAATTAAACTCAACTTACTTCAACCCTTCAAGTTAGAAGGTCGAAAGGGGTAGCCAAAATTGTTTAAACAATCTAAACAAACACCATGCCATGATCCAAAAGCAAAAGCTCAAATACTCATGATTCCAATCAAAAGCTTGCAAAGCCCACATAACAACATCCATATCACAATCGAGTCTTAGCCCAAAACAAGAACTAGAGAATCCCTAAATATAACCTCTACAACTTGTCATTCCTCATTTTTCAAGGTGCCAAAAATACCAAAATTACTTAATCATAGTCTAATAGTCAACGATCTCATCAATTTCAACCATTCAAACCAATTTCTCAATTTATCTTCAAATAAGCCCTTTTTAGAGTAAAAATCTCAAGTTCAAAATTATAAACCAAATCAACTCCAAATCCAATGAAATTTGAAATATAACATCCTTGTTACCTAAAGTTTCTAACTAAGTCAATTTTTTAGTTACATAACATCCTATTCTTTCCAACAAAAAATCCCTTAAAAATTCGGACATAAATTCTAAAAAAAAAAAATCCTCAAAACTTTCAATTTCGTTAAATTTCTTGTTCCAAAAGGCTTAACTAAGTGACTTGTAGCTAGAATAAAAGTTCCAGCTAAGAATTTGCTCTCAAAATCTTTTATATAGCTTAAGGTTTGAGCAAAATGGACAAATTCTGATTTTTCATCATTTAAATTCACATTGTAAGCAATAGAAACCTTTATTCAACTCCCCAAAGCATAAATCAACAACCACTGAATATCATATTTCCAACCTTAAGTTCAAATTCAAGAGAAAAGCCCTACCTTGATGATTGGGAGTAATTAGATGCTTCAAAACAAGCCCAAAATATTGAAAATTTGAGCCCCACAATAGAGCCCTAAAGCTTCCCATATGACACCCCATGAATATGACATGTTCTGCTTGCCTACTTAAAACTGTAACATTTCTCATAGATTATTTTCATGAGAAATACCCAAATTTTCCTTGAATTTCAAAAATTCATAATTTATTCTATATACTTCCAAGATTTATGAATTTGGAATCTTTGGAAAGCTTGTGATGTCTACTTTCCAAAGCAAAAAGAACCGCTCAAAATATTATCATTTACCCATCAAAAATTAATAATTTCCAAAACTACTTATAAAAGTTCCAAATATGAGAAATAAAATTATCTTCCATCCATTTACTCCTAGATTTTTTAGTTAAGCATGTTTAGAGAACCATCAACATTCTAAAACAAGTCTTAATTATTTAGGGTGTTACAATGCATGCCTAAAGTTTGTCTTTAGGAGCTATCATGGCGTGCTACATCTCATGTCATAGAAGCAACAAGCTATAACGCATGGTGTTATATGCTATGGCAAATGCTTGTTGTGTCATCAACTTTAGTCGATATATATTACGCTATGATGAAAGTACCAAAACATGGGGGGATGGATTTTCTGCCTCAATTATGAATGATTATTCATTTTTATTGGTTTTTCCCATGCTTCCTAGTGCTTTGAAACTCTAATTTTAAATGTTTTGGAACTTTCAATAATTTAGGAAATATTATTTTAAATTTGGGATCCCAACTTTATAAAGTTTGATTTATTAAGTATGGTTTTATTCCTTTCTATCATGGTAAAACCAAATTGGGGATTAGTCAGTTTTTAATTACTATGATAGGGCAATCATATGGTTATGTGCCTTGGTCATGTAAGGAGATATTACACAATATACTGTGGTAGATGTGCAAAAAATTGATTGTGTTATATTCATCAAATCGAGAAAAAAAGAGGCGAGAGGAGAAATAAACACAAAGAGTTAAGGGAGCTATGCTAGGGTTTCATATTTTTGATGCTTTGGAAGTTGTTGGTGTTTTAAATCATCAAGTCAATCTTCTCTCTCCATTCTCCTTCCCTTATATGCTTTTTCCTTAAAGTTTTTGGGTTATAGATGGATGATTTTGGTTTGGGTGAGTATTTGGCCGAGCCCATTAGTTCAAATAGAGTTATTAGAAGTTGTTTAAGGTTTTTAAATCTAAGGTTAGAGATTTTATAGAGTTGTTTGGTTATGTTCTTAATTTTAGAAAAACCTTACATGTGAATTAACGACTAAGAGTAATGTCGGTTATAAAGTGGATCTATTTAGTCTAATGGAGGTTAAATAAAGTATGGAAGGTTATAAATGATTGGATTGTGTTGAAGATGGGAATTGTGATTACTTAATGGTCCTAGTTCTTTCTAAAAACTAGAGTAGGTGATTTGGGCAAACTCAAACCCGTCCAAAAAATTCAAGGCCGAGCTTAAAAAATAATAATTTTTAATGCTAAGGCCTATTAATACTGGCCTGAATAGGCTTGAGACTAAATGTCCAAATAAAAAAATAATATTTTTAAACAATATATAAGATATACTAAATATTAATTAATTTTTTAAATTTTATGTCATTTTATATTAAAATAATATATATTTAAGCACATTACTATAGTTATTTTTTAAAAAAATAAAAAATATTTATACTTTCACATTTTTATTATTTTTAATCAATAAAATATCTCAAAATAATATTTAAAATATATTTTAATATTTATTTTTATAATTTAAGATGCAATTTATTTAAAAAAAATTTATGTCCTATACATCATTGGAGTATCCAAAAAATATATTTTATATTTTTATAAAATAAGATAATTAATTTTAAAGCAAAAATAAAATTTAAAATAATTTTAAAATAAAATTCAGGCATGTATGATTTTTCAACTCTACTATTAGTTAAACATAATAAGTAGAATAATATTCTTGAATAATTATTTAGTTATTGTTCATATCAGACTTGGTTAAAAATTAAAATAAACTAGAATAAATACCCTTTGTATGTAGGGGTTAAACAACATAAAAAGCTAAAAAAATAATTTAAAAAAATAGTATTTTACTCATAATTAAATGATTTTGTTTTATATAATATAATGATAGCTATTTTTCTCATATTCTTAAAAATTAAAATTATAATTTATCCAAAAGTTATTAAACACTTTGAGTTAATTAGGGCAATGATTTTAAATTAGTAGTCTAACTGTGATTGAATTGAGATTAGCTTGATCATAATTAAAATAACATAATTTAATTAAAATATATAAAATATTTATATATGACCATGATAAAATTAGTATTCAAACAACTAGGACATTAACTTACAAGTGAACGAAAGATTCATGAATAAATTACACATAATATAAAAAAGCAACAACAGAGATACTTAAGCACAAAGTTAATAACTTATTAATTTTTTTATTCTTTTAAAGTTAAAATAATATTTTATGCTTAATAGAATTATTTAAAAATTTAAATTGATTCAAAAAATAAAGAAAAGAAAAAATAATTTTAAAACTTTTGGGTATCTAGGTTAGCTCGAAGCTTGAAGACATTAGGGTCAGGCTTGGTTATATGGGCTTTTTAAAAGGGGTAGGATACTTTAAATCCAATTCAAATAAGCCCAGCCCGAATTAAGCTAAATCCAAATAAGTTTAGCCAGCCAGAATTACTGGCTCTACTGAAAACCACAAACCTACTCTCCTTTATCATTCTTGATTATCTTGGCACATGCAACTTGTTGACCATTCCTTACTGAAGTATCTACATAAATTCTTATTTGTCCTATAAGGGAATTGTGCTAATGTAATTGTGGGTTAACTAAGGAATTAAAGAGCTTGTTCTTGAACTTCCTATTAGTTACATCCTCCATCAATAGAGCTAAACAATTATACTTGATTTCACTTATGGTATGTGAGCTTCCTTTAAAGTTTTTTTTGGCACCTTGTAGTCCACAAGACCTAACAGACTAATCTAAAAATTTTTAGCCAAGGCTATTCATTTGCTCTTAAATTGCTTGGATTTTGATAAGAGTTCTATCTAAACCATACCCGTAAATTGCCATGAAAGACTTTGGAATGTTATGATTAATAAAAAAACTCCAATTATTTCTAGCTCTTTCATAGTCACAAAGAAAGTGTAAGGTTTCTTCCTTACTATTACACTCAAAAGGGTACATATTATCTTAGTATGACCACTCTTAACCCTGAAGGAATTTGATGGAATTCTCTCATGAAAGACTTGTTATAAGAATATTTTAATTTTCTCTAGAATAGGCCATTGTTAAAAAATTATCCCACCTCAATTTAGCTTGGTTTTGATCCAATCTCTAAATGAAATCATAAGAAGATTTAACAGAGAACTTACTATATGAGGTTCCAGCTCAGCTATGAGTATCCATACCTTCAATTCAAGGTGAAGGGATGTTACACAAAGAGTTAATGACATCAAAAGGCAGGCATTCCCTTTATTTGTTTGTGTCTTAGTTTCCAATCGACTTAGCAAAGTCTCTAATTAAAGCTCTTAGGTTTAATATGTAACATCTTAAATTTTTATTTTAGGAATTTCTAGTGTTTATAAGGGTAATTTAGTTAAATTAGATAAATTATTATTTGACGATGTTTTTGGAAGGCTAATGTAGCTAATGGATCATTGGATAGCCTTATAAGAGGGTTAGATCAGAGTTTGAACTGGATGTGGCACGAAGAGAGGTTTAAATTGTGAAGGAGGCTTTCTGTGCCATGTGTCGTGGTGGATGAACTAATACGCCACGGCATACATGCAAAATTAGCATTTATCAAACTCAATTGGTGACTTTTAGGGCACAACCGTTGGATCCACTTAGAAGTATTTGAGGTAAGATTCATCATTAAGTGAGCTTCCTATACTCTCCCTCTCCATACATTTGAATTTCTAAGAGTTTAGGGTATTTTGGGATAAGATTTTGATTGTTTTTAGGTAATGGATGAACCTATTGCCTCAGTTAAGGTTTTGATGAGTTAAATCAAGCCTCTAAACCTAGATTTATGGATTATATAGCTATTTGAAGTTTTTGGGTAGGGTTTAGATGAACCCTAGGTAGAAATTGAAAAATTTAGAGTAATGTAGGTAATGAAATGGTGTTATTTATGTGTTTGAGTATTAAATAGAATTATTGGAGTGTGTTGGAAGAATTGTTATGGCTAAATTAAGGTTTTGGATATAATGGGTACCTAAATTTGTGTTATAAATAAGGTAATTAGTGTGTGGATTGACAATTAATGGTTTAATCTTATAGATTAACTATTCATCAAATGTTGTGGTGGTAGTGGACATGTGTGGAGCCATTGTTTAACCACAGTAACCCTTTTAGTGGCAAAAGGGTTAAGGTAACTAGATTGTCTAAACTTTCTATTTGCATGTTTGGATGGTTGTGTGACTACTTTTAAAGCTAATGCTTTTGTTTTGTACTAGTATAGTGTTATTATGAAATGATTGTGGTTTAGAAACCCTATGTGAAGTGGAATGAAAAGTTATTCTTAATGTTATAGTATTTAAAAGTGAAATGTTATTTTAAGTATAATTACTTATGAAATTTTTATGGCTTAAGTAGAAATGAATACTTTAATAAAAATTATTTGTTATGGCTATGTATTGAAATTACTGAGTATATGTTTGGCATGATTATGGTGAGAGGATAAGAGTTCACCCTAATGTGTTAGTGGGAACATTGTTTGAAAATTCATATAGTACACTAGCATCATGGAGGCCCTGGTACTCAATATTATATTATTTAAAAGTTCTAATACTACAAAAGGTAGATTGAGCATTAACACTCATAGTATTCATAGACAAGGAAAATCTATGGTCCATAATGGGTGAAGGCGCTCTTAGCCGGGGCTGCCTCTTACTAATGGTGAGCTTAGGCCAATTTAGTCACATGGACTTGGTCCTATCGAGTTGTTAGCTCATATATTCAATCAGAAGGCATAAGGAGGGTATAAGGTGGCATGTTGATCATGCATATCATACTATAACCATGTGTAGATATATGACTTGATATATGTTTATTATGCCACTTCACATATGCACTATCTGTTCTCACAAACAAGCAATTTGATTAGACTATTTGGTTACTGAGTCTTGGACTCACCACGTGGTTACATTTTATAGGTGAAGGCTCTAATAGGGGCAAGGGAAATGAAGATGCAATCGACCATCAAGGGGATTAGCTAGCATTTGTATATTCCCTCCTCCTTAACTTGGTTTTATAATGAATTATGTATGCATATACCAACTTAAGAAAACATGTCATTTTGTACACATTTGCATGATTTTTGTTGTTAACTATGAGTATCTCGGCCTGAAATGTTGTAATTGTGTTGTGATGGCTATGAGAAATTGAGATACTAGTGCAAGTATTAGTTTTTGGAAGATTCATATGCTTGTTTAGCTATACCCTTGGTGGAATTTTATGTTAAATATGGGGTTTTAGTAGCCAAATCTTGCCTAAAATGTTATTATGGTGTTTTGAATTCTTGTACATGTTATTTGTGGTCTATTTGACTTGGTGCAAGTGGTTTCACAGTTATTGGTACTTGGTTTGGGAGTTTGGACACCTTGGTAGTAGTATTGGAAAGAAAATGTGCCATTTTGGATTTAGGTATCTAAATTTTGTCTGGTCTAGTATTTGGGTATGAGATTAGTACTAATAGTTAGGTGGCTCAAAGAGTTATGTGTGGACACTTGAATTGCTTAAATCAGACGTCAGGCAATAAAATGACACGCGCCCAGGGAGTTGCAATGACAGTGGATGTGCACCATGGCGCATTGACTATCGCACCACAATGCGAGGCACAGAGAGGGACATTTCCCTCTATATCTTCCACCATGGTGAGATGAGGCCTAAGTTGTGACACACCATGCTTTTTCTATAAAATTTTTCAGGTTTTTTGAATGTTGTTTTAAGTGTTGTTTTGGTTTCTATGCTTCTATCGTCTCATTTATTTGGTTTTAAACTATAATTTGAGCTCAGATGATCTTTTAAAAAGGGTTTTTCTTAAGATCTCATTTTTTAAATATTCTTTTAACCTTTATGTTATGGTAACCCTTTTCATGGGATTAGATTAATCTCGGTTATGATAACAATGTTTTGTATTTAGTGTCCTATGTGTTTGATAATGTCAGGAATGACGTTACACAATAATCCCACTATAACCTAGTATGCTACCACTAACAATTTTTTCCTATCTCCTTTTTGAAATTCTTCCTAAACAATAATAATCCTTTTATAGGTAGGGGATCAAGAAGCTTGCTCAATAATGAGAGTGTGTCCCCCTTTATTACATTTATACTTGGCTTTGAGGCATTTAACCCAAAGACTACCAAGATTTCTTAAGAGCCTCTAGCAAAGCTTGAATATAAAGGCTTTATTTTGTTAATAAAGGTCTTTAAAACCAAAAGCTCCCTCTTTCTTAGGTCTCTTGATTTTCTCTTAAGGTATCAAATGAGGCTGTTCGCTAAACTTATTATAAAAATAGTTATAATAAGTCATGTTATGCATTGCATCTTGTTGTATGGCATGATTATATTGTGAGAGGGTGGAAGTACCTTAAGGGGTTAGATAAAATCTATGGTACTCACCAACACCATAAGCAGCCCCAATGATCAGATTATTTTTATTTTTATTATTGTAGCCTTATTATCACTCTGAAGGATGTGGGTCGGGCGTATGACACCTCAATGTTCAAGAAGGGAGAATCTGAGGTTTGGGAGTGAGTATGGAGCCTTTGGCCTAGTCATTCCTCACAATTAGTGAGCTTGGGCCAATTTAGTCACATGGACTTAGTTCTAATTGCATTGTTAACCTACAAATTTAGTCAGAGGCAATAAAAAGATATAAGTAACATGTGATGATCATACATGTATAACTCTTATTTATGAGTATAATTACTTGTTTTGTTGCCCACTTTGCATGCTCATTTACTTTCCTTGCTTACTGTCAATATATTAGTTTATTTGGTTACTGAAACTTTGTTGTTATCCTATAGTTATTATTTTTATAGGTGAAGAATCCATTAGAAGTAAAGGGGAAGGCTAAGAGGGCAAGGAGTGATTGACTCTGATTGTAATGCTCATTATTATTTTGTGTAATTGAATTTACATTTACTAAATAGAATTTCCATTATTTTGGCCCACTTGCATGGTTAAATTGTGAAATTTATATTTAAGGGTGTTTTGGTCATAGATGTAAAGTGTCCTAACATTACTAGGACACTTAACCACACAATAAATCTATCAAGGTAATTAAGGGATAACTAATCAACCATTAAAGAATACCATGATAGAAAAGGATAAACCACATGTAATAAATAAAATTCTTGTAATGTTAGGATCTTAGTTTAAAATAATATTTCATAAATTATTGCAAAAACATTTAAAATTATAGTATTAAAGTACTAGGAAACATAAGAAACCAATAATAATGGATAACAAAGCATAACAAGGGAAAAAAAGGTCATTCTCTCATGTTTTGGCACTTTTGCCATGGCCAATGTCACAGAAGGTTTACTCTGCTACAAAACACACAATGAGCTACAACAAACTTTATTTGTATCATGTGCCACAACATGTGTCATGTACCGTGAATTTCCATGATAGTAATTCTATTGTCATGGCAGCACTTGAAATGAACTTTCAGTGTGCGTTAATTCATCATTTGACATCTGATTAAGGTAATTCAACTGCTTACATGAAGCTTATCCAATTACTAGATAATGGCATTAGTGTCACACCTAAACAATTTCATATTTAAAAATTAGACATCTGGATACCAAAGAACCTCTTTTCTTACAAAACATACATCTAAGATGGCCATTTTTGCAACAAAGTGATATTAGCCTTAACTAAGACTTGAACCCTACCTAATGAATTGATATATACCTTATTAGACAATCATATATAATAATAATCATCCATAATATAATTTGACTATTCAAAACCCACAATTCACTAGCCTCTTAACTAACTAAAAAAAATCTAAAAATCATTCTTCCAACACTTACAGCTTTATTAAGTTTGTGTGTATCTATATATATGTATATATATTCAATTACACATAAATAATCAATCAAAATCATTTAGGGCCAAAATACATCAAATACATGTTCAATCCTCTAAGATGCAAGTGCTACAAACAATAACTAACAATTGGCAATATAAGAGAGAGAGAGAGAGAGAGAGAGAGTGAGTGTGTGTGTGTGTGTATTCAATTACACATAAATTAAATAGGGAATTACAATAAAGTAAATTTATTCCTTGCCCTTTGAGCCTTTTCTTTTTCCCCTAATAGGGCCTTCACTTGTAAAAATGATAACCATAAGGTGAGGCAATATCTCAGTAACCAAATAAGCTAACTAAACAAGTAAGGTAATAATGTAAATAAGCATGTAAAATAGATTACAGATCAAATAGTGATATATTATACATTTAATAATGTATGATCATCACACCTCCCTTATACTCTCTTATTACCTCTAATTGAATATGTGGGCTAACAATATAATCAAGATCAAGTCTATATGACTAAATAGGCCTAAACTCACCAATTGTGAAGGATGATCTAGCTAAAGGCTTTATACTCACTTTCGGATCATATGTTCCCCTTTCTTAAATATCAAGGTGTCATATGCCTAACTTATAATCACCACCAAATTAACCACTAATTAATCACACACCACTAAAATAATAAAGAATTAAGTGACCTTTGAATAATTACCATGGTAGAAAGGAATAATTATGGTTAAAAGAATTTGAACATAAAAGTAAATAGAAACTATTTTGAAAATGGAATCCTAAGTTTAAATCAAATTTATGAAGCCATTTAAGCTCAAAACTTGAAATTCAAAGTATTGTAACAAATGAAAGCCAAGAATAAAAACCAAGTAGCATCACACATTCAAATAGGGGTAAAATTATCATTTTTCTCATTCTAGCACCATTCACTGCCATTGAATGTACATTAGTTGTGGTGTGTGGAAAAAGAAGGTGTGCCATGGCAAAGGCAACATAATGCATGATCGCTACAGCACATATTACATGACAGCATGCTCTACTAATACTTTTGGTCTACCTAAATTTTTCATTTTCAAATAACATCAAATGATAAAATTGGACACCTAGGATCATTTAACCATAATTTTCCATTCTAAACCAATCCACATGTTTAAAAACTTTACCAAATGCCAACAGCCATCTATGTGTACTAATCCATAGTCAAAGGATTGAGATAAACTTATCTCAATCATCATTCTCATGCAAATAATAATGTATCACTAACTAACCTCCCAATCTAATAATTCAAACATGCATAATCATGGGAGTCATTAAGCATTCATTCATTCCATAATGCAACAATCCACATACATCAACAATGTCACAATCATGTATTCATACATATTCTCTAGCCCCACTACAAGCCCTTAGGGCTTGATTTGCAAAATGGCAAGACATATATCCATACTCAATCACCATTCGATAACAATCATTTATACAAAACCACTAAGAGGCATTATGATTAAAATTTCTAGTTGTTTACACCACATCTATATTCTACCTCCCTATTAAACAATATCAAATTGAGCCACCATTCTTCCTTTCCCTTGCCACTAATAAAAGAGTCACTTGTAAATTGTTAAACAATAATGCAATATCTCAAATTTTTAATCCAAAAAATTATGAACTTATAAAGGATAATTAGAGAATTAGCATTTTTAATTAAGATAATTATATTTCAAGAGTGCTAATAGACCTTTTAGAGAACTTACATTTTTGTCACCTTTTTATTTCTTTCTTTCTAAATTTCTTCCTGCACTTCCCACATATGTTAAACTCTAATTTTATAACTTGTTTGAGCCCAAACACTTTATAAATGGTTTTAAGAGCCCACACAAAGCTTATAAGATAAGCTTCCTAATGAGATAAGTTTGGACATGATCTAATGTTCTGAAATTAATTTGGATACTCAAGTGCAAAAAGTCACTTTTCTTTCAAATCTAGGCACCCAATGTGTTTAAATTCCATATCATGCCTCATTAGACCACTTTGGGCCTTGAACTAGGTCCAAACAGATCAATTACACCTAATTCACGTTCACAAGATCCCCTTCTGTCTGTGCCATATGCCATGGCATGTGTCTATGTATTGCGACACATGGCATAGAGTGCTTGATCTCCATTTATGGTCTACTTTTGATTGCCTTTATACTTCCAAATACATCCTTGAACATCACTTTCATCTTCATTAACATAATTACTTATTAGAAGTCATTTGAAATAAAAAAATGCATATTATGAAATCTTTCAAAGATTAAATCAAGGCAAGATTTTTTACAAAAATTGCCAATACATACTATCATCAAGGCTAAATCTAACCAATGCCCATCTTCCTATATTTGAACCTAAAATATTCACAATTGAACCAAATAGTAAATGAAAGTATAGGAAAATGTGTTGAATTGGTATCAATTTCAATAGGTTATCAACTTTTTATACCTTTGGTAAAATGTATCTTGAGCACCAGAGGACCTTTAATCAATCAAGTGTATGGGCTAGGTTATGGATAAACTTATGGTTCTAGTCAATGATATAAGGCTGGATGTAATGTTTGACTCATTAACCAAATTAAGTTACACTCTATCATGCTAATAAAATATCAATGCCACATTTAATAATTACCATCATAGAAAAAGTTTAACCATAATAGTCAAAGACTAACCATAGTGAAAAAGAAACAAACTAGAGTTAAAAGACTATTACGAGCATAAAAAATTTCACTTATCTTTTAATCCAATGAAATACCCTTACTATGATAGAAAAGATTTTATTATGATATAAAAGAAACAACCATCAATATTCATATATGAATATAGTAGAAAAAGAATGAAAGTACAATTTATCACTCAAAATATTCAATTTATAAATATACCATAGTGGAAAGAGTTTATCATGGTAATTATATCAATAAAACCAATTTAATAAGCATCTACTAAAGTTTAAAGAATCAAACTAATCCCATTCAAATACTATTATGGTAGAGAAGTTTTAACTAATTTTTTATAATCAATAACATCAGGAAAAATATGAATTTCAAGCCAAATGAGAACTTATAAATCAAATCAGTATAAAATTGTCATGTTAGAGTATTTAAGCTTTTGGAAGCATGAAAAGTCAAAACAATTGTAAAACTATTTTGCAAAGGCCTAAAAAAAAAAATCAAGAGCTTCAAAACTGAAAAATCTATTGTGGTCAACATATATCCATCATGGCAAATCAAGCAAACCAAGAAGATCCTTACTATGTCCTTTACAATTGAGGTGCCAACCATCGTAGTCTACAACAAAGAAAAGAATTTCTCACATTTTTATGCCATGCACTATAGCAAAGGCACCATATGCCATAGTACATTGTATAATTGATCACTCTTGTAAGTGTACAAGATCACAGTAATAAATTATTCAGAGTACTTCAGAAGTCGAACCCACAAGGAAGTTACACTTTTACTAATTTGAATAATTAATAGTTCAAGAAAAATAGATAAAATGGATAAATTTGATGAAAATATAAAGAATAAAAATAAATAAAGAAAATAATGATGATGAAAACACAATCACTTGAAGTGTTAGGATTTAAGATTCACCCTATATGTTGCTAATTTCTACCCTTTAAGTTGACTTGGATTAATTATAGTGATAACTATTCCTAAAGTATCCTAATATTCTCCTAAATTATTAGTCCCTTTTTAATTAGCGTTGGATTCGTTCCTACGATATCCAAGCAACTAATTAAACTGTGAAACTAAAGTTTAAGTCACCATAAATTTCTAGAACTATCCCTAGCCTAGTTATTTATGTTTATTTCTTTAGATCTAGGTTCTCTCTTCACCTCCCAATCCATCAAGATTACCTATAGATTTGATTAAATGGTGGCTAGTCATTAAATCAATATGAAGAACAAGAGAAATAAATATAATTGAAAAAAAAAAAATATTCATAAATATAAATGCAAAGAGTCAAAACAAAGGGAATAGAAAATTAGCTCCCCTATTAGGCTACATCCCTACCCCAATTGGGTAATTTAGAAACACATAATAAAATCAAATAAAATCATTCTAAAATCCCCAATCATGAAAAATGATCATAGAGAAAATTAAGGAGTAGAGAGAAAGTAATTATCATTTGTGAAACTCCTCAATAATCTCGCTTTTAGCCTTCAAAATGCTTCTACAAGCTCCAAATACCTTAGATAGAATTCTTGAGGTACTCAGATAAGTGATTAGATAACTCCTCTCTTGATGGAAGGAGTGTTTATAATTAAAGTGAAGGCTCCTTCTTTTGTTCCTTGTCGATTTGGTACTCTAATATATATATATATATATATATTTCTCTTTTCCTTCTTTCCTTCTATTTGTTTTTTTTTCTCTGCAAAATATAAAGATAAAAAGATATAAGTGGATTTTGTATTAAAATTCCTTTTTATCTTATAATTAAGTGATGAGGAAAAAATATATAAATATCAATTAAATAGATATGAAATCTTAATAAATATAATCAAATTCAAACTAAAATCTATACTTATTTAATTATAAAATATGCACTTATCAAATTCCCCCACATTTAGCTTGTTGCTTGTCCTCAAGCAAATACTTTTGCGTTTAGCCTTATTCTTTAAATAAGTATATCAAATACAAGAACTTTACTCAAAGTACAAGAAAAACTTAACTGTATAACCAACTTACAAAGCTTCAATGTGAGAGAGAAAGCTAATAATTATACTAGTACCAACACAGGGAGTGAATTAAATTCTGATTGAGCACTTATCTATAAATTAGAGTTGTCTATACCCTTAGATCTTACCTATTTCTTTTTTTGAGTTAGTGCAATAGGGTCATCATCCTTAACTGTTCATGAATTGCCTTTCTTCTTAAATACTCCTTAGGTCTTTTTGATATGAACCCTCGTATTAGTGATACAAGGGTTCGGTTACTCAGACTTCAAGAACTTTATTGGCACACTCTTGATACTTACTCAGCTGTTTGACGTGAAGGCCAATATTGGTGATGAAGGTCCCTAGTTACTAGGCCTAGTTGGCATCAACAAAGTAGGTACTCAGCAATTTTTTTTCTCTCTTTTTTTTGTAGGATCATTCTCCTTTTTAACTACTTTGCAAGGTGTTAGCTTTTTAGGCATAGACATAAATAATTAGGACAGATAATTCATACATTAAGTATATTTTGATAAACTCCTATAGGGTATTGACAGCTTTAAATTCTTTTTCAAACACATAGTTGCCCCTAGTAGTTATATAGCTAAATAAAATGGTACAAAAGAGCAAAAAGTTTTAAAAAATTCAAAAATTTTCAAAATTTTTAGAATTAAGGCCAATTACAGCATGTGAATTGTTAAGAAAATTATAACAGCATAAGCAATACAAAATTATCATGATATTCCCTCCCCCACACTTAAATTCCACATTGTCCTCAATGTTTGCAAAAAAGGAAAAAGATAAAGGAACTGAAACTCTCCTAATTTAATTTGTTTTGATATGACTTTGATAACCTTTAAAAAACTCCCTTTTAAGCATTGTAATCCTGTAATTCATCTTAAAGGGGGTCTTAGTGATCAAATAAAATTTTATGGGGATAACAGATGGTAAAAAGAAATTAAAATGAATTAAAATAACAAAGAAAAGGAAATAAAAACAAAATTGGGTTGCCTCCCAATAAGCGCTACATTTAATGTCTATAGCTAGACACTGCTGTAGTGGTTGAGATTTCTTTGAGTGAGATAGACTGAGATGTGTCAATATGGACTCCCTAATAATATAACTTTAAGCATTATTCATTGACTACAAATGTCCTCCCATCATCAGCTTGAATTTCAATAGCTCAATATGGTTTTACATCTACAACTTCAAAAAGACCAGACCACCTTGATTTTAGCTTACTTTGGAATAGCTTCAAGCAGGAGTTAAATAATAAAACTTTATGTCTAATTTTAAACTCTCTTTTAAGAATTCTTTGGTCATGCCAAGCTTTAGTTCTTTCCTTGTATATACAGGTATTCTCAAAAGACTCTCGTCTAATCTCATACAACTTATTGAGTTGAAGAAAATGCATTTCATCTGCAGCTTTCAAATCATAATTTAAAGCACACACAGCCCAATATGCTTTATGCTCAATCTCTATAGGAAGATGACAAAACTTACCATATATTAACCTGTAAGGGGACATACCTAAGGGTGTTTTATATGCAGTCCTATATGCCCACAATACATCATTCAATTTCAAAGACCAATCTTTCCTAGATGCACTTACAGTGTTTTCTAATATACCCTTTAATTCCCTATTTGAGACTTCAACTTGACCACTAATTTGTGGATGATAGGTAGTACTAGCTTTAAGGTGACTCCAATATTTACTTAACAAGGACTTGAATTGATAGTTCCTAAAATGCACCCTATTATCACATATAATGGCCCTAGGAATGCCAAACCTAGATAAAATTTGTTTGACAAATTTGATCACACTAGAAGCTTTATTATTTGGTAGTGCCATAGCCTCTACCCATTTGGTAACATAATCAACAGCAACAAGTATATAGAGATTGCCATATGAAGGAGGAAAAGGTCCTATGAAATCTAGTCCCTAAATATCAAAGGGTTCAACTTCTAATATACCTTGTTAGGGCATCTCATGTCTCTTACCAATAGAACCTGTTCGTTGGCATTTGTCACAAGTTGTCACAAAGGTTCTTGCATCCTTGAATAATGTTGGCTAATAAAATCCACTTTGAAGGACTTTGGCTGCTATCTTATCGGGCCCATGGTGGCCTCCATAAGGTGAGGAGTGGCATCCTTCAAGAATTAGGATCATCTCTTTATCTGGTACATACCTCCTCATAGTCCCATCAGTATATCATCTAAAAAGAAGTGGCTCATCCCAAAGGTAATGTCTTGCTTCTATTAGGAATCTTTTCTATTGATTGGAATTTATGGCATTAGGAATTATACTTGCAACAATATAATTAACAAAATTTGCAAACTAAGGAGCAGGTAAGGATTTAACCACCTAAAGCTTTTCATCTGGGAATTCTTCCTTAATAGGAATTCCATTTTTTGGTAAATGTTCCAATCAAGATAGATGATCTGTAACTAGATTTTCTGCACCCTTTTATTAATAATTGTGACATCAAATTCTTGTAAAAGAAGAACCCATCTAATTAACCTAGCTTTAGTATTTTTTTTATTCATCAAATATTTTAAAGCTTGGTGGTCAGTATATATCGTTACTTTAGAACAAGAGAGATATGATCTAAATTTCTCAAATGCAAAGACTACAGCTAAAAATTCCTTTTTAGTGGTAGCATAATTAGGTTGTGCTCCATCTAAGACCTTACTAGCATAATATATGACATGTAAGTGTTTATCTTTTCTTTGTCCTAACACAGCCCCTATTGCGAAATCACTTGTATCACACATAACTTCAAAAGGAAGACTCCAATCTAGGGAAAACAACTATAGGAGCAGAAATTAATGCAAATTTTAATTTATTAAATGCATCTAAACAAGCCTGGTCAAATACAAAAAGTGTATCTTACACAAGGAGGTTAGTAAGAGGTTTAGCAATTTTAGAAAAGTCTTAATAAATCTTCTATAAAAGCCTTCATGACCTAAAAAACTCCTTATACTCTTACTAAGGTAGGTGGGAGCATATGCTCAATAATTTCAACTTTTTCCTTATCCACCTCAATTCCCCTTTCAAAAACTTTATGGCCTAAAACTATACCTTCACTTACCATGAAGTGACATTTTTCCCAATAAGCACAGGGTTAGTATCTTGACATCTCTGCAAAACCTTAGAAAGATTAGTTAAAAATAAATTTAAAACCAGAAAATTTTAAAATTATGTCCTCTACCATAATAGAGAACATAGCCATCATATATCTTTGAAAAGTAACAGGGACATTACAAAGCCCAAAAGGCATTCTAAAATAAGCAAAAGTACCATAGGGGCAGGTAAAAGTTATTTTTTCTTGGTCCTCTAGTGCTATTGTATTTTGGAAATACAGAGTCACCATCTAGAAAATAATAAAAAAGCGTGCCCTGCTATTCTTTCTAACATACTATCCACAAATGGAAGAGGAAAGTGATCTTTGTGCGTTGCTTCATTTAATTTTTATAATCTATACATACACACAACCCAGTAACTACTCTTATGGGAATGAGCTCATCCTTATCATTTTTCACCACAGTTGTACCTCTCTTCTTAGGAACTACTTGCACAGGACTTACCCAAAGGTTGTTGGAGATAGAATAAATAATACTAGATTTAATCCAATTTTAAACCTCTTTCATATGGGGGTTGAGTTTCTTTGTGGTTGTGTTTTGGAATGTAATTTTCTTTCATAACAATTCTATGCATACAAATCGAGGGACTAATGCCCTTATGTCAATAATAGACCATCCAATAGCATGCTTGAATTCTCTTAGGACTCTCAATAGTTTATTTTCCTATTCAAAAGTTAACACAGAAGAAACTATGATAGGAAAAGCATTAAATCACCCAAGAAAAAATATTTTAAATAGAGGGAAGAGGTTTTAATTCAATAAAGGGTGGTGAGTTTGGGGAAGGTAAGGGCAATAAATTGCCTATTCTTAAATCCTCATATTGTTTCCTATAATGTTTATTTTCAATTCAAAAGCTTTCAAACTCATTATTGTTGTTATAAAATCATGCTCATCCTCTTCTTTTTCACTTAAGTTTAATGCAATACATGCCTCAAGGGGATCACTATATGAGTACATCTTAAAATGTTCTTGGCCAAGGGTATCAATAATATTAATGTTAAAAAACGGTTTCATCAAAAGAGGGGAATTTAATAGCTTTAGCTACTTGAAACACTTCCTTTTGTTACCAACTCTAAAAATTAATTTTCTCACGGGTACATCAATTAAGGCTCCCCCAGTTAATAAAAATGGTCTTCCTAAAATTAGAGAGACGTTCCAACTATCCTCAATGTCTAAAAAATAAAAAATTGCAAGAATGTAAAATTTACAGACTTTCACTATTACATCCTCAGCTACACCTCTTGGCTATCTAACTGATCTATCTACGAGTTGAAGAATAACATTGATTGCTTGATAACTATCATCCCAAGTTTCATGCATAAAGAATAAGGCATTATTAATTAATACTAGCACTTAAATCACATAAACAATTTTCAATAATTTTAAACTAATGTCACAAGGAATAGTAAAACTCCCTGATCTTTCAATTTAGGCAGCAGTTTTTTTTTTGTAGAATTGCACTACACTCCTCTGTAAGTGTCACTGTGGCATATTCTTCCAACCTCCTCTTGTTTGAAACAAGCTTCTTGATGTATTTGGCATAAGTAGGCATCTTTGCTAATTCCTTATAAAAGGAATATTGATTTGAATTTTTTTAAACATCTCAAGGAATCTCTGGAAGCTTAAATCTGGATCTTTTTTTTTAAGGCATTTAGTGTATGAAATAGGGGATATATAAGGTTTGTTTTTATAAGAAAAAGGGCCACTTTAAGTTGCAACATTAATTTTAGGCATCTCAATTACCTTATCTTCATCATTTTTCTATTTGCTGACCCTTTTAGCCTTATTATCAACCTCCCAGAGTTCTTTTTCGTAAGGTGACTACCATGACTCCTTCCCTTAGATTAACTTCAATATTGCTAGGAAACTTATTTTGACTCTGCCCAGTGAGTAAGTTAGCCAAGTTAATTATTTGGGTTTCTACATTTTTCATAGAATTACCCATTTGTGATTCCATATTCTTCACAGAAGTTTGCGTTGAAGTGACTACTTATTTAAGTTGGTCAATCTCTTGATTCATACTCTTTATACTATTCACTTGGTAATTTTCATTTGAACCAAAGCTTCCTCCAACTTCGTTGTACGATCTTCAATTGTGTTTCTTTATTGTTGAAAGCCTAGTGGTGCTTGTGGCTTTGAATGGCATAATTTTTCCAAGAGAAATTTGGATGATTTTTCCACCCTGGATTGAATATGTTAAAGTAAGGATTGTTTCTAGGATTAATTCAATCGGTACTAGTTCCCATATAGTTAGCCACCTTCACATAATCACCATCACAATCTGTATGAAGAGAATTATTAGTAGAAGAAAGGGAATTAATAGGATTAAATTTTTTCAATAATAAATTTAAACTCTTTATTAAATCTCGTAGTTTATATGAGACATATGGTGTAGAAACTTCATTAACCATCGCCCTCCTTCCTCGAATCGCTTTCTGCCTTGAATTTGCTACTAGCATTTTATAAATCTCTTCCCTTTCTTCAACTGTCATATTACTTAGATCACTCGAGCTACATTATCAACTTTTTGATTGGCATTCAGCATTCAACCCATCATAAAAAAATCCATCAAGAGTATGTGTGGAAATTGGTGATGGGGCCATTGGCTTGTGAGGAGATTACAATTTCCTAGGCCTCATGGAACAATTCACTATTTTGCTGTGTGAAGAAGTAATCTTATCCGTTAATTCTGAAGTCTTCTGAGGAGAATAATATTTCAATATAAATTGTTCATACATCTCCATCCAAGAGCTTATGGAAGCTTCTGGTAATCATAAAAGCCATTGATGAGCTTCTCCTTTTAAATAGTACAGAAAGCAACGTAGCTTTAAATCATCATCTAATAGATTATTTAGTGGTAATGTATCAATTATCGCATAAATTCTTGTATAAAAATCCAAGGCATCTTCAGTTTGGTGCTCGTTGAAATTAGTAGCATTTAAGTGAATATTCTTAAATTCATAATTACGCGCTCTCATAGTCAGTTGGATGCATGACGGATTAGATGTGATGAATGGGCGTTGAATATCTTTAAATGTAATGGATAGCTCTGAAATAATTTTGTCACCCATCTTTCTTCTTCATCATTCCTGCAAAACCCTTCAATTTATAGATTAATAGGAATCAAATTTAAATCACCAAACTTCTTAGTTGCATAAAAGTAATAAAAATAAATTAAAAAATAAAAAATAAAACTTAAAATTAAAATGAACTAAAATTAAATAGTCAGTAAATTTGTGACTTCCCCAGCGATGGTGCCAAAAACTTGATCACTCTTGCAAGTGTATGAGATCATAATAATAAATTACCCAAAGTATTTCAGGTGTTGAACCCACAGGGAAGTTACACTTTACTAATTTGAATAATTAATAGTTCAAGAAAAATAGATAAAATGGATAAATTTGATAAAAATATAAATAATAAAAATAAATAAAGAAAATAATGATAATGAAAACACAATCACTTGAAACATTGGGATTTAGGATTCACCCTATAGGTTGCTAGTTTCTACCCTTTAAATTGACTCGGATCAATTATAGTGACAACTATTCCTAAAGTTTCCTAATATTCTCCTAAATTATTAGTCCCTTTTTAATTAGTATTGAATTCGTTCCCACAATACCTAAGAAACTAATTAAACCGTGAAGCTATAGTTTAAGTCACCATAAATTTTTAGAACTATCCCTAGCCAAGTTATTTATGTTTATTTCTCTAGATCTAGGTTATCTCTTCACCTCCCAGTCCATCAAGATTACCCATAGATTTGATTAAATGGTGGCCAGTCATTAAATCAATATGAAGAACAAGAGAAATAAATATAATTGAAAAAAGCAAAAATATTCATAAATATAAATGCAAAGAGTTAAAACAAATGGAATAAAAAACTAGCTCCCCTGTTAGGCTACATCCGTAGCCCAACTAAGTAATTTAGAAACACATAATAAAATTAAATAAAACTATTCTAAAATCCCAATCATGAAAAATGATCACACAGAAAATTGAGTAGAGAGGAAATAATTATAATTTGTAAAACTCCTCAATGATATCACTTTCAACCTTTAGAATGCTTCTACAAGCTCCAAATATCTTAGATAAAATTCTTGAGGTACTCAGATAAGTGATTGGATGACTCCTCTCTTAATGGAAGGAGTATTTATAGTTAAAGTGGAGACTTCTTTTTTTGTTCCTTGTCGATATGGGACTCTAATATATATATATATATATATATATTTCGCTTTCCTTCTTTCCTTCTATTTATTTATTCTTTTTCTCTACAAAATATAAAGATAAAAAGATATGAGTAAATTTTATATTAAAATTCCTTTTTATCTTATAATTAAGTGATGAGAAAAAAATATATAAATATCAATTAAATAGATATGAAATCTTAATAAATATAATCAAATTCAAACTAAAATCTATACCTATTTAATTATAAAATATGCACTTATCAATAGTAACTATGACAACAAGTCTCTACTATTAAGATAGCTCCCATAATGAACTTTTGGTGAGCCTTATTTCTCCCTTTAATGTTCAAATCAAGTGGTCTAGATGTCAATAGAAAATTTATTAAGTAAACTAACCAATGACATAAGTTTAATGAATGAAATCATTCATATCATAAATTTTGACACCTGAAACCAAAACATATCCTTTTTAACAAATTTCCACAATCAAGCACAAGATATTAAAATAAACAATGTTTAAGCATGCGGCAACGTCACATTCTCATGGACATAAATACCAAATACTCATCTTTTTCCTCAGGTGACCTCCCTTTATTCCTACCAGTCTTTTCACCTATAATATGTTAATGAAAGGGATGAGTATAACCACTTGGCAACCAAGGTTAACTAAAACAATCATATGTAATTAAAGTAAGAACAAGGCATGTAAAGTGGGAAACGCAAAAATATTAAATTTACATTTTATAAGTTATCATAGTTTAGCAATGATAATTAACCTCCCTTATAACCTTGAATCACTGTAGACTGAATCTATGGACTAAGAAATTAATTAGGAACCAAACTTCTACAATTAGGCAAGTCCAAACTTTCTAATTATGAGAGGTGACTGGCTAAGGCTCCACGCTTACTCTCAAACAATGGATTTCACCTTTTAAACTTAGGGGTATCTTATGTACTTATCACTAACTTTACTTAATTGGGGTTACGGGAAAACTCTATTACCACCTTTACTAGGTAGGCTTTAAGGATAATAATCAAGAACTAAATATCGAGACCTTACAATATTTGTGAATAAAACATGGATTTGTATCACCTCATTAGTGAACTCCTACCCAGTACACGATCATGCCACACCATTTACTCAATTTCACATATTACATTTACCATGTGCAATCCTACATATCATATTTGCTCGTTTTAAACCAAATATCTCAACAATCACAATAACATGTAAACCAAATATCTCAACAATCATAATAACATGTCAGATCTATGTATTAAAATTCAAAATCATCAAAGTCATATTTTGAAAACCATAACCCGCTTTACAAATAGTTCTAAAACATAAAAAGAAAATTATCTAATGCAAAATTACAAGTTTAATTTCACAAAACCTAATTCAAACTAAACAACCATGATAATTGAATTAATGTCCCTTGGTTACCTCAAACTTTTTAGTTATCAAAGGTCTACCCATTTCTAAAGCTTCCTTGAGTTTCCAACTTGGTCAAACAACTCCACCAATGATCAATCAATAATTAGATCATCAATATAGTCAATATCCATCTCTATCTCATAGGTTCCAACTCATTAAAAATTCATTAACATTTCCAAAATTCATTTCTTCCTAAAATCCAACATTCCATGGTCTAATAAGCTTATTTAGGTTCTAATAAACCAAACTAAATCATCCACACACACACATCTCATATTTGAGTATTTTAAACTTAGTGTTTTGCCAAAAAAAATTAGACCTAATGCTCAAATAACAAGTATCCATAATTCTAGAAGTAAAAAATAAACTTCCAACAACTTCATTTCACCTATTTAATTTGGTCATAATCTTGCTAAGGTCAAAAAAACTAAGATGCAACCAAAATCTCAAAGGAAAACTAAAACCCTAACTTAAAACTATGCAAGAATGGAGAAGAAAGGGCATATAAACTTACCTCTTGTGATTCCTAGCTTCAAAACTCCTCCAATGACTGGAAAATCTTTGCCCTACTATAACCCATATTCACCTCTTTGATTTCTCTCTTTTCTCTTCTAATTTTTGTGTTTTTACTATTTAAAATGCTTATATGAGGTGTCATCTATGAGGGGTCGTGCTTGTTGAAAACTTGTTTGCTCACTGTGAAACCTACTTATTCATACCCCCTCCTTAATCTACATCCTCGAGTGAACAAATTCAACAAGAAACTTCTTTACAGCAGATGTTGACAAAAGGCATAACCTTACCTAGTAAGGTTTGTTCATGAGCGGTGACACCTTGTTGTGTCATGTCCACGAGTGGGTGAGCACAAAAATTTTAGTTTTCACTTTAATTCAATTTTAAAACCTAAAGTTAACCCATATTAATCCTAATCAATCCCTTAATTTGTTCTTTTTCCCTTATCAAAATTCTAGGATGTTATATTGGATGAATCCATATGAGGGTTACCTATCTTTCATATTATCATGTGTTACATATACTGATTATTAATTATGCCTAATAAATTTCTATGCTAATAACAGTAATGATAATGGAATTTTATGTATACTTATGGTACGTTATTCCTGTGTGGTTTAATTTACATATATATGGTAAACTTTTGGTTTATTGAGATTATAATGCTCATCCCTCTTTTAACATTTTCTTAAGTGAAGGATCAAATAAGGAGCAATTGAAGGCATTAGAGGAATGCCCACTAGTTCTTGTACTCCTGAATCACATGCAACTTTATTTACTTTCAGCCATGATTATAAGACATCCTTTATTTTCTTTTATTGTTCTTAGACAACAATACATCATTTAATTTACTTAATAGTATGATGTTTTATAAACTTTTGGGTTTAATTTCTTCAATTTTATTTTATGCCTAAATTGTAAAACTGCAAGCTTTTATGCTTTGAATTGAATAGAATGAGTGAAGCCTTTGTTATGTAGTAATTGTTGAGCAAGTATTTATCATTAGGATAAGGCAGAGCCATTAATTTGACCATTTTAGTATTTAAAGAGGCAATGCCTCTATGATTTAACTATATAGGTACTTGGGTCTTTGTCTTGGGGATGGAGTACCTAGCCCAATTTATGATTTCATGTTGAATTGTTTTGCTAATTTTCTAGATAGTAGGGCAAGTGTTACAATTGTCTTAAGATTCACAACTAACTCCCATAAATTCCCTACTCACTTTCTTAAGAATCACATCTTTCTCTCCTTAGTTTCTATGAGTGTGTGTGTGTGTGTGTGTGTGTGTGTGTGTGTGTGTGTGTTAACAACTATGAAAATTCACAAGTAATTGATTATCTTGAACTTCATAACTCTTATATATTAACAACTAACTTTCCAATTAATCTCAAGTCGCTTTCCAAAATTTCACGAGTGAATTTTTAGAGTTCCATACTAGAAAAGAACTAATACCTTAGTATGGTTCTTAGTTTTCCCAATTGAGGTTTGTAAGTCTGCTCAAGAGAGAGTGAATTGAGTTTAATAAAAAAATTGACTAATTAAAACAAAATGAAGGAAAAATTAGGAACTATATCACTAAAGAGTATTGAGAGAAGGATATAAAAGCTTGCATAGGTCAATTGTCCTAGTTTGACTCCAACTACTTGAGCCTAGTTCCAATCCCCAACCTTCGATTGAGATTTATCCATTTACTCTACTAAGATTAAGACAGGTTCTTGGTTGCTACAATATAATCACAGACTTCTACACAAGTTTGAATCACTCCCCTTTATAAAAGTAATGATTAATCCTCCTTAATCTCTGAGCTTAAGATCTTCTATTTTGAATAGGTAAAATAAGGATAAATAGATTGAGTTTAAGAATGAACTACTACTATCAAATACTCTTTCTAAGAATTAATATACAATCAATAAAGCTCACTTGTAATGAATATTATAACAGAATTTAGGGGAACTAGTAAATGAATACGAATGCATATTAACTCTTGCTTTCGTTAGTTGCATCATCTTCATAAGTGAATCTATTTATAGTTTATCTTTATAAATGATCTATTAGACACAAGAGATTAGCCATTCGACTCTTCATCTTCTTTCTTTTAAGCCTCTTCAGAAATGAGGTGATAAAACAATGCTTTACAATGAAGTTGCATGCTTATAAAAAGTAAAGAAAATAATGGCTATATAAATTTATTACTCTAATAAAAGGTAGATATGTTAATATTGATAGAGCCAAATGCAATATAGGTATAAGGGATAATATAAAATTCGGTAATGAAATGATCCTTACCAAGGTTGTGTTTAGATAGATTTTAGAAAGATGATGAAGCTAACACAATACTTACAAATAGAAAAGAATAAAGAACAAATGAGAATCGAGACTCTTAAAATGTGAAATGAGAAATAGAGCAACTTTCTTCATGTGAATACTGGTATTAGTACATACATTACTAGTATTGATATACATATATAGTTAAGAAATGAATGCTCAAAATAATCGTTGAATAGTTTAAAACCTAAATAGTCACTATTAGTATAGGTATTGATAAAGATAGTAGTGGTATTGATGCTGACTTAGTACCAATATAGAGGACAATAGTACCAGTATTAATGAAGTTTTCAAAGACAAGGACCTCTATGTTGCTCATAATCAAAGCAAAATGAAATTTCACATAGAAGGCAAATATTTTTAAGGGCTTCGATTAAGATAGAAGGGTTCAAATGAAGTTGAAAGCTTCGCTTTATTAAGGAATTAAATTCTTCAAATCCATTAGAGAAGTCACAATATGGTATAATTTTGATGGTACACGTATTAAGAATAGGGAAATAATTTTATCAAAGTTTTAAAGCATATAACTTAAATGTTCCTTAACTACCTTGATTGAATCAATTTAATCATGTTAAACAAAATCTTATCTATTTGTAATCATCAAAATTAGGGTTAAACAAGGTTAAAAATATTCTCAACTCATATTAGTTATGTTAATAGTGATTACATTATCGAACTATGTACAAGTGCAAATATATAAACTAGAAATAAATATAGGGTAAATGAATAAATTACCCCCTGAACTTTAAGTCTAGTAGCACCATAACCTTAAACTTATTTATTATGCAAATTGTTCCTTCAACTTTTAAAAATGGTACAATATAGCCCTTACCATTAACAAAAGTTAACTTTAAAACATTAATTGACCAAAAATGACATCAAAAATTACAAAAAGGACCAAAAAATACATTAAAGGACCAAAAAAGTTACAAAAAAGGACTAAAAATTTTTTGGTCCTCTTATGTAATTTTGACATGTTTTTCTATCTTTTTTTAGTCAACTAGTGGTCAAAGTTAACTTTTGTTAATTAACAGTAAGGGCTAGATTGTACCATTTTCAAAATTTAATAGAACAAATTTTATAATAAATGAGTTCAAGATCTATGATGCTACTAGACCTAAAGTTTAAGGGTAATTTGCTCATATACCCATAGATATATCAACAATGACATTTGTTTTACACATGAATTCAATAGATATACATCATATTTGTGATGTAACAATATAGTTAATTATGTACAAGCCCTTTACACTAAAAAAAAATCCTCCCTCCCTCCATCTAAGTAGAGCCAATAATATAGGTTGGTTCACAAGCTCAACCTACCAACCCACAAAATGTTGTGGGTTGGGTTAAAGAAAATATGTTCATTTATAGGCAGGGCGGCTTTGGCCCACCCTATATAATTTGAACTAGCAGCGGGTTAACCTGCAAGTTACCGGGTTAGCTGACTTATATTTTTAAAAACATAGATAAAAAAATAAATAAAAGAGATTGAGTTTAAAATAAAGAATTCAAAGCAAGTATGCAAGGAATTGCAGTCTAAGTCCTTAAAACTTTTACATTTATTTAATTCAAATTTTAATTATAGAAAACAATAAAAAACACACTGCTCATATAATATAATTTGAATGTGATCAAGATAAGATTGAATAAAATATTTTATTATACTTGCGTCATTCATATAATAGCTTATTTAAATTATTTTGTTTACAAAATAGTGCTACCCAAGCTAGCAAATAAAAAAATTTTTGTTATCCTTTTTATTTAAAAAAATTAAACATATTCATGGAGTGTTAACTATATATTATGTTATCATCTTAATGTGAACATAAAAGGAAAAAATAAGATACAAAGATATTAGAACGTCTAGGTATGAATTGATGTATTATGAGTAATAATCTAATAGTCAGAGTTTAAATCATCATTATTTTCTTTTCTTTAAAAAATTGGTATTTTAAATTGGGCCATCAATTTTGTAGCAAAAAATGAAAAAACAGGATGAAGAGAAAAGGAGATAGATAGAGCTTTCTATTAATTTATATATGCATAATACTAATCAGTCATGTAAAAAAACTAGAGAATGAAAGGATCACAAAATTAAATTAGTTTATATTTAAGTGGTGATATACTAATGTCTTAATTAGAAAGACTTTTATTGTTATTTGGATAATTAATTTTTAGGGGCAATACATGATTTTTTACTATGAAAAAAATAATAATAAGAGGTAAATTTATAATTTTTAGAATTTTTAAAATTATTAAAAAAATACTTTTTTACTTGTGAGTTGGACCGCTAACCCATCAACTTGCTTCCAGTTGGTAGAATTCAACATACACAAAACGTAGGCCATGCCAACCTGCCTTGCCAAACCCGTAACCTGCTGCGGGCCAACCCACAAGCTATGAGTTGACCCATATTCCCAACTCTATATTTAAGTATGTTAGATTTGCTATCTACTTCCTAAAAAACTACAAAGACTACAAATCTATATTTATATAACTAGTTATTCCCATCACAAGTACACTACATATATAGAGCGTGTGTTGGTCTATGAAATTTCTTAACACCAAAAAACACACTAAATAAAAATTAGATGCATCATTTCAATTGTAAACCAATTAATGTGTTTGATATTCACCCTCTTTAGCCCCTTACATTATTGGATTGGGATTTTACATTTTACATCTATTCTTGGTATGTGAAGGCTGATTAAATCTTGAGCAATGATACATCATTTTGTTCTTGATGATTAATTCATGCCTTCTCTAATCAATTTAGAAATTGATCCCCTCTCATATGGCATCTTTTGTTGTGAACCTTTAACAAACTGTCCTTCAATACTTGTCATATGTGAATAATGCTTGGAAGAACAAGAAACAACATACAAATTTATTAATTCACAACTATTCTTCCAATATTACCTACTAAAACTTAATAATTCAATACTCATTTTACATTTTTCAATATTGACACACTTTCCACTATAGTGCAGATACAAATTAAAAAATTTCACACATTAAGCTGCAAGCACAGGGATAAGAAAGAAACAACACAATTCTTCTACACAATGCTTTTTTAGCACTATCTTAGTCAAAAATCAAAACTCATATTTTCTTATATGCATATATCAACAGACTTACCTTTTCCATATACGTGAGAAATAACAAAGATTACAGTGCAGAATGGGGCATTTCCTACACAGTGTATAAGACAATAAGACTTCAATAAGAAACATAGAGAAGGAGACATAAAAATTGGGAAAAACAAAGAAATGGATGTGCCTTTGGAGTACTAGATGACCCACTTCATCAAAGACTAGGATTGAAGGTGAATAGAATAGCTTTGAGGTGAGAAGATCTTCACACCAAAAATTGAGATTTCAAAAAACTATATCTTCCGCATTTGCCTAAAAGGACAATTTCGTAACTCATTTATGTTTTTAACTGCAGGCAAGGACGATGTTCCCTTAATGTGATTTCAATTATTCAAGATTTGAAATCATCATTAATGTTTTTATAGGGTCTATAATTATCATTTTCCCTTCAATTATTTGTTAGTTGTCTACGTGGGAGAATCCACTTGGACTTCGAGAACCTATCAGAGCTCTAGCTGCATGCATCCAAACATTATTCATTCGACGTAAAATGCAAATTGTAATTTCATAAAAAAATTCAAAAAAGAAATTCAATTCTTTTATAGAAGAAAAAATTGTCCAAAAATGCCTCATTGATATATAAATTACGCTCAAGTTCCTCAATTGTTTAGAAGGACTAAGGCCTTTGAGGGATATAATAAGTGAGTAGGAAAAGACCAAAATGCTCTTAATTAATGAATAAAGCAAAAAAAAAAAAAAAGGACCAAATTAAAGTTCTTCGCGTTCTCGTTCCTCATTTATCCTGAAAATGTTGTTTTCTGTTCTGAAATGAAATTATATGTGGAGAATGACATTATTTTTCAAGAAAAGGTTGTCATTTTTCAATCTTCACGAGATCCTCATATTTAATTTGTCTTTCTTAACCCAGACCGATAACCAGTGGCTTAGGAATCCATTGGTGAAGTGAGAATAAAATCCATTGCAAATTGACACGCCTTCATCATAAGGTAGCTTTTGATCATATCATAGTTTAGCTTTTTGACAAATATAACGAAGTTAATAAAGGAATTCAAAAGAGCACTTTAGAACACATGCCACATAATATATGCGTGAAAGTATGTGCCATATGAGAGAGCGCGCGTACACATACATATAGCCTCAAGCAAACATAAATTTTTGATAAGTCACATTATTTTCAAACTTTAAATAGTGTGGTTTATTAAGCAAGATTCTGTACAATACACAAGAACTGTGCCATCTAGTTGAATATATATAATTTTTCTTACAAAGAAACCAAAGTAGTATAAATATATAAGATTTAAATACTAGCTATGTTATAGAATGTCAAACCTCAATCTCGCGTTTAAGAGAGACTTAAGGGAGATATTGTGCCACACAAGGCCACTAAACATAGAACTAATATTTGACATTAGCAAATATGATAAAGCTTGCTATATTAGGAACAGTGAATCTTATCAAAAGCTTCTTTAATTTGATTAATTACAAGTAGAATCTTGTGATGGTGACTTTGTGAAAAAGTCTTTGCTAAAACAGGACTTATAGGTAAATCATGATTCTTGTGTTTTTCCCCTTAAACGTATCTAGCCATTATTGTAGCCTTTTTTTTAAAAAAAAAACACACACATGATGGTGAGATCTAGATTCAATGTCACTCTATGTGCCTTTTCAAGCACTACTACAACAATGCTTGCAAATTATAATAGAAAAATATTAGAAAGTATAGAGATAAAGATATATAAAAATAACTTGTCATTATATATATAGCGGACACCTACTTCAAATAAAGATCACTATAGGATATTAGGATCTTGTTAGCTTTATTTTCGTAATGGAAATTCAAATCTACATTGAGAAACTTAAAAGGCCTAATCTGCAATTCAATGTTTGGTTCTAGACAAACACATAATCATAAAATAACTATTCACGTGAAAAAGAAAGGGCACACCTTTTGGTAATGTAAGGCAACCTTAATTCTTAATTTCAAAATAAGGTCCCAATGTCGGGTTACTATTTATTTCCACAAGATATTTTATAACTTAATTATTTTTTAAATTAATAAAAAAATAATTCTTTTTAAAGCCCAAGATTTTGACACGCATTATATATTTAATTATATGCTTGATTTCATCACATAAATGTATAGTAAAGAATTATGAAAAATATCGTTCAAGGATTGCTAAGAATATTTAGTATCAAACAATGATCAAAAGATTTTAAAATATCACTACAAGACCAAGAGACTAGTTTGAAAACATTTTAGATGAAAAAAGACTATAATTGACAAGTACTCATTCAGTAATTAACAAGTACCCATTTGTATTTAATAAAAAGTCATTTGCTAATTGACAAATTAAAAAAATCTAAAAGACCTTGGTTGTGGGAAGGGACAAGTGTAAATTATGCTTCAACAAGTAGTCATTCATTAATTAACAAATACTCAATTGCATTGAACAAGAAGCCATTTGTTAATTGACAAGTTTAATAATGTAAAAGAGCTTAGTTATGGGAAGGGATAAGTGTATATTATATTTCAACAAGTATTTGTTATTTAGTAAGCGCCTATTCACATTTAACAAGAAGCTATTCATTGAAGGGAAAAACATAGATCATATTTTAATAAGTAGCCATTTGTTAATTAACAAGTATTTTCATTTAACAAAAACCATCTTCTAATTGACAATTTTAAAAAAGAAAAAGAAAAGGAGGGATATTATAGTCTTTTACAATATAAAATTATTTTAAAAATCAGTCCCCTGATCCTGCAGTGATATTTCATGATTTTTTTTTTGTTCTTGTTTGATATTAAATTACCTCAGTGATCCTTAAATGATATTTTCCTAAATAATTAATTTATATTAATGGAAGTTGGAAAGTTTATTAAGTATTTTATAATATAAAAATAGAGAGGGAATGAGCAAAGGGAAAACAGAAAGAGTGAATCTCATATTAATGAATATTATATATGGTTTGATTTAGGATTTATAATATTTGATTTAGTATCTAGGATTTATTTTATCTTTAAATATTATTTCAAATAAAATAAGATATCTAAACTAGCTAGATACCTTATTATCATATTTTAGGTGGATTATGATCTAATTTTGATATTGATTTATTATTATTTTATTATTTTTAGAGTTCTATAAATAGAGCTATGATTGATCAATTGTATTCGGTTTTGAGCATTGAATAAGAGTTCCTACTTTCTAGGCCTCATCTCTCTTTCTATTTATCTTCTCCTTTCTCTTTTTCTTTCTTTCCCCTTCCCTCTCCTAGTTTCCTCTATAGAGCCAAGTTTCACCTCTCTTCTTTGAATTGGTTTTCTGTGTGAGGTCTGCAAAATATCTCAATTCAAACAAGCTATAGGCCAAGCTTTAAAGCATTGACATCAACATTTATGTTCACCCCAAAACTTCCCAAAAATCCATAGGTTCTAGTTGCCAACCTAATAGACCAACTATTGAGTGTTTTCATTGTCATACAACAAGTCATATCACCCCTCTAAGTACCCACAACATACCTTAATCCTTGAACATCAAGTACGTGATACAAATAAGGTAGTTGAAGCTGATATAGTAATTGACTCTATTGACTAACCCTAACTCGAGATACTTGAACATTATGAGTAAGTATTACACCTACCCTATTAACAAAGGACTCTTGGATGAGAAATAGTATCTTCCATTATAACATCCCAATTTAAATTTTAATAGTTAATTTTGGTTAATAGAAATTTTGAAAAATATTTAGAGGTAAGCAAATTAGTAGAAAATAATTATTAAATCTAATTTAGGATATAATTCTAAATTAAAATAAAAAAAATTAAAAAAATTATTAATTAATTAAAAAATAAATAAATAAATATTATTAAATTATTATTATTATTATAAAAAGAAAGAAAGAGAAAAGGTATGAGAAAGAGGAAGGAAAGAAAGAAGAAAACGCAATCGGTGGCTTTCGGCACATGATTATGTATAAAATAATAAAAAAAAAGGAGAAGAAGAGAGAGGAAAGAAGAAATAATAAAAAAAATATGGGACCCACTGAATTTTTATAAAAACTCATCTGTTTCCTTCATTTCTTCACTTCTTTCCTTCTTGCGCAAGTTGAGGCAGAGTGAGCGTGAGTCGTCGGTGCAGGAGATCTGAGTTTTTAAGGTAAGATTTTTTAATAGGATATTTAGGGTGTGATTTCAAGTTTTTCAAGACTAAGTAAGCGTTATAAAAATTTTTCTTAGTGATCCTTCCTCTTTGGTTTTTGAGTTTGTGGTGGTAGAAAATTTAGGATTTGGAAGAAGGATGAATTTATGTTGAATAAATATAGTTTTTGAGGTTGTTAGTAGTATAATAAATGTTCTAGAATATAAATTTATTGATGATCTTTGAATTTGTGGCTTATGGATCAAATTCTAAATTAGATTTGAAAATATATGTTGATTTATTGAGGTTTAGATGATTATTTGGGATGAGAAATGAATTATTATGGCTATAGGATTATGATTCTAAGCTAGAGACTCAAATTTTAATTTTGGGCATTTTAGGTGTGAATTTATAAAATAAAAAGAAAATTTTGATAATAAAAATTAGTTTAAAATTTAATTTTTAGATTACTAATGTTTATTGATGAGTAAAAGAGGAGTTAAAAATTTTACTTAATAGTATTAACTCTAAATTTGTATTAAAATTGAGATTAGGAATTATGTTATATTTTTTAATTTTATTATTAGAATTATTTTATTAGTTTCAATAATTGAAACTAATATTTATAAATAATATGTTATTTGTAGATTGTGTTATTGGTGAAAATTATGGTGGGAGAGAAATTGTAAGGAATAATTTATTAAAAAAGCCACAAGGTAACCATGCTTTTAATTTGTGATTAGTGTTACTTCATGTTAATTGGATGACTATTGAGAAAATTATGAATTTTGTAATATTGTATAATTGTGCAATATTATTATGAATTTGTTTGATTATTGTGGGAGGTGTTGGGAGACTTGCTATTGTTGTTGTATTTATGTGCCATGTGGTATGCCCCTATTGGAGCTCAATAGGTGGTTTGTAAGGACTCGGGCTAATCTACATTTGGCCGGGTGATTTAGCACCGAGTGAGGACTACGGCTCGAGGTTAATGGAGGGATATAAGGATGGTTGTTTATGTGTATTGTAATATTTCTTATATTTTGTTGGAATTATATTATTTTTGGTTCCTACTTAGTAAGCACACACTTAACTGTTTGTACACACTATCATAAATTGGCTTTGGTTACTGGAACTTTTGAGTCTTATTATGTGGTTAACAATTTTCAGGAGAAGAGCCACGAGTGACACGTGGAGGAGTCCCAGAGGCTTAGTGGCATAGATCCACTATCTCTTTTGGGTATTTGATTTATGATTTATAATGTGTTATATTGCCAATATTAGGACTTTTTGTTTATTGACAATTATATGAATATATAAATGTAATTATGCCTTTCAAACTATTTATATTTTTGGTACACTTTGGATGACTGTAATTTTAATATTTGGTTTACTTTGGATTTGTTAAAATGGCATGATTATGAGGCCAAATAACTGGCTTGTTTTGAAAATTGACTAGATTATTTATTTTACTTGTTGCGAGTATAAGGATGGACAAATGTGATTTAGTTTACTTGTTGGGAGTATAAGGATGGGCAAATGTGATTTAGTCTAATGGCATGTGGGAGGTAAAAATTTAACTGAAATGTTATATTGTGCGAGTTGAAGCCAATTATAAAATATTTTTATATTGAAATTATTGATATAAAATGTGTTGGGTGGCTGTAACCTAACTATGGTTGATTTAAATTATTAAAAAAAAATTTGGTGTGTTACAATCTTGGTATCAGAGCTACATGTTTCAAGATTCTTATAAATTATGAAATTGTTATACATTAACCTAGTTTATTGGCAATATACATTATTAAATCATAATACTTCTCCATTATTTTTCTTGTCTTGAGATTAGTGTTGACTTAATTATGTGACTTCCATCCTTTAGAAGGGGAGAGATGGTGTCCAAAACTAGAAGAGGTGGCGAAATTGCCGGTAATTCTATAGAGCCAATAGGAAATGACATACCTTTACTGCCACAACCGGAGCCCACACAACAACAAATGGGACAGGGCGAGCCCATACAGTCACAACTAAAGCAGGATGAGCCAACCATGAGGCAAATGATGGATCTACTGCAAAATCTTAATGACCGCATGAAGAGGCAAGAAGAAGAGTTGGCCGCTTTAAGACAATATAAGGAAAATGCCAACCGAGAGGGAAATGGCCAATAAGAAGGAAGTTGTACCAAGATATACAATGTGAGCCAATCTGCTGATGAAGGCTCACCTTCCTATTCTCAACATGAGACTAGTTCGAACAATATGAGTCTCCACTCTGATCAACAGACATCCACGATTACAAAGATCTGGAGTACTTTTCGCAAGTTTAATCCTCTTACTTTCGATGGAAATCTTAAGCCAGCGATGGTTAAAGAATGGATAGATCAATTGGAGAGTATTTTTTGTATGGTTGTGTGCACTTCTAATCAGAAGGTGCAGCTGGTAATATTCCTGTTACAGAAGAGTGCTAAGAAGTGGTGGGAAACATCAGGACTGAAGGATGATTCCTCTCTTACTTGGGAAGATTTTAAAGCCATATTGTTTGAGAATTATTTTCCTACTACACTGAGAGCAGAAAAGGAGGCTAAGTTTCATGCATTCCGCCAGGGTGATCTAGATGAGGATGAATTTATTGAACAATTCTCAGAATTATTTAAATACTCGACTTACCTTCAGAAACATGAAGACACGGAGTGGATGGCTGAACGATTGCTAGAGAAGGCAAGGCCTGATCAAAGGGAACAGTTAGCCCCTTTTGAGATCAAGACATTCAGTGAGATGTGCAATAAGCTTCGAATTGTCTCTCGAAGGAAGAGAGAGGCTAGATTAGAAGCTGATAGAGAGAGGAGGAAAGAACCTCATGGGAAGCCCCCTATCCACACCAGACCCATTGGTGGAGTAAGGAAGAGGAGCAGCCAAGTTTTTGGAGGCTTTGGAAATCAAACGAAGAAGGGCTACTACCATAAGGGCCAGAGCTATAGAGGGAATCAGAGTGGGAGTCAGGGGTCCTACAGAAGCCCAGCAACCTCTACTCCTACTTCTGGTGCTGCTAGTAATCAAGCATGCAGTAAGTGTGGGAAGTTTCATTCTAGTGATTGTTGGGTTTGTTACATCTGCCAAAAGCCTGGTTATATTGCTCGATTCTGCTATCAAAATTAGAATAGGGGTAATGATCAGAGACCTACAGTGCCAGCACGAGTGTATGCCCTCTCTGGGCCGGAGGCTGCTAACAATCCTAATGCTATCCGAGGTATAATCCGAATCCTTGATAATGATGTTTGTGCTTTGTTTGATTCAGGTGCTACACACTCTTTTGTGTCTAATGAATGTATGAAAAGATGCAAATTGCCTGTGTGTACCTTACCTTTTGATGTGAAGATTTCTACTCCTGCTGGTTTGACTGTAAGGACTGCTAAGGCATGTCTAAATATAGAGGTTGAGTATGAAGATTGAAAGACCACCATAGACCTCATTTCTTTGTCTTTGTTAGGGATTGATGTTATTGTGGGGATGGATTGGTTGTCTGTAAATGGAGCTGTACTTGATTGTCAGAAAAAGAGTGTGTCACTCTCAGCTCTTACTATAACCCCTGTAGAGTCCCAAAGTCCTATGTTGTTGTCTGCCGCTCAAGTAGAACAATGTATAAAAAAAGGCTGTCAGGCTTTTATGATTTTCTTCTCAATCAAGGCAGAGATTGAAGAAGGTATAGATCAGATTCCAGTAGTGAGAGAATTCCCTGACGTCTTTCCTACTGAAGTGATCGGTTTGCCTCCAGAACGAGAGGTTGAGTTCTCGATTAAGCTCGTACTTGGTACGAGGCCTATTTCTAAGGCACCCTATAGGATGTCTCCATCGGAGTTAGCTGAGTTGAAGAGACAAATTGAAGAGTTGTTATAAAAGGGGTTTATCAGACCGAGTGTATCACCATGGGGGTCACCGGTACTATTTGTGAAAAAGAAAGATGGAAGCCTTAGATTATGTATTGATTATAGACAATTGAATAAGGTAACCATCAAGAACAAATACCCCTTACCTCGAATTGATGATTTGTTAGACCAATTAGTCAATTCAGCGGTGTTTTCTAAGATTGATCTAAGATCAGGGTATCATCAATTGAGGGTTAGAGCAGAAGATATCCCTAAAACTGCTTTTAGGACTAGATATGGGCACTACGAGTTCCTGGTGATGCCGTTCGAGTTAACAAATGCCCCAGTTGTCTTCATGGATTATATGAATCGAATCTTCAGGCCTTATCTCGATAAATTTGTTGTAGTCTTTATTGATAACATACTTATTTATTCTCAGGATGAGTTGGACCATGCTAGACATCTTAAAATTGTTTTGGAGATATTAAGAGAGCACAAGCTCTATGCCAAGCTGAGCAAATGTGATTTTTGGCTTAAAGAAGTTAAATTCTTAGGCCATATTGTTTCAGAAGAAGGGGTAGCGGTGGACCCTAGTAAGATAGATGCAGTGATGAAATGGGAACAACCTCGAAGTGTGACAGAGATTAAGAGTTTCTTGGGTCTTGCAGGCTACTATCGTCGTTTTATTAAGGGTTTTTCACAAATTGCAATGCCCTTGACTAAGTTGACTAGGAAAGATGCTCCATTTATTTGGACGAACGAGTGTGAAGTTGCTTTCCAGGAGCTAAAAAAGAGGTTGACCACCACACTGGTACTCACCTTACCTGTTCCAACTGCTCCTTATACCTTGTATACTGATGCTTCTAAGAAAGGTTTAGGTTGTGTATTAATGCAGGAGAATCGAGTAGTGGCTTATGCCTCTTGACAGTTGAGACCTCATGAGAAAAATTACCCTACTCATGACTTGGAGCTTGCTGCTGTGGTGTTTGCCTTGAAGATTTGGAGGCACTATCTTTATGGTTCTTCCTTTGAAGTCTTCAGTGATCATAAAAGTTTAAAATATTTGTTTGATCAAAAAGAACTCAACATGAGACAGCGTAAATGGATTGAGTTTTTGAAGGATTATGACTTTGAGTTAAAGTATCATCCAGGGAAAGCTAATGTAGTGGCCGACGCTCTGAGCAGGAAGCTTGTACATACTGCTCACATGATGGTCAGAGAACATGAATTATGGAGTAGTTTCCATGCAGTAAATGTAGAAGCAGTCGAGAATCATTTGGCTACTCTACACATTACTGAATTTGAGAATAATTTTTGGGAAAAAATTAGAATTGCGCAATATAAGGACGATCATTTGAATAAGATTAGGGTAGAGATTGAGGCTGGAAAGGCTGAACATTTTGATGTGACCGATGATGATGTCGTAAGATATAAAGGTAGAGTGTGTGTGCCTAATGATGCTCGATTGAAAAATATCCTACTTGAGGAGGCTCATCAAAGTAGATATACCATTCACCCAGGAGCAACTAAGATGTATCATGACTTAAGACGTGGTTGGTGGTGGCCAAGGATGAAGAGAGATGTAACTGAACATGTAACTCGTTGTTTGACTTGCCAGAAGGTCAAAATTGAGCATCAGAAACCAGCCAAAATGCTACAGTCTCTTGATATTCTAGAGTGGAAATGGGACAGCATTTCTATGGACTTCATTATAGGATTGCCTACAACATCTTTTGGTCATGACACTATATGGGTAATCATAAATCGACTCACCAAATCAGCTCATTTTCTTGCTACCAATATCACGTATTCTCTTAAAAAATTAACTGAAATCTACATAAGAGAAGTAGTGAAATTGCATGGAGTGCTGACAAATATCATATCTGATCGTGATCCGAGGTTCACATCAAACTTTTAGAAGTTATTACAGGAAGCCATGGGTACTCGTCTGAGTTTTAGCACCGCTTACCACCCCCAGACCGATGGGCAGACAGAACGAACCATACAGACTCTTGAAGATATGTTAAGAGCTTGTGCCATTGAGCTTAGAGGTAATTGGGATAGTCACTTGCCATTAGCTGAATTTGCCTACAATAATAGTTTTTATTCTAGCATTTAGATGGCATCTTATGAGGCATTGTATGGAAGAAAATGTAGATCGCCACTGTGTTGGACAGAATTAAGTGAGAGAACTATTTTGGGGACAGAATTAATTCTGTTGGACAGAATTAGGTGACCATATATTTTTGAAAATCTCTTCGGTAACTGGTGTTGGAAGAGCTATTAAGGCTAAGAACTTAACACCAAGGTTTATGGGGCCTTTTGAGATCTTAAAACAAGTTGGACCAGTAGCATACCAAGTAGCATTACGACCCTAAATTGCTGGTATACACAATGTATTCCATGTATCACAACTGAAGAAGTATCAACCAGATCCTTCCCATATAATTGAACCCAAGGAGATTGAACTCAGGGAGAATTTAACATTCAGAGCTGAACCAAAAGAGATTGTGGATTATAAGGACAAGCAATTAAGAAACAAGACTATTAGATTGATTAAAGTAATCTAGAAGGGCACAACTCCAGGTGATGTTACGTGGGAGACCGAAGATAGTATGTGACGTGATTATCCTCGTCTTTTTGATTAAGTAAGTTGTTAATAGTTACTAACTTTAAATTTTGAGGACAAAATTTTTTAAAAGGAGGGGAGAATTGTAACATCTCAATTTAAATTTTAATAGTTAATTTTGGTTAATAGAAATTTTGAAAAATATTTAGAGGTAAGCAAATTAGTAGAAAATGATTATTAAATCTAATTTAGGATATAATTCTAAATTAAAATAAAAAAATTAAAAAAATTATTAATTAATTAAAAAATAAATAAATAAATATTATTAAATTATTATTATTATTATAAAAAGAAAGAAAGAGAAAAGGTATGAGAAAGAGGAAGGAAAGAAAGAAGAAAATGCAATCGGTGGCTTTCGGCGCATGATTATGTATAAAATAATAAAAAAAGGAGAAAAAGAGAGAGGAAAGAAGAAATAATAATAAAAAATATGGGACCCACTGAATTTTTATAAAAACTCACTTGTTTTCTTCGTTTCTTCACTTCTTTCCTTTGTGCGCGAGCTGAGGCAGAGTGAGCATGGGTTGTCGGTGCAGGAGATCTGAGTTTTTAAGGTAAGAGTTTTTAATAGGATATTTAGGGTGTGATTTCAAGTTTTTCAAGACTAAGTAAGTGTTCTAAAAATTTTTCTTAGTGATCCTTCCTCTTTCGTTTCTGAGTTTGTGGTAGTAGAAAATTTAGAATTTGGAAGAGGGATAAATTTATGTTGAATAAATATAGTTTTTGAGGTTGTTAGTAGTATAATAAATGTTCTAGAGTATAAATTTGTTGATGATCTTTGAATTTGTAGCTTATAGATCAAATTCTAAACCAGATCTGAAAATATATGTTGATTTATTGAGGTTTAGATGATTATTTGGGATGAGAAATGTAACACTTGCCCCGAGTGTTATCCAAAAATCACACAAGTCAAATAAACTAAGTGTGGTTAAGGAGTTAATCCTAAAACCAACTTAGGAAACAAACCATTTAAATCACTAAGCAAATATACAATAGAAAATTAAACATTTAAAGCCTTTAAAAAAAATTTTAGGTTCTACCTATAGCGCATGGAAGCAAGTTAAACAAAAGAAGGGTAAAAATATGCTGTCATGACAGCATTAAATTGCTGTCATGACAGCCCTCCCGGGTCAACTTCTGGGAGGCGCCGTTCCGCCTTCCGATCTCCGATCGAAGAAATTTTAAAGCTCACAAGCCACATTCAAAGAGTACTATAAGTGTACCAAATTTCAAAAAGATCCAACGATCAGATTAAAAATTGGACATGTTACAAATTTAGTCAATTTTGCTGTCATGACAGCATGAAAAGCTGTCATGACAGCACTTCCGGACCAACTTCCGGAGTGCACCATTTCATCATCCGACCTCTAATCAGAGTGATTTCAAAGCTCACATGTCACTTTTTAAGAATATTATTAGCATACCAAATTTTGAAAAGATCCAACGGACGGATTGAATTTTGTGCAGGTTACAATATAACTACTGTAGCTGTCATGACAGTACCTCCAGACCAAATTTCAGAGTGCGTCGTTTCTCTGTCCGATATCCGATCGACATGATTCCAAAGCCCACACGAAGCTTATAAAAGGCTTTACTTATGACCCAAATTTTAGAGAAATCCAACGGTCGGATTAAGATTTGGACACCCGGATGCAAAAGTGCAGCTTTTTGGTAAAAACCATTTTCAAAATTGTCCAAATCTCATCCTAATGGTCACAAACCTGTGGGAACACTTTGGACACGTCAAATAAGACTAAAAACACCTGATAGAACATTCAAATGATGGAAAAATCCCATATATCAAAATTTGACCACCCGGGTGCCATTTCCCAAAATGGACCCTAGACCCCCAAAATGCACAAATCATACAAGAGTGGTCACAAATCAATCCAAATACCATATATTTATATAAATACATATGCTAAACATTTTCACTTGTCTCAGAGCTCCTTGTGGGGCCCACGCACCCACTCTCTCTATCCAAGGTGTATGTTTGCCCATAGCACATCATTTACAATGCAACCACTTTACATTTGCTTATAAAATCACATATATATCAAAATAAATATCTGCTTGTAATAGAAACTTGGTCTACTAAGTAAATCCATCAAAACCACACACCATAACCAAGTTTCCTAGCCACAAGTCTGCAAACAGACAAAAATTCACACATATTCACACACACATACATAATCATATCTTACTGGCACCTTAATCTTAAATACATTACAATATATTTGCTCAAAAGAAAGGGGTTGCAGTTCTTTACAAATCACAAGCAAACCCCTAGCTTTGCTCCTTTCCCCGTCCACCACTGGATCCTTCGCTTGGACCTAGAATATTGAAAAGAAAGGGGTGAGACAACCACAGTCTCAGTAACAGCGAAATTTACATTGATTATTACAAAGTAAGCCATAATCAAATAAACGAATAATAAATTCAACATAGTATATAATTTAGCCATTTAAAATGTATGAATGCATGACCTAGGCCGGTATGGCCTTTCATGACCAACAGAATGCCCCTGGCACTCTTTAACTCGCAGGTAAACCTTATACCTACTTGTACCTGCACAGGCACAAAACATAATCTAAGGCATGATCTAATCCACCGAACCGCCTATGCCCCTTCGACGTAAATCCTGAGCAGTCAAAGCTAACTCCCTCCCAGAGCCAGCCCGACTTACTCTCCATGTGAGGGCTACCTTGGCCTAGGCACTCAACCTCACACTTCATATGTCGGATTCCCTCCCCCACTGAGAGGTGTCGAACACTCAATACACTAATCACTTTAGTGCACTGAGCCCACAATACGTAAGACAACACTGAGTACTGACAGTGTGCCATAGAATATCAAAAATCCACACCTTCTCATTAGTGAACTCCCACCGAGATCATGCCTTTTACTCTTGTCTACCTTTCCTGAGTATTGACCATTCAACACTCTAAAGTAGTATAATATTTATACATCTCATTTCCATAAAAATATTGTTATTAAACAATTAGAAAACATATTTGCACTATAATCAAAGTAGTACCCCATAACCCCTTATAAAGCACATTTAATCTTTTAAAACATGTAATGCATGATAACTAGTAATATTTATTCAAAAATAGCTAAAACAAAGTAATAAAAAATATAAATTCCCCTGTTACCTCAACCCTTTTGTACCAAAAGGGTTCCCCTTGTACAAAATAGGGCTCGGCTTATTCCTTACTTCTCAATAAGTTCCACCAACAACTTTCTACAACATATAAGTGATCCACATCACTTATCATGACAAATAGCATTAATGAAGACTATAACTCATACCACACAACTTAGGTTAATGAGTCATAATCCACCCTAATGGTCCATATATTAAACCAACCATTCATATAGTATCACTTAACCATCAAAACCATTTATTAGCCATCACTAGGCTAATTTTCAATTTATATAATTTTTTAATCAATTAAAAACCTTTACTTAATGCCACCAACTTTCACCATTAGCCCTTATAATGAAAACCAAACCTTAATTTAAATCTTATTGGGCTCAAATAGTAAAATTATAACTAAATCAATAGGCTTAAACCATTGAGGAGCAAAAACCCAATTTTTCAAGGTTTATTTTGTGTCCAAAACACCTCTTTTCATCCAATCATTCACTCAAAACATTAGATCACTATATAGAAGCTCAAAATATGCTCCCTAGAATCCAAAGAAACAAAAGCTTACAAGAATAATGCCTTTGGGATCAAAATCCAAAAATTTTCTCTTCCAAAAATTGAAGAAAATCAAGAGAAAGAGAAGAGGATTGAAGTAGGGAGTTTACCTATCGTGTAGCCGAGCTCGCAACGGTCGCAAAGACTCCTAGATCCAAGCCTAACTCCCTCCCTTTCTCTTCTCTTCTTCCTCTCTCCCTCTCATACGTTTCCTTTCCTTTCCTTTCCAACTCAGTTTCTGCGTTTCTGCATCAGTTTTGGTCTTTAAATTGCTGGTCAAAAAGTTTGGGGAAAATTACAAGAAAGGGCCCAACATTTTTTATTATTGCACAAAAGCCCGGGTCAACTTTGGTAATTTTTTCCATAGTTAAAAATCAAATAAAACTAAACTTTTGCTTTGTAAAATTCAAACTCTGGGCCTCTATCAAATTATTCTAAATTTTAATTTAATTATAGATATTTTATTTTATTTTTTATAAATCCGAGTCTTAAAATTTCGGGATGTTACAAGAAATAAATTATTATGGCTATAGGATTATGATTCTAAGCTAGAGACTCAAATTTTAATTTTTGGGCATTTTAAGTGCGAATTTAAAAATAAAAAAAAATTGATAATAGAAATTAGTTTAAAATTTGATTTTTAGATTATTAATGTTTATTGATGAGTAAAAAAGGAGTTAAAAATTTTACTTAATAGTATTAACTCTAAATTTGTATTAAGATTGAGATTAGGAATTATGTTATATTTTTTAATTCTATTATTAGAATTATTTTATTAGTTTCAATAATTGAAACTAATATTTATAAATAATATGTTATTTGTAGATTGTGTTATTGGTGAAAATTGTGGTGGAGAGAAATTGTAAGGAATAATTTATTGAAAAAGCCACAAGGTAACCATGCTTTTAATTTGTGATTAGTGTTACTTCATGTTAATTGAATGATTATTGAGAAATTATGAATTTTATAATATTGTATAATTGTGCAATATTATTATGAATTTGTTTGATTATTGTGGGAGGTGTTGGGAGACTTGCTATTGTTGTTGTATTTATGTGTCACATGATACGCCCCTATTAGAGCTCAATAGGTGGTTTATAAGGACTCGGGCTAATCTGCCTTTAGCCGGGTGATTTAGCACCGAGTAAGGGCTACGGCTCGAGGTTAATGGAGGGATATAAGGATAGTTGTTTGTGTGTATTGTAATATTTCTTATATTTTATTGGAATTATATTATTTTTGGTTCCCACTTAGTAAGCACACACTTAACTGTTTGTACACACTATCATAAATTGGCTTTAGTTACTGAGACTTTTGAGTCTTATTATGTGGTTAACAATTTTCAAGAGAAGAGCCACGAGTGACACGTGGAGGAGTCCCAGAGGCTTAGTGGCATAGATCCACTATCTCTTTTGAGTATTTGATTTATGATTTATAATGTGTTATATTGCCAATATTAGGGCTTTTTGTTTATTGACAATTATATGAATATATAAATGTAATTATGCCTTTCAAACTATTTATATTTTTGGTACACTTTGGATGACTGTAATTTTAATATTTGGTTACTTTGAATTTGTTAAAATGGCATGATTATGAGGCCAAATAACTGGCTTGTTTTGAAAATTGACTAGATTATTTATTTTACTTGTTGGGAGTATAAGGATGGATAAATGTGATTTAGTTTACTTGTTGAGAATATAAGGATGGACAAATGTGATTTAGTCTAATGGCATGTGGGAGGTAAAAATTTAACTGAAATGTTATATTGTGCGAGTTGAAGCCAATTATAAAATATTTTTATATTAAAATTATTGATATAAAATGTGTTGGGTGGCTGTAACCCAACTATGGTTGATTTAAATTATAAAAAAAAATTGGTGTATTACATCCATACTTTTGTGAAATGTGGAGAACACATATGTAAATAATAATTGATGTGTGTAGCATGAGAAATGTGATATCTAATAGTTGAGTGATCATATTTGCCCTTGAACTAGAGCCTCATCCTAAATCATTTCATCTAACTTAGATAAATACATCATCTATCTTTATTACTTAGAAATGTCAATGTCCCCTTAAATTAAGAGAATACTGAGATGAAATCCTTTGTGATGTGTTTCCTATTAATGTTGCTTTCATAATTTTAGGACATCCTTGGCATTATGACCATACTACAACCAATCACGGGTGAAAGAACACCTATATGTTCAAGCATGATGGGTAGACCATTTTGTTATGTCCTGTGAGGCTTAAACTTAAACCCATAACTCAGGGAGCTAAACTACACAACCTTAACCTCCTAGCTAGCAAACAATTGAGCCTTTTTGTTGATCAATCCACTTGCAAGAACCTTCTTGCTCCTAGTCCTTTGCCTCTCCATTTAACAACTCATTCCCTTGACTTTGTTACAACTTTGCCCACATCACATTTCCAAACGTCTTGTTGAGATTAGGTGTAAGTTAGTACTGAGTTATAATGAGCATGAATTAGTTTCCAATGCACATGGTTGTTCTTAAGTTTTTGTTATCGAAGGCTAGATTAGGGCTTGCCTACGCTAACGCTTGGAACACTTCTCGAAAAATTATATATGTCAAGAATATATATGCATTTTGTATTTCTAGCCCTTTTTGCATTGCTACAAAACCATGGTCCATTGTTTGTGTATTACAATTACATCAAGATACATCTAACAAGCTGGTATCCAATGTTAGGAATTTTTCTCCTTATTAAGGTACTTTTAAGCCACCTTTTTACTTTCTGATCATTCTGTAGGTACCCAGACCCACCGTGCTCCAATTCTATCATGGCCAATTATTGCGCCACCAATTAAGGCCATTGATACAGTTAAGGATGAACTAACCATCCAAACTCTAGCAAGTCCAATCCATCACTTGTTTGTTGGAAGGGTCAATCTAACTCATATGCTACAAGGATTCTTGAAGAAGAGTTTCATAGCATAGACTTCACTTTTGTGCTATGACTACCAGCTGTTTAACTCTTCGGTGGGGACTTCTTTCTATCGGGGAAAAATGATGACTATTATATGTGATTTGATTTAGGATTTATAAGATTTGATTTAGAATTTAGAATTTATTTTCATCTTTAAATATTATTTTAAATAAAATAAATTATCTAAACTAGTTAAATACTTTATCGATCATCATTTTTTAGGTAAATTATGATTTGATGTTGATTTTAATTTATTATTATTTTATTACTTTTAGAGCCCTATAAATAGAGGTGGGATTGTTGATTTGTATTTAGTTTTGAGTATTAAATAAAGGGTTCTTATTTTTTCAGCCTTCTCTCTCTCTTTCTCTCTCTTCTCATTTCTCATTCTCTCTCTTTCCATTTTTCTTTTTTCCCGTTTCACATCACACATACTTTTACTAATTATGCCAATCTTTTTAATATTTTTTCATACATTTTAGATAATCTTAATTAAAATATGTCTATATTTTGTGTGCATTTATGGTGTGAGCGCACATATAATATAGAGTCTACATGAGATTGTGTTCTTTATGAACTATATAGCTCATTTTAAACTCCATGTAAAGCTTACAAGGATCTATAAATTTGACATTTTTATAGAATTAAACATTTCTTTTAAATGTTCTGCTATTTTAATTAACATGGATTTCATAGCTACGTCCCGGCCTTAGCCTTGGACATTTAATTTGGATTGCTTTCAATCAACTGACAGTACATTGTTGAAGTATAGAGTGGGATATAGCTAGCTAGACTTGCATTTGATCTATAGCTAGGTTGACATGATAATCAATCGATCGAGTTATGCCCGGACTAATAAATATAATTTAACTTTATTTTGATGACAAAAGCCTAAGTAATTCACTAAGTCTAACAGAATCACTAAGTCAAAAGCTAGTAAGTCACTTATCACACACTAAGTCAAAAGCTATATATATAATCATTAATCATCATCAATTGGCTCGCGGCTCACTTTATTAAATATAATGGAGATCAAATACAAGCAACTGGAATCCCGTTCACACACCAGGTCAGGCTCGGTTCAATATGTATAATATTATTATATATTGGAATTACTAATCCGCCCTGGATGGGAATATGGCCATTATGTCAAATTAATGAGCATATATTTGGCATATTTCGGTTTAATGAGGTTTGATCGAAATCAAGAAATTAATTGAAAATTAATTGAAAATTAAATCCAAATTAGAAAGTTTTCTCAAGAACAAACCCATGTGTAGTATAGAGGGGGGACAGCTATGCCCACAAAAAATTTGCAATTTTGTAGTATGTTTCATATGCCCTCATTTCATAAATATTAATTGCCCCCAGTAATTAATATTGCTTTCTTATGTCATTCAATTTTTTTATTATTTTTTACACTCATAATTTTCATGACCCACATAAAAAATATCACACATTTTATACTCATTATTTTATTTGTGACTATTTATCTGTTCTGATTGAAACTACTTTTCCCTTTTTATTTTTTTTCCCCCCTTTCTTCCCGCTTCACTTTAGTTTGGAAAGTGAGAAAACCAAATCCCTAAATAATTCTTCGCACAATCGCACTCCAGTGAGATGGATCCAAAAATTTTGCTACACCAAATAATTCTCTATAATGAGTCTGCTTTCTAATTCAGTTTTGCTATTTGACTCAACTCAATTGTGTCTCTCTTGGCATCCTCACTCTAGACTCTAGGCGAATGATTGTTTGGTTACTTACATAAAAAAAAAAAAACAAATTTTGACAGTATTGAAAATAAAAAATTATTCAATATTACCAAAAAATATGAAATTGTGTAGGCGAAGCTTACAAAAAAAAAAATCTCTCAAAGAGAAAACTAGTAATGTATGTTCAAAACAATATTATGATGATTTTTTGTATTATAAGTGTGTCTTTTATAAATATACAACACCCCATGGTTCACAATTTTTTGGTTCGTCATTGAGTTTTGCTCTACATTTAATGTGAACTATTGTATCACAATAATTCCCTCCATCATGAGATGAATTTATAACAATTGAAATTTATCATTTTGTGGCAATCTCTCGCACTATAAATTGTGGTAGGTTGTTAAAAGAAAAGCTCACTTCAGAGTGAACATGTTTCTTCTCAGTATTTGTTCTTCTCTCTCTCTCTTTCTCTCTATGATGCATCTGTTATGCATCAAAGAAAGAACTTTAACACTAAGCCAAATGAGATTTGAACACCCAAACTCAAATGGCTCATTTTCTTTCAAAAACTATAAACTAGGTGCCTAATCTCCCAAATCAAATGCTAATAGTTGGTGGAACTACTTGAATTAACTCAAATAAATCACAAACAATCTGTACAAATATTCAAACCACAATAACAATAGTCCAAAAAAGATTGGCCACTAAAATTCCATTTTCAACATAAATTTCACAAGAAGTAACAATTTCTCATAAACAATCCAATGGTCAATCCAACGCATAAACCATTACCAAACTAATACTTGCACTAGTATCTCAACCACTTACAACCATTATAATATAGATACAGCAAACTTAGGCCGAGATACCCACAATTAACAATAGAATTCATACAAATGCATCACAAAACTATATATGTCCTAAGTTGGCATATGCATTCAACATTCGTTACAAACTAAAATAAATGAAAAAAACTATACCATCTAGCCAGTCCTCTCAATACTCTATTGGACTTTCATTTTCCTTGCTCCTAGCAAAGCCTTTACTTATAAAATATAATCACGAGATGAGTTGAGAACTTAGTAACCAAATAGTCTAATCAACTACTCGTGTGTGGGAACAATTTGTGCGTATGTAAAGTGGCATTCAAAACATGTGTCAAATGTCATATATATACACATACAATTCTAGTATGAAATGTAGGATCGACACACTACCTTATACACTTCTTATATCTTTTGACTGAATTTATGGGTTGACAACTCGATAGAATCAAGTCCATATGACTGGATTAGCTAAGCTCACCACTAGTAGGAGGCAGCCTCGACAAAGAGTGCCTTTGCCTACTATGGACCACAAATTCTCCCTATCTCTGAATACTAAGCGTGTCAATGCCCAATCTATCTCATGTAGCACTAAGACTTTAAATAATATAATATTGAGCACTGGGACATCCACGATGCTAGTATACCATATGGATTTTCAAATAATGTCCCAACATCACACTAGGATGAACTCCCACCCTCTCACAATAATCATGCCAAACATACTTAATGCATCCAACACATAATCATAACATATAATTTATTACAATTTCTCACTCCCACTTATATCATAGAGTTTCGCAAGTAGTCATACACGAAAGTAGCATTTAACTTTTCAAATACTAAAACATTAAAATAACTTTTCATTCCATTTCACATAACTTCAAAATCATAATTTCATATTATTATTATACCAGTACCAAACCAAAACAGTAACTTTAAAATCTAACACACTATTATCCAAACGCATAAAAAAGGAGATTAGACAATCTGGTTACCCAAATCCATTTGTCAGTAAAAGGGTTCCCGTGATCAACCAATGGCTTCACATATATCAACTAGCATCACAATGCATAGTCAAAAGTTAATCTACAAGATTAAATCCTTTATTGTTAATTCACACACTAATCACCCCATTAATAACATAAATTTGGGTACCCATTATATCAAAAACCTCGATTTAGCCTCAACAATTTTTACAAGATACTCCATTAATCCTATTTAACATCCCAACACATAGATAACACTATTATATTACCCAAATTGCTCTTAAGCATCCAATTTCTACCTAAAGCTTGTCCAAACCCTAACCAACAACTCCAAATCATTATATAATCCATAAATATAGGTTTAGAGGCTTATCTTAACTCCTTAAGACCTTAATTAAGGCAATAGATTTAGCCATTATCCAAGAAAAACTGAATCAAAGCCCCAAAATATTTTAATCATCAGAAAAGTTTGAATGTAAGTAGAAGGAGAAATGTAGGGAGCTTACCCAAAGCTAAATATTGCTCCAGATGCTTTTAAAGTGATCCCAAGGTCTAGCCCTAGCACTTACCGATCGTCTCCCATCACCTCCTCGCTTTCTTTCTACTCCCTCATTTAAAATTTTGTCTGATTTCATGACTAATAAATGTAGATTTTGCACATGCGTCGCAATGCATTGGCTCGTCTGCCGTGACTCATGACACAAAGAACTCCACACATGTTTTGAACCTCTCTATGTGCCATGGCCAGCTTGTATTCTAATCTAGCCCTCTTCTAAGACTATCCAAGGATCTATTAGCTAAATTAGTCTTCCAAAATATTATTAACCAAAATTTACTTAATTTGATTAAAATAACCTTATAGATATTGAAAATTTCTAAAGTTGAAATCCAGGATGTTACACTTCACTATTCATATTTTGAAACATTTAAATTGTGCTAAATATTGGATACTCATGCCTCTCATTACTCTATTTTGTCATTTTCCAACTTTCTGCTCTTAATTTCTAAGTCTTTAACTATCTCTTCAATATGCTTCTACTACTTAATCATGGTTGAATACTATGAATTTTACAATTTTCTCCCTCTCTAATATGCCATTTTCTGCTTAGTTATCTTAACTCTACTTTGTGAATTCTGTGAGAAGATTTTTAGTTTTTCCTTCTAGTTTAGGTGCATCGATTCTTTCAGTTTCAAATTTCTGAACTTGCACAGAATAGGAAGGGTCAACTTTTTAAATTTTTTTTAATTTTTTTAAAAATGTTAGATGGCAAAGGAAGTCAAAGTAACAATAAAATGAACAGTCACACTAATGACATGGTAAAGTTGCTCCCTTCTTAAAAGTTTTGAAGTAAAATTATTTTAATTAAAATATAAAAATATTCACTGCTCCTTTGAAAAATCTTCCGAGACATTATTGCCTCTTGACTCAAATTAAAATTGTTACTTTTAGTAGACTGAGTTAAGTAAGTATTTATATAGTGAGCTACAGCATGACGGAGTGGATTGAGAGGATTGTTATGGTGACCGCTATAATTAAATGAAGGTGAGACTTTATATCTCTCTGGATAGTTGGTGCTAATAATGATGATTTCCAATGTAATAAGTACCAATGATGATGATGCTTTCCAATGTAATAAGTACCGAGTATTAAATAAAGTTTTAGAAGATTGGTCTAATAATACATAATGAGTAAGTTTCACTCCCCAAGTTCATAAATATGAATATTAAAAAATCAAGTCATTTTTAGTATTTTAAATATAAAATTGATGTGTTTTCTTTCAAAAAAATACTCTTAATAAGTGAATCATTTTATATTTATTTTAAGTAAAACATCCTAGTATTAAATAAGAATAAATATAAAATAATGGTACTCCTTCCATCCCAACTTATAAGATAATTTAGAATGAAATTATGCATACTAATAAAGCTTAATACTTCACAAACTTATCTTTTTTTAAATAAATATAAAACTTTAAAATGTCCCTTCACATTTAATCATTATACTACAATCATTTTAATTTCTCTCTCCACTTAAGGATAATATTAAAAAAAATTATGAATGAAACCTTATTTTCATTAAATTATCTTATATTTTGAGGTGATAAAATAGCTTAAAAATTATTTTATAATTTGAGATAGAGAAAATATTAATTTGAAGACATTTAATTAATTTCTTGGTGAGTAAAATTTGATTAAAAGTATTTTATATTTTTAACTGGGAGGAGTATATATATACTTTGCATTATACTCCTTTTGGACCATAAAATATAGATTATTTTCTAAAAGTATCACTTGGTCTATGGTATAGGATATTATGTAGGTTTTATATATTGTTTTATGATTATACCCTTACTTTATTATATTCCATTTAAGTAATTACCCTAAGTTATAGTAAACCCACTTTTATCTTTTTTTTTTTACCATATGTACCCTTCTATTATATGTAATTTTATTTGAAGTACTATTGGACATTAAATATGAGTACCTCTCCTAACAAAAATTTAAAACTTGACTCAACATGTTATGAAAAATTAATTCTTTTTATTAAACCCAACCTCATTGGTTATAAACTCACTTAAAAGTTAAAACTATGGTATGACTTGCAAATAAAAAGGAAAAAAAAAAAAAAGTGACACAAGGTCAGCCTATTAAGAGAGATTGAAGAGAGATTGAGAGTGGCCCATTGGACCCAGGTTTGCCCAGTCCAGTAAAAGTGATACAAGCTCCCAAATCTTAATCATCATCCCTTCTTTTCAAGGGTACATGGATAAAGTTGAGTTGAGCATCATCTCAAAACCCATTTTCTTACTTGACTCAATGTGTAGCTCAAGTTATGTTTGACTCAACTTGACAAAATATTTTAAAAAACTGAAAAATTAATAATTTTGTTATCTATCAACCAAAAAAATATAATTATTTTCATTTAAAATATATTTTATAACAAACTAATATTAAGATGAAATGAAATAATTTTTAAAATTATATTTACTTAAATATTAGTAAGTTAAAAATTAATTTAAATTTTTAAAATGATTAAGAAATTAAAATCATGAAAATATCAATGACAATGATAATAAAACAATATGTTACATAAAATATATTATGTAAGGGGAAATATTGAGACAAACTTTGCTTCATCAGTCTCATGTCACAGCTCACAGCCATTTGATCGGAGGGGAACAGATTATTAATATTGTTGAAGAAGCCAAGTCATGTGAGAATGAGATCAGTGCATCCCCGACCCTGCCCCACCCTTTTGTGGTTAAAGGCTATTCACGTGACACGCCCTGTAAACAAAAGGGTAATGAGATAATAAAATAGGACATGTGAGAAGGAAGTGGCCAAAATATTAATCAAAGATTATTAATTAATATAAAAAATGTTTAATTAATAATAAATTAAAGAGGCAAAGTGAGGCTGAGGTAGAATTGCACTGCCCTTTGCAGATAGATCCCCTCGTGCGGCTCGCCCGCTGACCCACTCCCTCATCATCATCTCTCACTCCTTCTCCTTCTTTGACCATTGACCACCTTCTATTTCATGCCCTTTTTTAAAAAAGAAAACGAAAAAAAAATACATTTTCATGCACACATGTGAACGTGCACACCGTATAAGCAGAGTTGGGAATAAAGATAAGACTCAATGAACCATCTATTTAAACTCATTTTAATAAGTGTTTAAACTTGAAAAAATTATATTTTTTGAAGAAACTGAGCTTTAAAACCATACCCTGATAGGCCATGAAAAAGGAATTTAAGTGACCCGTTTAGGCCTATTTTTATTTGACTACTAAAAATAAAATATTTTTAATTTTTAAATTAAATTTAAAGTTTAGAATATATATTTATACTTTAAAATTAAAATTTTTATTTTTTATCTTTAATTTTTGAACATCATAATTTTTATTTTAAAAAGAGTATGAAATATTATAATTGAAATTTTTAATTTTTAAACATTAAAAAAATAAAAAAAATAATAACAATGGGCTTATAAATAAGAGCCAGGCTTTAAAAATGATCAATTTTAGAATATCAACCAAGTCCATAAGCGCTAGGTTCATATGGCTCTGGTCGCTCGTTTCTCAATTCTAAGCAAAAGCATAAACAATACACACAAAACACACACACACTATGCAGGTGTTATACATGCATATATCGTACATGCACACATCTTAATTCATATTTGGATTTAATTAATGACTTAAATTTATTCACTTAATGAGTGTCTCACACAAGAACAAATCTAAAAATCCTCATATGGGAGGCCATAATCAAAATTTTATCTAAATAGGGGGATTGGCAATGCTTTCTACATTTTCACAAGTAAAATTATACTTACTTTAAAAGAAATTTTGACTATGGGACCATAGCCCCTACTGGCCCTCCTACATTTCTCATTGGTCTCATGTAGTACAAATAATTAATTTTTAATCAAAGGCTTACAAAGATTTTTGTCACATATAATATTAATAAATATAAACCTCAAATTTTCCTTTTTGGAGGGGAAAACATGTGTGGGATAGAGTATTGTAATCATGAGAATTTTTTAAATTTTTTAAAAAAATATATCTTAACACTTTTTAAGTATTATTAACGAAATCTAACAACTATACTTGACAGTTTTGTTTAAACACTTATTGAATGAGTGAATTTATACCATTAACTGATCCAAATCTAAATAATACAATTGTGTAGGGTGGTCAAAGAATGAGTGACAAGGAGCCATTTGGTTGCTAGGAATGATAATAATAGAATGTATTAA
>NW_026555335.1:16572020-16801380 GCF_029017545.1 Prosopis cineraria
TTTGTTTCTACCAAAACCCATTAATTCTAATAGAGTCATTAGGCATTGTTTAAGGTTTTTAAACCTAAGTTAGCAATTTTATGGTGTTATGTGGTTGGTTCTTGGATTTGATGAACTCTAATGATGAAAATGATAATTTGGAGCAATGTAGGTCAAAAAATAGTGTTACTTAATTTAATGGAAGTTAAATAAAATTAATGGAAGGTTATAAAGGTTTGGGTGTGATGATAATGAGAATTTTGAGCTTGGCTTAGCTAAAATTGCCAAACTTAACTATGCATATGTATGTTTGGGTTAGAAATAGTTATGTTAGTGTTTTTAGTTGTAGATTGACTTGTTTGGACTCTCTTGATCAAAAGTTGACATAAGAAAATGAATAAATCTAAGGGTAATCCTCTTTTTGAAACAAAAGGATTGAGGTAATAGGGCAATCTAATCCTTTTACTTGTTTGGATTGTTTGAGATTTTGTGATATTTTAATATATAGAAATGTCATGTTTTGTTTTAGAAAATTATGTGAAGTAGGTATGTGGCTTGAAAAAGAAATAGCTATATTTGTGATGATGATTAGTGTAATTTTATTATAGAGGTTTATTATGAAAATGATATGTGATGTAAATGTGCATGTGTTGAGAAATATATATGTTACGAGAAATGCATTGGGAGTTGCATATTAAGTTTGGCATGATTATATTATAAGAGGGTAGGAGTTCATCTTAAGGTTATTAAATCTATATGATATGCATTGATACCATAGGTGGCCTTAATGATTAGTTAACTATCATGACAGCCCTGTTATCACCCTTAAAGATATGGTTCACGCATATGACATCTCAGTATCTAAGAAAGGAGAATCCATAATTCAAGAGTGAGTGTAGAGCCTTTAGCCAATCACCCTTTACAATTGGTGAGCTAAGCTAGTCTACTCACATAGGCTTGGTTCTGATTGTATTTCTCTAGGGCTCCTCATTACATATTTCTTAACCATGTAGCCTGGCTTCCCACACTGGAAACATATCAAATGTAACACTTGCCCCGAGTGTTATCCAAAAATCACATAATTCAAATAAACTAAGTGTGTTTAAGGAGTTGATCCTCTAACCAACTTAAGATAAATCATTTAAAAACCTTAAAAAAAATTTATAGGTTCTACTTATAGCACACGGAAGCAAGCTAGACAAAAATGAAATAAAAAGATGCTATCATGATAGCATTAAATTGCTGTCATGATAGCCCTCCCGGGCCAACTCCGGGAGGCACCGTTCCATTATTCGACCTCCAATCGAAATGATTTTAAGTCCACACGTCATATTCAAAAGGTACTATAAGTGTATCAAATTTCAAAAAGATCCAACGGTCGGATTGAATTTCAGACATGTTAAAAGATTAATTATTTTTGCTGTCATGACAGCTAAAAAGCTATCATGACAGCACGTCCGGACTAACTTTTAGGGTGCACCATTTCATCATCCGACCTCCGATCAGAGCGATTTCAAAGCCCACATGTCACTTTAAATAGTACTATTAGCATACCAAATTTTGAAAAGATCCAACGGATGGATTGAATTTCGTGCATGTTACAACATCAACAAATATTGCTGTCATGACAGCACTTTTGCTCTCATGACAGCTCCTCTAGACCAAATTTCGAAGTACGCCGTTTCTTCGTCCGATCTGATCGACATGATTCTAAAGCCTAAACAAAGCTTATAAAAGTTTTTACTTGTGACCCAAATTTTAGAGAAATCCAACGGTCGGATTAAGATTTGGACACCGGATGCAAAGTGCAGGTTTTTGGTAAAAATCATTTTTAAAATTATCCAAATCTCATCCTAATGGTCACAACTTGTGGGAACACTTTGGACATATCAAATAGGACTAAAAATACCTGATAAAACATTTAAATGATAGAAAAATCCTTTATACCAAAATTTGACCACTCGGGTGCCATTTCTCAAAATGGACTCTAAACCCCCAAAATGTACAAATCACACAAGAGTGGCCAAAAACTATTCCAAATATTATATACACAAATGAATACATATACTAAATATTTTCACTTAGCTCAGAGATCTCTATGAGGCCCACACACCCATTCTCTCTATTCAAGGTATATGTTTGCCCATAACACAACATTTGCAATGCAACTACTTTGCATTTGCTTGTGAAATCACATATATATCAAAATAAATATTTACTTGTAGTGAAAACTTGGTCTACTAAATAAATCCATCAAAATAACATACCATAGCCAAGTTTCTTAGCCACAAGTCTACAAGCAATCAAAAATTCATACACAAGCCATACAATTCACACATACTCACGCACATTTACATAATCATATCCTACTGGCACCCTAATCCTAAATACATTACAATAGATTTGCTCAAAAGAAAGGGGTTGCAGTTCTTTACAATTCACAAAAACCCCTAGCTCTGCTCCTTCTCTGTCCTCCACTGGTTCCTTCGCCTGGACCTAGAAATATTGAAAAGAAAGGGGGTAAGATAAACTAGTCTTAGTAACAGAGAAATCTAACATTGAAATTACAAAGTAAGTCATAATCGAATAAACAAATAATAAATTCAACATAGTGTATAATTTATCTATTTAAAAAGCATGAATGCATGACATAGGCCGGTATGGCCTTCATGACCAACAGAATGTCCCCTAGCACTCTTTAACTCGCAGATAAACCTTATATCTACTTATACCTCCACAGGCACAAAACATAGTCTAAGGCATGATCTAATCCACCGAACCGCCTATGCCCCTCGACGCGAATCCTGAGCAGTCAAAGCTAAATCTCTCCCAGAGCCAGCCTGACTTACTTTCCATGTGAGGGCTACCTTGGCCTAGGCACTCAACCTTACACTTCATATGTCAGATTTTCTCTCCATTGAGAGGTGTCGAACACTCAATACACTAACCACTTTAGCATTGAGCCCATAATACGTAAAGCAACACTGAGTACTGGCAGTGTGCCACATAATATCAAAAGCCCACACCTTCTCATTGGTGAACTTCCACTGAGATCATGCTTTTTTATTTGTTACCTTTCCCGAGTATTGACCACTTCAATACTCTAAGGTCATATAACATTTATAAATCTCCCTTAAACGCTTCCTTAGCCTATCTAAGGTACCTTACTTAGTTACACTTCTTTAAGTGCAACTTCTATTCTTTTGATTAAATACATGCAACAAATCTCGTTTCCATAAAAACATTGTTGTTAAACAATTAGAAATATATTTGCACTATAACCAAAGTAGTACCCCATAACCCCTTATAAAGTATATTTAATCTTTTAAAACATGTAATGCATGATAGCTAGTAATATTTATTCAAAAATAGCTAAAATAAGTAATAAGAAATATAAATTCTCCTGTTACCTCACTCTTTGGTACCAAAAGTGTTCCTCTTGTACAAAATAGGACTCGGCTTGTTCCTTAACTTTCGAACAAATTCCACCAACAATTCCTACAACATATAAGTGATCCACATCACTTATCATGTCAAATAGCATTAATGAAGACTATAACTCATACCACACAACTTGGGTTTATGAGCCATAATTCATCCCAATGGTCCATATATTAAACCAACCATTCACATAGTATCACTTAACTACCAAAATCATTTATTAGCCATCACTAGGCTAATTTTCAATTTATATAATTTTTAATCAATTAAAAACCTTCATTTAGTGTCACCAACTTTCACCATTAGCCCTTATAATGAAAACCAAACCTTAATTTAAATTTTATTTGGCTCAAATGGAAAATTATAACTAAATCATAGATTTAAATCATTGAAGAGCAAAACCCAATCTCTTGGGGTTTGATTTGTGCCCAAAACACCTCTTTTCATCCAATTATCTACTCAAACATTAGATCACTATATAGAAACTCAAAACATCCTCCCTAGGATCTAAAGAAACAAAAACTTACAAAAATAAAGCATTTTAGATCAAATTTTAGAAATTTTCTTTTCTAAAATTGAGAAAAACAAAGAGAAAGGGAAGAGGATTGACGTAGGGAGTTTACCTATCGCGTAGCCGAGCTCGCAACGGCTGTAAAGCCTCCTAGATCTGAGCTTACTTCCCTCTCTTTCTCCTTTCTTCTTTCTCTCTCTCTCTCTCTCACGCATTCCTTTCTTTTTCTAGTTTCATTTCTACGTTTTCTGCATTCATTTGGCTCTTTAAAATGCTGATCTAATGCCTTGAAAAAAAATTACAAGAAAGGGCCCAACATTTTTTATTATAGCACAAAAGTTCGGGTCAACTTTGGTAATTTTTCCCATAGTTAAAAATCAAATAAAACCAAACTTTTGCTGAGAAAAATTCAAACTTTGGACCTCTATCAAATTATTCTAAATTTTAATTCAATTATAGATATTTTATTTTATTTTTTAAAAATAAATTGAGTTTTAAAATTTTGGATGTTACATCAAACATGATCAAAATTCTACTGTGACATAATAGGGATTGATATATCTTTCTTTTTACCTATACTTGGTACTTTTACCTCCTTCGAGAGCTACTACCATTACTAACAACCATCTTCCCTTAGATCCCACTACTACTCTCTTACTATCCGAAGGTATTCTCACTTGTTAGTGCTAGAGTCACCAAGTGAGCCTTTCATTCCTTAATGCAATCCATCATCTTGAAAATTGCCTTCAGTGCATTTATTCATTTTCAAACCTTAGAAGAGTCTAAATTTCTAATCAATTATTGGTTAATTTCTAAAGGTTACCCTTTTATCAATGGAGTCACATCCTTATATGTATCTAGGCATTCAAGGAAACTTCAGCTATTTTTCTTTAACTTTTCCTTCTTCCACCATAGCTTCATACATAACCCTTGTACCATCTCTACCAAAATCCTAGGTCAACAAGCACACCATCATCTTCAATCTTAAGCCTCCCTTTTTCATTAAGGAATAAAGCCCTTTAGGTTCACCATTAAGGCATGTAGCTTATCTAACACAGTAATGAGGTTGGTGTCCTTTCTCATTCAATATCTTAACCCTAAACACATTTAAAACACTTAAAGTGAGAAAGCTTTAATAGCAAAACAAGACTAGTACATATGTATGCATTATATTAGCCAAGAGTGTACTCAACATCTTATCAAAATCCCAACCAATTAAGCCTAGCCTAGCTTTGACACTAAAATGTAACACCTTTTAGAATTAAGACAAAAATAACAAAAACATAGATTCAAAAGACTCTTGATTGATATGACATTAGATGAAACTTGAATATTAGGCCTAAATGTAACATCTTGAATTCTTAATCCAAAACATTAATTGCTAATGAAAGGTAAATTAGTGGATTAATTGAATAATAAGAATTTAGATAGTGAATTGATGTTCTTACTAGTTAAGATGTTGAATAAATAAGATCGGGTGAAAGAATCTTAATCCATCTTGAAGTATATGAGCTATAGTGAGAATGCTCTCACTATATCACACACTCAGCATACGCTGCAACGCATGACATAAAAATAAAATTTAAAGACATGAATTAGTGCATGAAGGTAGAGGAGAAAAAGGGAAAGAATCATAAAGGAGAGGTTTAGCTCTACTAGGGCATTAATTTTCAGGGTGTTGGAAGATATTTCTAACTTGTTGCTTATCGAATAAGTTTCATATCACTTTATGCTCCTATTCTACCCTAATTTCTCTACGATTAAGATATAGAGAATTGAATTGAGTGGTTTTAAGGGGTTATTTTCTTACTCTTTCATATTAACAAGATTCTCAAAAGTTAAACTAAGGTTTTACGGTTGGTTTGAAGTTTAATAGTTGAGCTTTGAAGCTAAGTGTTAAATTTAATCTAAATTGTGAAGTTTAAAAGGATGATAATGTGTGTATGGTGTAGAGAAGCTAGTAAAAGTGGTAAAAGGCATGAGAAGAGTGTTTAAGACCTAAGAGTGTTAAGTAAAAAGTGTTTAGGTAGTTAATTGCGATTAACTTGGTAATTAATACTTATGATCAATTTGGTAATTGACATATAGTGCTAAATTATATAGATTAAGGTGGCGTATGTGTATGGCTTGAGTAAGAGGAAGCTAATAGAGTAAAGACTTTACAGGTAACCTTTCTAGAAATAGAAGGGTTAAGGTAACCAGGTAATTCATTATGTTTGTTAATTCATTTAATTGTTTATCACTGGATTTGTATGTGGTGTGTGTGATTTTAATCTTCATCATTATTTGTAAAATTGCATGATCTTGTGTTGAAAAGGAAATTATTTATAAATTAAATCATTTGTGATATTGATTTTAAAACTAAAATATCAATATATATATATATATATATAAGTGGAAAATAATATGCATATGTTTTCATCATGCATTAGAGAGGGTTGGAGTTCACCTTGTATTAAGGAAAAGCATGTGAAATCTATGTGGATTAGTTGACACCAAGGGACCCATAGTGCAACAAATTATTAAGGGACTATACATAAAAATCTAGATAGTCTAGCAACTTTCTAGTGCTTATAAGGGTATGATTAGGAGTCAACGATACCCTAATTACTCATAATAGAGGGATTCATAGTCTTGATATGGGACCGAACACCTTGACCTAATGGTTCACCTATAGAAGGTTAAGTAAGGACTAATCTCTTAGGGGATAGTTAAAGTCACCTATGAATTTAGGGATATTCAGAGGATGGATGGATTTGGATGATCATATGTGTGAGATAATGATTTAGTAAAAATGGAATATACATATAATAGATATACTTTGAAAGAAAGGTAAAGCTATAACTACTTGTTTTTGGTTATTTTATTAATAGATAGTTTTAAATTATCTTGATTACTGAGATGTTTATCTCACCATGTGGTTAATATTTTATAGGCCTTGAGAATGATAGAAGCAAGGGAAAAGAGCTAGGCTAGGAATAGTAAGACTACTGGAACCTTGAGTTTTGTGTAATTTATTAGTAATGTTGTAAATTAATATGTTTATGAGTTATCATAAGGATACATGTATATATGATGTTTGATACACTTGTGTGAGTGTGTGTATCTTAGCCTTGAGGTGTGATAATGTTTTTGATGGTGTGGAATTTGGCCGTGTGTTAATGTAAATTTGAGAAAACGTTGCTCTATTCTATTGTGAAGGACCATTTATAGGTAAATTCAGATATATATGTGAATACATGCAGATTGAGGCTAGGAAGGCTAAGATGATAGTACAAGTGCATGATTTGTGTTTTGAAGTGTTTATATAACTTTTGCCAAGTGAATATGTCTTTGTGTATAAATATATAGGCCCTACCATGTGAGAAGGCAGTCATTGGCCAAAATTTTGTATGATGATATTATTATGATGTCTATGGTCTATTAGGTAGACAATATTCCATTGTATGTGGTCAAGGCCTTAAAAATGTTTTACAACATATGGTTTGGATTTGGCATGCTCAAATAGGTGAAAATGTCATAAGTGGTCATTTTGCATTCGAGCGTTCAATTTTCAAATGACTACTAGATTAAGGTGAAGCCTATGTCATTAGTTATAATATGAAATAAGCTTTATGAATTACTTCAATCACCCCAATCGAAACGTCATATGAAGAAACAATGTACTATAAAAGTTCATATCAGTGAATTGTTTGACAGTAGAATCTGATACATGCCACCATGGCACATGATGCCAATGTTGCAGTGTATGGCACAAAGAGAGGTTTGTGGTTCTATATCACATAGCACATGGTACACATGCCATGGCATATAGCCATTTTGTTCAAAATTATAATTTGACCTGTTTTTCTATCATGGTATCTATGCAATCCAAACTCTCTTGTTGTGCATAAATATGTGTATTTAGATGGTATAAACTATTTTCAATTTAGATTCCTATTTTTTAAGAGATAAGTTCTGTATTTTATATTTATGGTCATGGTAACTTATAGGATTAAAGGACTCTAATTACTTATGTATTTTAAAGTTATGTAATGTTAGATAGGGAGACTTTACACCAAACACTGGGATCTTGCCTAAGGAATCATCACTACTAGACAATAAATAGTCCACCACAAAGGAAGGGGGTTTTGTTTACAATGAGCACCCTATAAAACTACAAAACCTATTAAGAAAGATTCCTTTACATCATACATAACTCAATATAACCCAACTAGTGGCATAATAATTTAAGTATCCCAACACAACCCTAAACACTTGGCTAAATACAATAGATGCAAATACCAAAAAAAAGTGGCCATAAGCTTAGGCCAAACACTCTTGACTTCATGGGCAAATAACAAGCTAATCTCTCACCTGAAAAAAAAATCAGAATAAGGGTGAGATACAAATATCTTAATAACTGAAATGAAATTCTAGTCTATATAGGCCTACCATAATATAATATATTTTGATAAAAAGTGCATGCTTAAAATGCCATATACTAAAACTAATTTTATCATAGAATTCTAATACTCAAGAGTATTACAACTGCTTAAAAGGATTTTCAAAAATATCTTCTCATTTCAATAATCACATAAATAATCAACCTTACCCCAACATTCCCCTTCCATAACTTGAAGGCCATGGTTTAGAGAATGCCCCCATAACTATCACGTGTTATAGCCTTTGGCTAGTGGCCACTACAATTAATTGAGGAATCATAGAGTTGTATCTACCTTCCATAACCAAGCCATTATGATTTAGTGAATACATTTGCCTATTCTCTTTTACTTTTCTGCCCATAGATAATACATGAGTATTAATAGATATTTATATGTTACCACCATAGCTCTTTTTGACTGTATGAACATGGATTTTAGGAGCTAGCAATTACAAGAATTGTAGATATTTACTAATTCACAAGTCACATCTAAGTCCCAACATAATAATTTGAAATACAATATATATTGTTTGTACATAAAACCATCCTTTGTCAAATTACATATTTTCCAAATATGTGACATTTTATAAATACACATTTACCACTAAGTAGTATAAAAACCCAACTCATTAGTATAAACATACATATTTAGCTAAACATATTTAATAAAATTAGGGTTCTAAACCACTTTTCAAATCCAGGTAACTTCCATTCAAACTCAAGACTTTTCAAATATTAAACAACATTTGAAAGAACAATATAATTCCAAATATTTATAAATATATATATATATATATATTTAAATACCATTTTCCAAACATATAATATAAATCTCTTAAAACTTGTACTAAATCATTATACAGTTTAATACCAAAAATAAGGTTCATTCAATGAATAATTATTTTTAGAAATTCCCACAAACATTTGAAAACTACATATGATTGCACATGTCATAACAATAATTAAACTCAACTTACTTCAACCCTTCAAGTTAGAAGGTCGAAAGGGCTAGCCAAAATTGTTTAAACAATCTAAACAAACACCATGCCATGATCTAAAAGCAAAAGCTCAAATACTCATGATTCAATCAAAAGCTTGCAAAGCCCACATAACAACATCCATATCACAATCGAGTCTTAGCCCAAAACAAGAACTAGAGAATCCCTAAATATAACCTCTACAACTTGTCATTCCTCATTTTTCAAGGTGCCAAAAATACCAAAATTACTTAATCATAGTCTAATAGTCAACGATCTCATCAATTTCAACCATTCAAACCAATTTCTCAATTTATCTTCAAATAAGCCCTTTTTAGAGTAAAAATCTAAAGTTCAAAACGATAAACCAAATCAACTCCAAATCCAATGAAATTTGAAATATAACATCCTTGTTACCTAAAGTTCTAACTAAGTCATTTTTTGGTTACATAACATCCTATTCTTTCCAACAAAAAAATCCCTTAAAAATTCGGACATAAATTCTAAAAAAAAAAAATCCTCAAAACTTTCAATTTCGTTAAATTCTTGTTCCAAAAGGCTTAACTAAGTGACTTGTAGCTAGAATAAAAGTTCCAGCTAAGAATTTGCTCTCAAAATCTTTTATATAGCTTAAGGTTTGAGCAAAATGGACAAATTCTGATTTTTCATCATTTTAAATTCACATTGTAAGCAATAGAAACCTTTATTCAACTCCCTAAAGCATAAATCAACAACCACTGAATATCATATTTCCAACCTTAAGTCAAATTCAAGAGAAAAGCCCTACCTTAATGATTGGGAGTAATTAGATGCTTCAAAACAAGCCCAAAATATTGAAAATTTGAGCCCCACAATAGAGCCCTAAAGCTTCCCATATGACACCCCTGAATATGAGATGTTCTGCTTGCCTGCTTAAAACTGTAACATTTCTCATAGATTATTTTCATGAGAAATACCCAAATTTTCCTTGAATTTCAAAAATTCATAATTTATTCTATATACTTCCAAGATTTATGAATTTGGAATCTTTGGAAAGCTTGTGATGTCTACTTTCCAAAGCAAAAAGAACCGCTCAAAATATTATCATTTACCCATCAAAAATTAATAATTTCCAAAACTACTTATAAAAGTTCCAAATATGATAAAATAAATTATCTTCCATCCATTTACTCCTAGATTTTTTAGTTAAGCATGTTTAGAGAACCATCAACATTCTAAAACAAGTCTTAATTATTTAGGGTGTTACAATGCATGCCTAAAGTTTGTCTTTAGGAGCTATCATGGCGTGCTACATCTCATGTCATAGAAGCAACAAGCTATAACACATGGTGTTATATGCTATGGCAAATGCTTGTTGTGTCATCAGCTTTAGTCGATATATATTACGCTATGATGAAAGTACCAAAACATGGGGGAATGGATTTTCTGCCTCAATTATGAATGGTTATTCATTTTTATTGGTTTTTTCCATGCTTCCTAGTGCTTTGAAACTCTAATTTTAAATATTTTGGAACTTCCATAATTTAGGAAATATTATTTTAAATTTAGGATCCCAACTTTATAAAGTTTGATTTATTAAGTATGGTTTTATCCTTTCTATCATGGTAAAACCAAATTGGGGATTAGTCAGTTTTTAATTACTATGATAGGGCAATTATATGGTTATATGCCTTGGTCATGTAAGGAGATATTACACAATACACTGTGGTAGATGTGCAAAAAATATGATTGTGTTATATTCATCAAATTGAGAAAAAAAGAGGCGGAGAGGAGAAACAAACACCAAGAGTTAAGGGAGCTATGCTAGGGTTTCATATTTTTGATGCTTTGGAAGTTATGGATGTTTTAAATCATCAAGTCAATCTTCTTTCTCCATTCTCCTTCCCTTATATGCTTTTTCCTTAAAGTTTTTGGGTTATAGATGGATGATTTTGGGTTGGGGTGAGTATTTGGCCGAGCCCATTAATTCAAATAGAGTTATTAGAAGTTGGTTTAAGGTTTTTAAATCTAAGGTTAGAGATTTTATAGAGTTGTTTGGTTATGTTCTTAATTTTAGAAAAACCTTACATGTGAATTAACGACTAGGAGTAATTTCAGGTATAAAGTGGATCTATTAGCCTAATGGAGGTTAAATAAAGTGTGGAAGGTTATAAATGATGGATTGGTTGAAGATAGGAATTGTGATTACTTAATGGTCCTAGTTCTTTCTAAAAACTAGAGTAGGTGATTGGGCAACTCAAACCCGCCCAAAAAATTTAAGGCCGAGCTTAAAAAATAATAAGTTTTAATGCTAAGGCCTATTAATACTGGCCTGAATAGGCTTGAGACTAAATGGCCAAATAAAAAAATAATATTTTTAAACAATATATAAGATATACTAAATATAATTAATTTTTTAAATTTTATGTCATTTTATATTAAAATACTATATTTAAGCACATTACTATAGTTATTTTTAAAGAAATAAAAAATATTTATATTTCACATTTTTATTATTTTTAATCAATAAAAATATCTCAAAATAATATTTAAAATATATTTATATTTATTTTTATAATTTTAAGATGCATTATTTAAAAAAAATTTGTGTCCTATACATCATTGGAGTATCCAAAAAAATATATTTATATTTTTATAAAATAAAATAATTATTTTAAAGTAAAAATAAATTTAAAATAATTTTCAAAATAAAATTCAGGCATGTATGATTTCCACTCTACTATTAGTTAAACATAATAAGTAGAATAATATTCTTGAATAATTATTTGGTTATCGTTCATATCAGATTTGGTTAAAAATTAAAAATAAACTACAATAAATACCCTTTGTATGTAGGGGTTAAACAACATAAAAAGCTAAAAAAATAATTCAAAAAAATATTATTTTACTCATAATTAAATGATTTTTTTTTATAAATATAATGATAGCTATTTTTCTCATATTCTTAAAAATTAAAATTATAATTTATCCAAAAGTTATTAAAAACTTTGAGTAATTAGGGCAATGATTTTAAGTTAGTAGTCTAACTGTGATTTAATTAAGATTAGCTTGATCATAATTAAAATAACATAATTTAATTAAAATATATAAAATATTTATATATGACCATGATAAAATTAGTATTCAATTAACTTACAAGTGAAAAAATATTCATGAATAAATTACACATAATAGACAAAAACAACAACAGAGATACTTAAGCACAAAGTTAATAACTTATTAATTTTTTTATTCTTTTAAGTTAAAATAATATTTTATGCTTAATAGAATTATTTAAAAATTTAAATTGATTCAAAAATAAAGAAAAGAAAAAATAATTTTAAAACTTTTGGGTATCTAGGCTAGCCGAAGCTTGAAGACATTAGGGTCAGGCTTGGCTATATGGGCTTTTTAAAAGGGGTAGGATACTTTAAATCCAATTCAAATAAGCCCAGCCCGAATTAAGCTAAATCCAAATAAGTTTAGCCAGCCAGAATTACTGGCTCTACTGAAAACCACTAACCTACTCTCCTTTATCATTCTTGATTATCTTGGCACATGCAACTTGTTGACCATTCCTTACTAAAGTATCTACATAAATTCTTATTTGTCCTATAAGGGAATTGTGCTAATGTAATTGTGGGTTAACCAAGGAATTAAAGAGCTTGTTCTTGAACTTCCTATTAGTTACATCCTCCATCAATAGAGCTAAAAAATTATACTTGATTTCACTTATGGTATGTGAGCTTCCTTTAAAGTTTTTTTTGGCACCTTGTAGTCCACAAGACCTAACAGACCAATCTAAAAATTTTTAGCCAAGGCTATTCATTTGCTCTTAAATTGCTTGGATTTTGATAAGAGTTCCATCTAAACCATACCAGTAAATTGCCATGAAAGACTTGGAATGTTATGATAATAAAAAACACTCCCATTATTCTAGCTCTTCTAGTCACCAAGAAAGTGTAAGGTTTCTTCCTTACTATTACACTCAAAAGGGTACATATTATCTTAGCATGACCACTCTTAACCCTGAAGGAATTTGATGGAATTCTCTCATGAAAGACTTGTTATAAGAATATTTTAATTTTCTCTAGAATAGGCCATTGTTAAAAAAAATTATCCCACCTCAATTTAGCTTGTTTTTGATCCAATCTCTAAATGAAATCATAAGAAGATTTAACAGAGAACTTACTATATGAGGTTCCAGCTCAGCTATGAGTATCCATACCTTCAATTCAAGGTGAAGGGATGTTACACAAAGAGTTAATGACATCAAAGGCAGGCATTCCCTTATTTGTTTGTGTCTTAGTTTCCAATCGACTTAGCAAAGTCTCTAATTAAAGCTCTTAGGTTTAATATGTAACATCTTAAATTTTTATTTTGGAATTTCTAGTGTTTATAAGGGTAATTTAGTTAAATTAGATAAATTATTATTTGACGATGTTTTTGGAAGGCTAATGTAGCTAATGGATCATTGGATAGCCTTATAAGAGGGTTAGATTAGAGTTTGAACTGGATGTGGCACGAAGAGAGGTTTAAATTGTGAAGGAGGCTTCTGTGCCATGTGTCGTGGTGGATGAACTAATACGCCACGGCATACATGCAAAATTAGCATTTATCAAACTCAATTGGTGACTTTTAGGGCACAACCGTTGGATCCACTTGGAAGTATTTGAGGTAAGATTCATCATTAAGTGAGTTTCCTATACTCTCCCTCTCCATACATTTGAATTTCTAAGAGTTTAGGGTATTTTGGGATAAGATTTTGATTGTTCTTAGGTAATGGATGAACCTATTGCCTTAGTTAAGGGTTTTGAGGAGTTAAATCAACCTCTAAACCTAGATTTATGGATTATATAGCTATTTGAAGTTTTTGGGTAGGGTTTAGATGAACCCCTAGGTAGAAATTGAAAAATTTAGAGTAATGTAGGTAAGAAATGGTTGTTATTTATGTGTTTGAGTATTAAATAGATTATTGGAGTGTGTTGGAAGAATTGTTATGGCTAAATTAAGGTTTTGGATATAAGGGTACCTAAATTTGTGTTATAAATAAGGTAATTAGTGTGTGCTTGACCATTAATGGTTTAATCTTATAGATTAACTATTCATCAAATGTTGTGGTGGTAGTGGACATGTGTGGGCCATTGTTTAAACCACAGTTACCCTTTTAGTGGCAAAAGGGTTAAGGTAACTAGATTGTCTAAACTTTTTATTTGCATGTTTGGATGGTTGGTGACTACTTTTAAAGCTAATGCTTTTGTTTTGTACTAGTATAGTGTTATTATGAAATGATTGTGGTTTAGAAAACCCTATGTGAAGTGGAATGAAAAGTTATTCTTAATGTTATAGTATTTAAAAGTGAAATGTTATTTTAAGTATAATTACTCAAGAAATTTTTATGGGCTTAAGTAGAAAGAATACTTTAAAAAAAATTATTTGTTATGGCTATGTATTTAATTACTGAGTATATGTTTGGCATGATTATGGTGAGAGGATAAGAGTTCACCCTAATGTGTTATTGGGGACATTGTTTGAAAATTCATATAGTACACTAGCATCATGGAGGCCCTGGTACTCAATATTATATTATTTAAAAGTTCTAAGACTACAAAAGGTAGATTGAGCATTAACACTCATAGTATTCATAGACAAGGAAAATCTATGGTCCTAATGGGTGAAGGCGCTCTTAGCCGGGGCTGCCTCTTACTAATGGTGAGCTTAGGCCAATTTAGTCACATGGACTTGGTCCTATCGAGTTGTTAGCTCATATATTCAATCATAAGGCATAAGGAGGGTATAAGGTGGCATGTTGATCATGCATATCATACTATAACCATGTGTAGATATATGACTTGATATATGTTTATTATGCCACTTCACATATGCACTATCTGTTCTCACAAACAAGCAATTTGATTAGACTATTTGGTTACTGAGTCTTGGACTCACCACGTGGTTATATTTATAGGTGAAGGCTCTAATAGGGGCAAGGGAAATGAAGATGCAATCGACCATCAAGGGGATTAGCTAGCATTTGTATATTCCCTCCTCTTTAACTTGGTTTTATAATGAATATGTATGCATATACCAACTTAAGAAAACATGTCATTTGTACACATTTGCATGATTTTTGTTGTTAACTATGAGTATCTGGCCTGAAATGTTGTAATTGTGTTGTGATGGCTATGAGAAATTGAGATACTAGTGCAAGTATTAGTTTTTGGAAGATTCATATGCTTGTTTAGCTATACCCTTGGTGGAATTTTATGTTAAATATGGGGTTTTAGTAGCCAAATCTTGCCTAAAATGTTATTATGGTGTTTTGAATTCTTGTCATGTATTTGTGGTCTATTTGACTTGGTGCAAGTGGTTCCACAGTTATTGGTACTTGGTTTGGGAGTTTGGACACCTTGGTAGTAGTATTGGAAAGAAAATGTGCCATTTTGGATTTAGGTATCTAAATTGTCTGGTCTAGTATTTGGGTATGAGATTAGTACTAATAGTTAGGTGGCTCAAAGAGTTATGTGTGGACACTTGAATTGCTTAAATCAGACGTCAGGCAATAAAATGACACGCGCCCAGGGAGTTGCAATGACAGTGGATGTGCACCATGGCGCATTGACCATCGCACCACAATGCGAGGCACAGAGAGGGACATTTCCCTCTAATCTTCCACCATGGTGAGATGAGGCCTAAGTTGTGACACACCATGCTTTTTCTATAAAATTTTTCAGGTTTTTTGAATGTTGTTTTAAGTGTTTTTTTGGTTTCTATGCTTCTATCGTCTCATTTATGGTTTTTAAACTATAATTTGAGCTCAGATGATCTTTTAAAAAGGGTTTTCTTAAGATCTCATTTTTTATATTTCTTTAACCTTTATGTTATGGTAACCCTTTTCATGGGATTAGATTAATCTCGGTTATGATAACAATGTTTTGTATTTGGTGTCCTGTGTGTTTGGTAATGTCAGGAATGATGTTACACAATAATCCCCCACTATAACCTAGTATGCTACCACTAACAATTTTTCCTATCTCCTTTTTGAAATTCTTCCTAAACAATAATAATCCTTTTATAGGTAGGGGATCAAGAAGCTTGCTCAATAATGAGAGTGTGTCCCCTTTATTACATTTATACTTGGCTTTGTAGGCATTTAACCCAAAGACTACCAAGATTTCTTAGAGCCTCTAGCAAAGCTTGAATATAAAGGCTTTATTTTGTAATAAAGGTCTTTAAAACAAAAGCTCCTCTCCTGATTTTCTCCTAAGGTATTAAATGAGGCTGTTCGCTAAATTATTATAGAAATAGTTATAATAAGTCATGTTATGCATTGCATCTTGTTGTATGGCATGATTATATTGTGAGAGGGTGGAAGTACCTTAAGGGGTTAGATAAAATCTATGGTACTCACTAACCACCATAGGCAGCCCCAGTGATCAGATTATTATTATTATTATTATTGTAGCCTTATTATCACCCTAAAGGATGTGGGTCGGGCGTATGACACCTCAATATTCAAGAAGGGAGAATCTGAGGTTTGAGAGTGAGTATGGAGCCTTTGGCCTAGTCATTCCTCACAATTAGTGAGCTTGGGCCAATTTAGTCACACAGACTTAGTTCTAATTGCATTGTTAAACCTACAGATTTAGTCAGAGGCAATAAAAAGATATAAGTAACATGTGATGATCATACATGTATAACTCTTATTTATGAGTATAATTACTTATTTGTTGCCTACTTTGTATGCTCATTTACTTTCCTTGCTTACTGTCAATATATTACTTTATTTGGTTACTGAAACTTTGTTGTTATCCTATGGTTATTATTTTTTACAGGTGAAGAATCCATTAGAAGTAAAGGGGAAGGCTAAGAGGGCAAGGAGTGATTGACTCTGATTGTAATGCTCATTATTATTTTGTGTAATTGAATTTACATTTACTAAATAGAATTTCCATTATTTTGGCCCACTTGCATGGTTATTGTGAAATTTATATTTAAGGGTGTTTTGGCCATAGATGTAAAGTGTCCTAACATTACTAGGACACTTAACCACACAATAAATCTATCAAGGTAATTAAGGGACAACTAATCCACCATTAAAGAATACCATGCTAGAAAAGGATAAACCACATATAATAAATAAAATTCTTGTAATGTTAGTATCTTAGTTTAAATAATATTTCATAAATTATTGAAAAAACATTTAAAATTATAGTATTAAAGTACTAGAAAACATAAGAAACCAATAATAATGGATAACAAAGCATAACAAGGGAAAAAAAGGTCATTCTCTCATGTTTTGGCACTTTTGCCATGGCCAATGTCACAAAAGGTTTACTCTGCTACAAAGCACACAATAAGCTACAAAAAACTTTATTTGTATCATGTGCCACGACATGTGTCATGTACCGTGAATTTCCATGATAGTAATTCTATTGTTATGGGCACTTGACATGAACTTTTAGTGTGCGCTAATTCATCATTTGACATCTGATTAAGGTAATTCAACTGCTCACATGAAACTTATCCAATTACTAGATATTGGCATTAGTGTCACAGCTAAACAATTTCATATTTAAAAATTAGACAGCTAGATACCAAAGAACCTCTTTTCTTACAAAACATACATCTAAGATGGCCATTTCCGCAACAAAGTGATATTAGCCTTAACTAAGGCTTGAACCCTACCTAATGAATTGATATATACCTTATTAGACAATCATATACAATAATAATCATCCATAATATAATTTGACTATTCAAAACCCACAATTCACTAGCCTCTTAACTAACTAAAAAAAATCTAAAAATCATTCTTCCAACACTTACAGCTTTATTAAGTTTGTGTGTATCTATATATATGTATATATATTCAATTACACATAAATAATCAATCAAAATCATTTAGGGCCAAAATACATCAAATACATGTTCAATCCTCTAAGATGCAAGTACTACAAACAATGACTAACAATTGGCAATATAAGAGAGAGAGTGTGTGTATGTGTGTGTGTGTGTGTGTATTCAATTACACATAAATTAAATAGGGAATTACAATAAAATAAATTTATTCCTTACCCTTTGAGCCTTTTCTTTTTCCCCTAATAGGGCCTTCACTTGTAAAAATAATAACCATAAGGTGAGGCAATATCTCAGTAACCAAATAAGCTAACTAAACAAGTAAGGTAATAATGTAAATAAGCATGTAAAATAGATTACAGATCAAATAGTGATGTATTATACATTTAATAATGCATGATCATCACACCTCCCTTATACTCTCTTATTACCTCTAATTGAATATGTGGGCTAACAATATAATCAAGATCAAGTCTATATGACTAAACAGGCCTAAGCTCACCAATTGTGAAGGATGACCCAGCTAAAGGCTTTATACTCACTTTCAGATCATATGTTCCCCTTTCTTAAATATCAAAGTGTCATATGCCTAACCTATAATCACCACCAAATTAACCACTAATTAATCACACACCACTAAAATAATAAAGAATTAAGTGACCTTTGAATAATTACCATGGTAGAAAGGAATAATCATGGTTAAAAGAATTTGAACATAAAAGTAAATAGAAACTATTTTGAAAATGGAATCCTAAGTTTAAATCAAATTTATGAAGCCATTTAAGCTCAAAACTTGAAATTCAAAGTATTGTAACAAATGAAAGCCAAGAATAAAACCAAGTAGCATCACACATTCAAATAGGGGTAAAATTATCATTTTTCTCATTCTAGCACCATTCACTGCCATTGAATGTACATTAGTTGTGGTGTGTGGAAAAAGAAGGTGTGCCATGGCAAAGGCTTCATGCTTTATGGTGTGCTTTTATTGTGTCATCTATCGCAACATAATGCATGATCGCTACAACACATATTACATGACAGCATGCTCTACCAATACTTTTGGTCTACCTAAATTTTTCATTTTCAAATAACATCAAATGATAAAATTGGACACCTAGGATCATTTAACCATAATTTTCCATTCTAAACCAATCCACATGTTTAAAAACTTTACCAAATGCCAACAGCCATCTATGTGTACTAATCCATAGTCAAAGGATTATCTCAATCATCATTCTCATGCAAATAATAATGTATCACCAACTAACCTCCCAATCTAATAACTCAAACATGCATAATCATGGGAGTCATCAAGCATTCATTCATTCCATAATGCAACAATCCACATACATCAACAATGTCACAATCATGTATTCATATATATTCTCTAGCCCCACTGCCAGCCCTTAGGGCTTGATTTGCAAGATGGCAAGACATGTATCCATACTCAATCACCATTCGATAACAATCATTTATACAAAACCACTAAAAGGCATTATGATTAAAATTTCTAGTTGTTTACACCACATCTGTATTCTACCTCCCTATTAAACAATATCAAATTGAGCCACCATTCTTCATTTCCCTTGCCACTAACAAAAGAGTCACTTGTAAATTGTTAAACAATAATGCAATATCTTAAATTTTTAATCCAAAAAATTATGAACTTATAGAGGATAATTAGAGAATTAGCATTTTTAATTAAGATAATTATATTTCAAGAGTGCTAATAGACCTTTTAAAGAACTTACATTTTTGTCACCTTTTTATTTATTTCTTTCTAATTTTTTTCCTGCACTTCCCACATATGTTAAACTCTAATTTTATAACTTGTTTGAGCCCAAACACTTTATAAATGGTTTCAAGAGCCCACACAAAGCTTATGAGATAAACTTCCTAATGAGATAAGTTTGGACATGATCTAATGTTCTGAAATTAATTTGGATACTCAAGTACAAAAAGTCACTTTTCTTTCAAATCTAGGCACCCAATGTGTTTAAATTCCATATCATGCCTCATTAAACCACTTTGGGCCTTGAACTAGGTCCAAACAAATCAATTACACCTGATTCACGTTCACAAGATCCCCTTCTGTCTGTGCCATATGCCATGACATGTGTCTATGTATTGCAGCACATGGCACAGAGTGCTTGATCTCCATTTATGGTCTACTTTTGATTGCCTTTATACTTCCAAATACATCCTTGAACATCACTTTCATCTTCATTAACATAATTACTTATTAGAAGTCATTTGAAATAAAAAAATGCATATTATGAAATCTTTCAAAGATTAAATCAAGGCAAGATTTTTTACAAAAATTGCCAATACATACTATTATCAAGGCTAAATCTAACCAAAGCCCATCTTCCTATATTTGAACTTAAAATATTCACAATTGAACTAAATAGTAAATGAAAGTATAGGAAAATGTGTTGAATTGGTATCAATTTTAATAGGTTATCAACTTTTTATACCTTTGGTAAAATGTATCTTGAGCACCAGAGGACCTTTAATCAATCAAGTATATGGGCTAGGTTATGGATAAGCTTATGATTCTAGTCAATGATATAAGGCTGGATGTAATGTTTGACTCATTAACCAAATTAAGTTACACTCTATCATGCTAATAAAATATCAATGCCACATTTAATAATTACCATCATAGAAAAAGTTTAACCATAATAGTCAAAGACTAACCATAGTGAAAAAGAAACAAACTAGAGTTAAAAGACTATTATGAGCATAAAAAATTTCACTTATCTTTTAATCCAATGAAATACCCTTACTATAATAGAAAAGATTTTATTATGATATAAAAGAAACAACCATCAATATTCATATATGAATATAGTAGAAAAAGAATGAAAGTACAATTTATCACTCAAAATATTCAATTTATAAATATACCATAGTGGAAAGAGTTTATCATGGTAATTATATCAATAAAACCAATTTAATAAGCATCTACCAAAGTTTAAAGAATCAAACTAATCCCATTCAAATACTATTATGGTAGAGAAGTTTTAACTAATTTTTTATAATCAATAACATCAAGAAAAATATGAATTTCAATCCAAATGAGAACTTATAAATCAAATCAGTATTTAAGCTTTTGGAAGCATGAAAAGTCAAAACAATTGTAAAACTATTTTACAAAAGCCTAAAAAAAATCAAGAGCTTCAAAACTGAAAAATCTATTGTGGTCAACATATATCCATCATGGCAAATCAAGCACACCAAGAAGATCCTTACTATGTCCTTTACAATTGAGGTGCCAACCATCGTAGTCTACGACAAAGAAAAGAATTTCCCACATTTTTATGCCATGCACTATAGTAAAAGCACCATATGCCATAGTACATTGCATAATTGATCACTCTTGTAAGTGTACGAGATCACATTAATAAATTATTCAGAGTATTTCAGAAGTCGAACCCACAAGGAAGTTACACTTTTACTAATTTGAATAATTAATAGTTCAAGAAAAATAGATAAAATGGATAAATTTAATGAAAATATAAAGAATAAAAATAAATAAAGAAAATAATGATGATGAAAACACAATCACTTAAAGTGTTGGGATTTAAGATTCACCCTACATGTTGCTAATTTCTACCCTTTAAGTTGACTTGGATTAATTATAGTGACAACTATTCCTAAAGTATCTTAATATTCTCCTGAATTATTAGTCCCTTTTTAATTAGTGTTGGATTCGTTCCCACGATATCCAAGCAACTAATTAAACTGTGAAACTAAAGTTTAAGTCACCATAAATTTATAGAACTATCCCTAGCCTAGTTATTTATGTTTATTTCTCTAGATCTAGGTTCTCTCTTCACCTCCCAGTTCATCAAGATTACCCATAGATTTAATTAAATGGTGGTCAGTCATTAAATCAATATGAAGAACAAGAGAAATAAATATAATTGAAAAAAAAATATTCATAAATATAAATGCAAAGAGTCAAAACAAAGGAAATAGAAAATTAGCTCCCCTGTTAGGCTACATCCCTAACCCAACTGGGTAATTTAGAAACACATAATAAAATCAAATAAAATCATTCTAAAATCCCCAATCATGAAAAATAATCATAGAGAAAATTAAGGAGTAGAGAGAAAGTAATTATCATTTGTGAAACTCCTCAATAATCTCGCTTTCAGCCTTCAAAATGCTTCTACGAGCTCCAAATACCTTAGATAGAATTCTTGAGGTACTCAGATAAGTGATTAGATAACTCCTCTCTTAATGGAAGGAGTGTTTATAGTTAAAGTGAAGACTCCTTCTTTTGTTCCTTGTCGATTTGGTACTCTAATATAGATATATATATATTTCTCTTTTCCTTCTTTCCTTCTATTTGGTTTTTTTTTCTCTGCAAAATATAAAGATAAAAAGATATAAGTGGATTTTGTATTAAAATTTCTTTTTATCTTATAATTAAGTGATGAGGAAAAAATATATAAATATCAATTAAATAGATATGAAATCTTAATAAATATAATCAAATTCAAACTAAAATTTATACTTATTTAATTATAAAATATGCACTTATCAAATTCCCCCACACTTAGCTTGTTGCTTGTCCTCAAGCAAATACTTTTACATTTAGCCTTATTCTTTAAATAAGTATATCAAATACAAGAACTTTACTCAAAGTACAAGAAAAATTTAACTGTATAACCAACTTACAGAGCTTCAATGTGAGAGAGAAAGCTAATAATTATACTAGTACCACTACAGGGAGTGAATTAAATTTTGATTGAGCACTTATCTATAAATTAGAGTTGTCTATACCTTTAGATCTTACCTGTTTCTTTTTTTGAGTTAGTGCAATAGGGTCATCATCCTTAACTGTTCATGAATTGCCTTTCTTCTTGGATACTCCTTAGGTCTTTTTAATGTGAACCCTCATATTAGTGATACAAGGGCTCGGTTACTCAGACTTCAAGAACTTTATTGGCACACTCTTGATACTTACTCAGCTGTTTGACGTGAAGGCCAATATTGGTGATGAAGGTCCCTGGTTACTAGGCCTAGTTGGCATCAACAAAGTAGGTACTCAATAATTTTTTTTCTCTCTTTTTTTTGTAGGATCATTCTCCTTTTTAACTACTTTGCAAGGTGTTAGCTTTTTAGGCATAGACATAAATAATTAGGATAGATAATTCATGCATAAGTATATTTTTGATAAACTCCTATAGGGTATTGACAGCTTTAAATTCTTTTTCAAACACATAGTTGCCCCTAGTAGCTATATAGCTAAATAAAATGGTACAAAAGAGCAAAAAGTTTTAAAAAATTCAAAAATTTTTAAAATTTTTAGAATTAAGGCCAATTACAGCATGTGAATTGCTAAGGAAATTATAACAGCATGAGCAATATAAAATTATCATGATATTCCCTCCCCCACACTTAAATTCCACATTGTCCTCAATGTTTGCAAAAAAGGAAAAAGATAAAGGAACTGAAACTTCCCTAATTTAATTTGTTTTGATATGACTTTTATAACCTTTAAGAAACTCCCTTTTAAGCATTGTAATCCTATAATTCATCTTAAAAGGGGTCTTAGTGATCAAATAAAATTTTATGGGGATAACAGATGGTAAAAAGAAATTAAAATGAATTAAAATAACAAAGAAAAGGAAATAAAAACAAAATTGGGTTGCCTCCCAACAAGCGCTACATTTAATGTCTATAGCTAGACACTGCTGTAGTGGTTTAGATTTCTTTAAGTGAGATAGACTGAGATGTGTCAATATGGACTCCCTCATAATATAACTTTAAGCGTTATTCATTGACTTCCCATCATCAGCTTGAATTTCAATAGCTCAATATGGTTTTACATCTATAACTTCAAAAAGACCAGACCACCTTGATTCTAGCTTACTTGGGAATAGCTTCAAGCAGGAGTTAAATAATAAAACTTTATGTCTAATTTTAAACTCTCTTTTAAGAATTCTTTGGTCATGCCAAGCTTTAGTTCTTTCCTTGTATATACGGGCATTCTCAAAAGACTCTCATCTAATCTCATACAACTTATTGAGTTGAAGAAAATGCATTTCACCTGCAGCTTTCAAATCATAATTTAAAGCACACACAGCCCAATATGCTTTATGCTCAATCTCTCTAGGAAGATGACAAAACTTACCATATATTAACCTGTAAGGGGACATACCTAAGGGTGTTTTATATGTAATCCTATATGCCCACAATGCATCATTCAATTTCAAAGACCAATCTTTCCTAGATGCACTTACAGTCTTTTCTAATATACCCTTTAACTCCCTATTTGAGGCTTCAACTTGACCACTAATTTGTGGATGATAGGTAGTACTAGCTTTAAGGTGACTCCAATATTTACTTAACAAGGACTTGAATTGATAGTTCCTAAAATGCACCCTATTATCACATATAATGGCCCTAGGAATGCTAAACCTAGAGAAAATTTGTTTGACAAATTTGATCACACTAGAAGCTTTTTTATTTGGTAGTGCCATAGCCTCTACCCATTTGGTAACATAATCAACAGCAACAAGTATATAGAGATTGCCATATGAAGGAGGAAAAGGTCCTATGAAATCTAGTCCCCAAACATCAAAGGGGTCAACTTCTAATATACCTTGTTAGGGCATCTCATGTCTCTTACCAATAGAACCTGTTCGTTGGCATTTGTCACAAGTTTTCACAAAGGTTCTTGCATCCTTGAATAATGTTGGCCAATAAAATCCACTTTGAAGGACTTTGGTTGCTATCTTATCGGGCCCATGGTGGCCTCCATAAGGTGAGGAGTGGCATCCTTCAAGAATTAGGATCATCTCTTTATCTGGTACATACCTCCTCATGATCCCATTAGCATATCATCTAAAAAGAAGTGGCTCATCCCAAAGGTAATGTCTTGCTTCTACTAGGAATCTTTTCCATTGATTGGAATTTATGGCATTAGGAACTATACTTGCAACAATATAATTAACAAAATTTGCAAACCAAGGAGCAAGTAAGGATTTAGCCACCTAAAGCTTTTCATCTGGGAATTCTTCCTTAATAGGAATTCTATTTTTTGGCAAATGTTCCAGTCGAGATAGATGATCGGTAACTAGATTTTCTGCACCCTTTTTATCAATAATTGTGACATCAAATTCTTGTAAATGAAGAACCTATCTAATTAACCTAGCTTTAGTATTTTTTTATTCATCAAATATTTTAAAGCTTGGTGGTCAGTATATATCGTTACTTTAAAATAAGAGAGATATGATCTAAATTTCTCAAATGCCAAGACTACAGCTAAAAATTCCTTTTTAGTGGTAGCATAATTAAGTTGTGCTCCATCTAAGACCTTACTAGCATAATATATGACATGTAAGTGTTTATCTTTTCTTTGTCCTAACACAGCCCCTATTGCGAAATCACTTGCATCACACATAACTTTAAAAGGAAGACTCCAATCTAGGGAAACAACTATAGGAGCAAAAATTAATGCAAATTTTAATTTATTAAATGCATCTAAACAAGCCTGGTCAAATACAAAAAGTGTATCTTACACAAGGAGGTTAGTAAGAGGTTTAGCAATTTTAGAAAAGTCTTTAATAAATCTTCTATAAAAGCCTTCATGACCTAAAAAAATCCTTGTACTCTTACTAAGGTAGGTGGGAGCATATGCTCAATAATTTCAACTTTTTCCTTATCCACCTCAATTCCCCTTTCAAAAACTTTATGGCCTAAAACTATACCTTCACTTACCATGAAGTGACATTTTTCCCAATTAAGCACAGGGTTAGTATCTTGACATCTCTGCAAAACCTTAGAAAGATTAGTTAAATAGAAATTAAAAGAATTACAAAATACAGAGAAATTATCCATAAAAATTTCAATTATGTCCTCTACCATAATAGAGAATATAGCCATCATATATCTTTGAAAAGTAACAGGGGCATTACAAAGCCCAAAAGGCATTCTACGATAAGCAAAAGTACCATAGGGGCAGGTAAAAGTTATTTTTTCTTGGTCCTCTAGTGCTATTGATATTTGGAAATACCCAAAGTCACCATCTAGAAAATAATAAAAAGCATGCCCTACTATTCTTTCTAACATACTATCCACAAATGGAAGAGGAAAGTGATCTTTGTGCGTTGCTTCATTTAATTTTTTATAATCTATACATACACGCAACCCAATAACTACTCTTATGGGAATGAGCTCATCCTTATCATTTTTCACCGTAGTTGTACCTCTCTTCTTAGGAACTACTTGCACAGGACTTACCCAAAGGTTGTTGGAGATAGAATAAATAATACTAGATTTAATTAATTTTAAACCTTTTGCTTTAACTACCTCTTTCATATGGGGGTTGAGTCTTCTTTGTGGTTGCATTTTTGGAATGTAATTTTCCTTCATAACAATTCTATGCATACAAATCGAGGGACTAATGCCCTTTATGTCAATAATAGACCATCCAATAGCATGCTTGAATTCTCTTAGGACTCTCAATAGTTTATTTTCCTATTCAAAAGTTAACACAGAAGAAACTATGATAGGAAAAGCATTAGAATCACCCAAGAAAAAATATTTTAAATAGAAGGGAAGAGGTTTTAATTCAATAAAGGGTGGTGAGTTTGGGGAAGGTAAGGGCAATAAATTGCCTATTCCTAAATCCTCATATTGTTTCCTATAATGTTTATTTTCAATTTCAAAAGCTTCCAAACTCATTATTGTTGTTATAAAATCATGCTCATCCTCTTCTTTTTCACTTAAGTTTAATGCAATACATGCCTCAAGGGGATCACTATATGAGTACGTCTTAAAATGTTCTTGGCCAAGGGTATCAATAATATTAATGCTAAAAATGGTTTCATCAAAAGAGGGGAATTCAACAGCTTTAGCTACTTGAAACACTTCCTTTTCGTTACCAACTCTAAAAATTAATTTTCTCATGGGTACATCAATTAAGGCTCCACCAGTTAATAAAAATGGTCTTCCTAAATTAGAGAGACGTTCCAACTATCCTCAATGTTTAAAATAATAAAATCTGCAAGAATGTAAAATTTACAGACTTTCACTATTACATCCTCAGCTACACCTCTTGGATATCTAACTAATCTATCTATGAGTTGAAGAATAACATTGATTGGCTTGATAACTATCATCCTAAATTTCATGCATAAAGAATAAGGCATTAAATTAACACTAGCACTTAAATCACATAAATAATTTTCAATAATTTTTGAACTAATGTCACAAGGAATAGTAAAACTCCTTGGATCTTTCAATTTAGGCAGCAGTTTTTTTTTGTAGAATTGCACTACACTCCTCTGTAAGTGTCACTGTGGCATATTCTTCCAACCTCCTCTTGTTTGAAACAAGCTTCTTGATGTATTTGGCATAAGTAGGCATCTTTGCTAATTCCTTATAAAAGGAATATTGATTTGAATTTTTTTAAACATCTCAAGGAATCTCTGGAAGCTTAAATCTGGATCTTTTTTTTGAAGGCACTCAGTGTATGAAATAGGGGATCTATAAGGTTTGTTTTTAGAATAAAAAGGGCCACTTTAAGTTGCAACATTAATTTTAGGCATCTCAATTACCTTATCTTTATTATTTTTCTATTTGCTGACCCTTTTAGCCTTATTATCAACCTCCCAGAGTTCTTTTTCGTAAGGTGACTACCATGACTCCTTCCCTTGGATTAACTTCAATATTGCTAGGAAACTTATTTTGACTCTGCCCAGTGAGTAAGTTAGCCAAGTTAATTATTTGGGTTTCTACATTTTTCATAGAATTACCCATTTGTGATTCCATATTCTTCACAGAAGTTTGTGTTGAAGTGACTGCTTATTTAAGTTGGTCAATCTCTTGATTCATACTCTTCATACTATTCACTTGGTAATTTGCCATTTGAGCTAAAGCTTTCTCCAACTTCATTGTACGATCTTCAATTGTGTTTCTTTGTTGTTGAAAGCCTAGTGGTGCTTGTGGCTTTTAAATGGCATGATTTTTCCAAGAGAAATTTGGATGATTTTTCCACCCTGGATTGAATATGTTAAAGTAAGGATTGTTTCTAGGATTAATTCAATCGGTACTAGTTCCCATATAGTTAGCCACCTTCACATAATCACCATCACAATCTGCATGAAGAGAATTATTAGTAGAAGAAAGGGGAATTAATAGGATTAAATTTTTTTCAATAATAAATTTAAACTCTTTATTAAATCTCGTAGTTCATATGAGACATTTGGTGTAGAAACTTCATTAACCATCGCCCTCCTTCCTCGAATCACTTTCTGCCTTGAATTTGCTACTAGCATTTTATAAATCTCTTCCCTTTCTTCAACCATCATATTACTTAGATCACCTTGAGCTACATTATCAACTTTTGATTGGCATTCAGCATTCAACCCATCATAAAAAAAATCCATCAAGAGTATATGTGGAAATTGGTGATGGGGCCATTGACTTATGAGGAGATTATAATGTTCCTAGGCCTCATGGAACAATTCACTATTTTGCTGTGTGAAGAAGTGAATCTTATCCGTTAATTCTGAAGTCTTCTGAGGAGAATAATATTTCAATATAAATTGCTCATACATCTCCATCCAAGAGCTTATGGAAGCTTCTGGTAATCGTAAAAGCCATTGATGAGCTTCTCCTTTTAAACAGTATAGAAAGCAACACAACTTTAAATCATCATCTGATAGATTATTTAGCTGTAATGTATCAATTATCGCATAAAATTCTTGTATAAAAATCCAAGGCATCTTCAGTTTGGTGCTTGTTGAAATTAGGTAGTGCATTTAAGTGAATGTTCTTAAATTCATAATTACGTGCTCTCGTACTCAGTTGGATGATGACGGATTAGATGTGATGAATGGATGTTGAATATCTTTAAATGTAATGGATAGCTTTGGAATAGTTTTGTCACCCATCTTTCTTCTTCATCATTCCTGCAAAACCCTTCAATTTATAGATTAATAGGAATCAAATTTAAATCACCAAAACTTCTCAGTTGCATAAAAGTAATAAAAATAAATAAAAAATAAAAAATAAAACTTAAAATTAAAATGAACTAAAAATTAAATAGTTAGTAAATTTGTGACTTCCCCGACAATGGTGTCAAAAACTTGATCGCTCTTGCAAGTGTACGAGATCACAATAATAAATTACCCAAAGTATTTTAGGTGTTGAACCCACAGGGAAGTTACACTTTACTAATTTGAATAATTAATAGTTCAAGAAAAATAGATAAAATGGATAAATTTGATAAAAATATAAAGAATAAAAATAAATAAAGAAAATAATGATGATGAAACACAATCACTTGAAGCATTGGGATTTAGGATTCACCCTATAGGTTGCTAGTTTCTACCCTTTGAATTGACTCGAATCAATTATAGTGACAACTATTCCTAAAGTATCCTAATATTCTCGTAAATTATTAGTCCCTTTTTAATTAGTATTGAATTCGTTCCCACGATACCCAAGAAACTAATTAAACTATGAAGCTATAGTTTAAGTCACCATAAATTTTTAGAACTATCCCTAGCCAAGTTATTTATGTTTATTTCTCTAGATCTAGGTTCTCTTTTCACCTCCCAGTCCATCAAGATTACCCATAGATTTGATTAAATGATGGCCAGTCATTAAATCAATATGAAGAACAAGAGAAATAAATATAATTGAAAAAAACAAAAATATTCATAAATATAAATGCAAAGAGTTAAAACAAATGGAATAAAAAACTAGCTCCCCTGTTAGGCTACATCCGTACCCCAACTAAGTAATTTAGAAACACATAATAAAATTAAATAAAACTGTTCTAAAATTCCCAATCATGAAAAATGATTACACAGAAAATTGAGTAGAGAGGAAATAATTATAATTTGTAAAACTCCTCAATGATATCACTTTTAGCCTTTAGAATGCTTCTACAAGCTCCAAATATCTTAGATAGAATTCTTGAGGTACTCAGATAAGTGATTGGATGACTCCTCTCTTAATGGAAGGAGTATTTATACTTAAAGTGGAGACTTCTTTTTTTGTTCTTTGTCGATGTGGGACTCTAATATATATATATATATATATTCTCTTTTCTTTCTTTCCTTCTATTTATTTTATTCTTTTTCTCTGCAAAATATAAAGATAAAAAGATATGAGTAAATTTTATATTAAAATTCCTTTTTATCTTATAATTAAGTGATGAGGAAAAAATATATAAATATCAATTAAATAGATATGAAATCTTAATAAATATAATCAAATTCAAACTAAAATCTATACCTATTTAATTATAAAATATGCACTTATCAATAGTAACTATGACAACAAGTCTCTACTATTAAGATAGCTCCCATAATGAACTTTTGGTGAGCCTTATTTCTCCCTTTAATGTTCAAATCAAGTGGTCTAGATGTCAATAGAAAATTTATTAAGTAAACTAACCAATGACATAAGTTTAATGAATGAAATCATTCATATCATAAATTTTGACACCTGAAACCAAAACATGTCCTTTTTAACAAATTTCCACAATCCAGCACAAGATATTAAAATAAATAATGTTTAAGCATGCGGCAACGTCACATTCTCATGGACATAAATACCAAAATACTCATCTTTTTCCTCAGGTGACCTCCCTTTATTCCTACCAATCTTTTCACCTGTAATATGTTAATGAAAGGGATGAGTATAACCACTTGACAACCAAGGTTAACTAAAACAATTATATGTAATTAAAGTAAGAACAAGGCATGTAAAGTGGGAAACGCAAAAATATTAAATTCATATTTTATAAGTTATCATAGTTTAGCAATGATAATTAACCTCCCTTATAACCTTGAATCACTGTAGACTGAATCTATGGACTAAGAAATTAATTAGGAACCAAACTTCTGCAATTAGGAAAGTCCAAGCTTTCTAATTATGAGAGGTGACTGGCTAAGGCTCCACACTTACTCTCAAACAATGGATTTCGTCTTTTAAACTTAGGGGTATCTTATGTACTTATCACTAACTTTACTTAATTGGGGTTAGGGGAAAACTCTATTACCACCTTTACTAGGTAGGCTTTAAGGATAATAATCAAGAACTAAATATCGAGACCTTACAATATTTGTGAATAAAACATGGATTTGTATCACCTCATTAGTGAACTCCTACCCAGTACACGATCATGCCACACCATTTACTCAATTTCACATATTACATTTACCATGTACAATCCTACATATCATATTTGCTCATTTTAAACCAAATATCTCAACAATCACAATAACATGTAAACCAAATATCTCAACAATTATAATAACACATCAGATCTATGTATTAAAATTCAAAATCATCAAAGTCATATTTTGAAAACCATAACCCACTTTACAAATAGTTCTAAAACATAAAAAGAAAATTATCTAATGCAAAATTACAAGTTTAATTTCACAAGACCCAATTTAAACTAAACAACCATGATAATTGAATTAATGTCCCCTGGTTACCTCAAACTTTTAGTTATCAAAGGTCTACCCATTTCTAAAGCTTCCTTGAGTTTCCAACTTGGTCAAACAACTCCACCAATGATCAATCAACAATTAGATCATCAATATAGTCAATATCCATCTCTATCTCATAGGTTCCAACTTATTAAAAATTCATTAACATTTCCAAAATTCATTCTTCCTAAAATCCAGCATTCCATGGTCTAATAAGCTTATTTAGGTTCTAATAAACCAAACTAAATCATCTACACACACACACATCTCATATTTGAGTATTTTAAACTTAGTGTTTTGCCAAAAAAAATTAGACCTAATGCTCAAATAATAAGTATCCATAATTCTAGAAGTAAAAAATAAACTTCCAACAACTTCATTTCACCTATTTAATTTGGTCATAATCTTTCTAAGGTTAAAAAAAACTAAGATGCAACCAAAATCTCAAACAAAACTAAAACCCTAACTTAAAACTACGCAAGAATGGAGAAGAAAGGACATATAAACTTACCTCTTGTGATTCCTAGCTTCAAAACTCCTCCAATGACTGGAAAATCTTTGCCCTACTATAACCCATATTCACCTCTTTGATTTCTCTCTTTTCTCTTCTAATTTTTGTGTTTTTTACTATTTAAAATGCTTATATGAGGTGTCATCTATGAGGGGTCGTGCCTATTGAAAACTTGTTTGCTTACTGTGAAACCTACTTATTCATACCCCCTCCTTAATCCACATCCTCGAGTGAACTAATTCAACAAGAAACTTCTCTACAGCAGAGGTTGACAAAAGGCATAACCTTACCTAGTAAGGTTTGTTCATGAGCAATGACACCTTGTTGTGTCATGTCCACGAGTGTGTGAGCACAAAAATTTTAGTTTTCACTTTAATTCAATTTTTAAAACCTAAAGTTAACCCATATTAATCCTAATCAATCCTTAATTTGTTCTTTTTCCTTTATCAAAATTCTAGGATGTTATATTGGATGAATCTATATGAGGGTTACCTATCTTTCATATTATCATGTGTTACATATACTGATTATTAATATGCCTAATAAATTTCTATGCTAATAACAGTAATGATAATGGAATTGTATGTATACTTATGGTACGTTATTCCTATGTGGTTTAGTTTGCATACATATGGTAAACTTTTGGTTTATTGAGACTATAATGCTCACCCCTCTTTTAACATTTTCTTAAGTGAAGGATCAAATAAGGAGCAATTGAAGGCATTAGAGGAATGCCCACTAGTTCTTGTACTCCATGAATCACATGCAACTTTATTTACTTTCGGCCATGATTATAAGACATCCTTTATTTTCTTTTATTGTTCTTAAACAACAATACATCATTTAATTTACTTAATAGTATGATGTTTTATAAACTTTTGGGTTTAATTTCTTCAATTTTATTTTATGCCTAAATTGTAAAACTCCAAGCTTTTATGCTTTGAATTGAATAGAATGAGTGAAGCCTTTGCTATGTAGTAATTGTTGAGCAAGTATTTGTCATTAAGATAAGGCAGAGCCATTAATTTGACCATTTTAGTATTTAAAGAGGCAATGCCTCTATGATTTAACTGTATAGGTACTTGGGTCTTTGTCTTGAGGATGGAGTACCTAGCCCAATTTATGATTTCATGTTGAATTGTTTTGCTAATTTTCTAATAGTAGGGCAAGTGTTACAATTGTCTTAAGATTCACAACTAACTCCCATAAATTCCCTACTCACTTTCCTAAGCATCACATCTTTCTCTCCTTAGTTTCCATGTGAGTGTGTGTGTGTGTGTGTATTAACAACTATGAAAATTCACAAGTAATTGATTATCTTGAACTTCATAACTCCTATATATTAACAACTAACTTTCCAATTAATCTCAAGTGGCTTTCCAAAATTTCACGAGTGAATTTTTAGAGTTCCATACTAGAAAAGAACCAATACCTTAGTATGGTTCTTAGTTTTCCCAATTGAGGTTTGTAAGTCTGCTTAAGAGAGAGTGAATTGAGTTTAATAAAAAAATTGACTAATTAAAACAAAATGAAGGAAAAATTAGGAACTATATCACTAAAGAGTATTGAGAGAAGGATATAAAAGCTTGCATAAGTCAATTGTCCTAGTTTGACTCCAACTACTTGAGCCTAGTTCCAATCCCCAACCTTCGATTGAGATTTATCCATTTACTCTACTAAGATTAAGATAGGCTCCTGGTTGCTACAATAGAATCACAGACTTCTACACAAGTTTGAATCACTCCCCTTTATAAAAGTAATGATTAATCCTCCTTAATCTCTATGAGCTTAAGATCTTCTATTTTGAATAGGTAAAATAAGGATAAATAGATTGAGTTTAAGAATAAACTACTACTATCAAATACTCTTTTTAAGAATTGATATACAATCAATAAAGCTCACTTGTAATGAATATTATAACAGAACTTAGGGGAACTAGTAAATGAATACGAACGCATATTAACTCTTGCTTTCGTTAGTTGCATCATCTTCATAAGTGAATCTATTTATAGTTTATCTCTATAAATGATCTATTAGACACAAGAGATTAGCCATTCGACTCTTCATCTTCTTTCTTTTAAGCCTCTTTAGAAATGAGGTGATAAAACAATGCTTTACAATGAAGTTGCATGCTTATAAAAAGTAAAGAAAATAACAGCTATATGAATTTATTACTCTAATAAAAGGTAGATAGGTTAATATTGATAGAGCCAAATGCAATATGGGTATAAGGGATAATATAAAATTTGGTAATGAAATGATCCTTACCAAGGTTGTGTTTAGATAGATTTTAGAAAGATGATGAAGCTAACACAATACTTACAAATAGAAAAGAATAAGGAACAAATGAGAATCGAGACTCTTGAAGTGTGAAATGAGAAATAGAGCAACTTTCTTCATGTGAATACTGGTATTAGTACATACATTACTAGTATTGATATACATATATAGTTAAGAAATGAATGCTCAAAATAATATGGGTATTTGAAATATTAATACTGAAATAGATAGTAGATAATAAGGATAGTAAGCGTTGAATAGTTTAAAACCTAAATGGTCACTATTAGTATAGGTATTGATAAAGATAGTAGTGGTATTGATGCTGACTTAGTACCAATATAGAGGACAATAGTACCAGTATTAATGAAGTTTTCAAAGACAAAGACCTCTATGTTGCTCATAATCAAAGCAAAATGAAATTTCACATAAAAGGCAAATATTTTTAAGTTCTTCGATTCAAGATAGAAGGGTTCAAATGAAGTTGAAAGCTTCGCTTTATTAAGGAATTAAATTCTTCAAATCCATTAGAGAAGTCACAATATGGTATAATTTTGATGGTACACGTATTAAGAATAGGGGAATAATTTTATCAAAGTTTTAAAGCATATAACTTAAATGTTCCTTAACTACCTTGATTGAATCAATTTAATCATGTTAAACAAAATCTTATCTATTTGTAATCATCAAAATTAGGGTTAAACAAGGTTAAAAATATTCTCAACTCATATTAGTTATGTTAATAGTGATTACGTTATCGAACTATGTACAAGTGCAAATATATAAACTAGAAATAAATATAGGGTAAATGAATAAATTACCCCCTGAACTTTAAGTCTAGTAGCACCATAACCTTAAACTTATTTATTATGTAAATTGTTCCTTCAACTTTTAAAAATGGTACAATATAGCCCTTACCATTAACAAAAGTTAACTTTAAACATTAATTGACCAAAAATGACATCAAAAATTACAACAAGGACCAAAAAATACATTAAAGGACCAAAAAAGTTACAAAAAAGGACTAAAAATTTTTTGGTCCTCTTATGTAATTTTGACATGTTTTTCTATCTTTTTTTAGTCAACTAGTGGTCAAAGTTAACTTTTGTTAATTAACAGTAAGGGCTAGATTGCACCATTTTCAAAATTTAATAGAACAAATTTTATAATAAATGAGTTCAAGATCTATGGTGCTACTAGACCTAAAGTTTAAGGGTAATTTGCTCATATACCCATAGATATATCAACAATGACATTTATTTTACACATGAATTCAATAGATATACATCATATTTGTGATGTAACAATATAGTTAATTATGTACAAGCCCTTTATACTAAAAAAAAATCCTCCCTCCCTCCATCTAAGTAGAGCCAATAATATAGGTTAGTTTACAAGCTCAACCTATTTTTGTGGGTTGGGTTAAAGAAAATATGTTCATTTATAGGCAGGACAGCTTTGGCCCACCCTACATAATTTAAACTAGCAACGGGTTAACCTACAAGTTACTGGGTTAGCTGACTTATATTTTTTAAAAACATAGATAAAAAAATAAATAAATGAGATTGAGTTTAAAATAAAGAATTCAAAGCAAGTATGCAAGGAATTGCAGTCTAAGTCCTTAAAACTTTTACATTTATTTAATTCAAATTTTAATTATGGTAGAAAACAATAAAAACACACTGCTCATATAATATAATTTGAATGTGATCAAGATAAGATTGAATAAAATATTTTATTATACTTGTGTCATTCATATAATAGCTTATTTAAATTATTTTGTTTACAAAATAGTGCTACCCAAGCTAGAAAATAAAAAAAGTTTTGTTATCCTTTTTATTTAAAAAATTAAACATATTCATGGAGTGTTAACTATATATTATGTTATCATCTTAATGTGAACATAAAAGGAAAAATAAGATACAGAGATATTAAAACATTTAGGTATGAATTGATGTATTATGAGTAATAATCTAATAGTCAGAGTTTAAATCATCATTATTTTTTTAAAAAAAATTGGTATTTTAAATTGAGCCATCAATTTTGTAGCAAAAAATGAAAAAACAGGATGAAGAGAAAAGGAGATAGATAGAGCTTTCTATTAATATATATATATATATATATGCATAATACTAATCAGTCATGTAAAAAACTAGAGAATGAAAGGATCACAAAATTAAATTAGTTTATATTTAAGTGGTGATATACTAATGTCTTAATTAGAAATACTTTTATTGTTATTTGGATAATTAATTTTTAAGGGCAATACATGATTTTTTACTATGAAAAAAAATAATAATAAGAGGTAAATTTATAATTTTTAAATTTTTTAAAATTATTAAAAAAATAATTTTTTACTTGTGAGTTGGACCGCTAACCCATCAACTTGCTGCCAGTTGGTAGAATCCAACATATACAAAATGTAGGCTATGCCAACCTGCCTTGCCAAACCCGTAACCTGCTGCGGGCCAACCCGCAAGCTATGAGTTGACCCATATTCCCAACTCTATATTTAAGTATGTTAGATTTGCTATCTACTTCCTAAAAAACTACAAAGACTACAAATCTATATTTATATAACTAGTTATTCCCATCACAAGTACACTATATATATAGAGCGTGTGTTGGTCTATGAAATTTCTTAACACCAAAAAACACACTAAATAAAAATTATATGCATCATTTCAATTGTAAACCAATTAATATGTGTTTGATATTCACCCTCTTTAGCCCCTTACATTATTGGATTGGGATTTTACATTTTACATCTATTCTTGGTATGTGAAGGCTGATTAAATCTTGAGCAATGATACATCATTTTGTTCTTGATGATTAATTCATGCCTTTTCTAATCAATTTAGAAATTGATCCCCTCTCATATGGCATCTTTTGTTGTGAACCTTTAACAAACTGTCCTTCAATACTTGTCATATGTGAATAATGCTTGGAAGAACAAGAAACAACATACAAATTTATTAATTCACAACTATTCTTCCAATATTACCTACTAAAACTTAATAATTCAATACTCATTTTACATTTTTCAATATTGACACACTTTCCACTATAGCGCAGATACAAATTAAAAAATTTCACACATTAAGCTGCAAGCACAGGGATGAGAAAGAAACAACACAATTCTTCTACACAATGCTTTTTTAGCACTATCTTAGTCGAAAATCAAAACTCATATTTTCTTATATGCTTATATCAACAGACTTACCTTTTCCATATACGTGAGAAATAACAAAGATTACAGTGCAGAATGGGGCATTTCCTACACAGTGTATAAGACAATAACACTTCGATAAGAAACATAGAGAAGGAGACATAAAAATTGGGAAAAACAAAGAAATGGATGTGCCTTTGGAGTACTAGATGACCCACTCCATCAAAGACTAGGATTGAAGGTGAATAGAATAGCTTTGAAGTGAGAAGATCTTCACACCAAAAATTGAGATTTCAATAAACTATATCTTCCGCATTTGCCTAAAAGGACAATTTCGTAACTCATTTATGTTTTTAACTGCAGGCAAGGACGATGTTCCCTTAATGTGATTTCAATTATTCAAGATTTGAAATCATCATTAATGTTTTTATAGGGTCTATAATTATCATTTTCCCTTCAATTATTTGTTAGTTGTCTACGTGGGAGAATCCACTTGGACTTCGAGAACCTATCAGAGCTCTAGCTGCGTGCATCCAAACATTATTCATTCGACGTAAAATGCAAATTGTAATTTCATAAAAAAATTCAAAAAAGAAATTCAATTCTTTTATAGAAGAAAAAATTGTCCAAAAATGCCTCATTCAGATATAAATTACGCTCAAGTTCCTCAATTGTTTAGAAGGACTAAGGCCTTTGAGGGAATATAATAAGTGAGTAAGAAAAGACCAAAATGCTCTTAATTAATGAATAAAGCAAAAAAAAAAAAAGGACCAAATTAAAGTTCTTCGCGTTCTCGTTCCTCATTTATCCTGAAAATGTTGTTTTCTGTTCTGAAATGAAATTATATGTGGAGAATGACATTATTTTTCAAGAAAAGGTTGTCATTTTTCAACCTTCACGAGATCCTCATATTCAATTTGTCTTTCTTAACCCAGACCGATAACCAGTGGCTTAGGAATCCATTGGTGAAGTGAGAATAAAATCCATTGCAAATTGACACGCCTTCATCATAAGTTAGCTTTTGATCATATCATAGTTTAGCTTTTTGACAAATATAACGAAGTTAATAAAGGAATTCAAAAGAGCACTTTAGAACACATGCCACATAATATATGCGTGAAAGTATGTGCCATATAAGAGAGCGCGCGCGCACATACATATAGCCTCAAGCAAACATAAATTTTTGATAAGTCACATTATTTTCAAACTTTAAATAGTGTGGTTTATTAAACAAGATTCTGTACAATACACAAGAACTGTGCCATCTAGTTGAATATATATAATTTTTCTTACAAAGAAACCAAAGTAGTATAAATATATAAGATTTAAATGCTAGCTATGTTATAGAATGTCAAACCTCAATCTCGCGTTTAAGAGAGACTTAAGGGAGATATTGTGCCACGCAAGGCCACTAAACATAGAACTAATATTTGACATTAGCAAATATGATAAAGCTTGCAATATTAGGAACAGTGAATCTTATCAAAAGCTTCTTTAATTTGATTAATTACAAGTACAATCTTGTGATGGTGACTTTGTGAAAAAGTCTTTGCTAAAACAGGACTTATCGGTAAATCATGATTCTTGTGTTTTTCCCCTTAAACGTATCTAGCCATTATTGTAGCCTTTTAAAAAAAAAAAAAAACACACATGATGGTGAGATCTAGATTCAATGTCACTCTATGTGCCTTTTCAAGCACTACAACAATGCTTGCAAATTATAATAGAAAAATATTAGAAAGTATAGAGATAAAGATATATAAAAATAACTTGTCATTATATATATAGCGGACACCTACTTCAAATAAAGATCACTATAGGATATTAGGATCTTTTTAGCTTTATTTTCGTAATGGAAATTCAAATCTACATTGAGAAACTTCAAAGGCCTAATCTGCAATTCAATGTTTGGTTCTAGACAAACGCATAATCATAAAATAACTATTCACATGAAAAAGAAAGGGCACACCTTTTGGTAATGTTAGGCAACCTTAATTCTTAATTTCAAAATAAGGTCCCAATGTCGGGTTACTATTTATTTCCACAAGAAATTTTATAACTTAATTATTTTTTAAATTAATAAAAAAATAATTTTTTTTAAAGCCCGAGATTTTGACACGCATTATATATTTAATTATATGCTTGATTTCATCACATAAATGTATAGCAAAGAATTATGAAAAATATCATTCAAGGATTGCTAAGAATATTTAGTATCAAACAATGATCAAAAGATTTTAAAATATCACTACAAGACCAAGAGACTAGTTTGAAAACATTTTAGATGAAAAAAAGACTATAATTGACAAGTAATCATTCAGTAATTAACAAGTACCCATTTGCATTTAATAAAAAGTTATTTGCTAATTGACAAATTAAAAAAATCTAAAAGACCTTGGTTGTGGGAAGGGACAAGTGTAAATTATACTTCAACAAGTAGTCATTCATTAATTAACAAATACTCAATTGCATTGAACAAGAAGCCATTTGTTAATTGACAAGTTTAATAATGTAAAAGAGCTTAGTTATAGGAAGGAATAAGTGTATATTATATTTCAACAAGTAAGTATTTGTTAATTAGTAAGCGCCCATTCACATTTAACAAGAAGCTATTCATTGAAGGGAAAAACATAGATCATATTTTAATAAGTAGCCATTTGTTAATTAACAAGTATTTTCATTTAACAAAAACCATTTTCTAATTGACAATTTTAAAAAAGAAAAAGAAAAGGAGGGATATTATAGTCTTTTACAATATAAAATTATTTTAAAAATCAGTCCCCTGATCCTGCAGTGATATTTCATGATTTTTTTTTTTGTTCTTGTTTGATATTAAATTACCTCAGTGATCCTTAAATGATATTTTTCTAAATAATTAATTTATATTAATGGAAGTTGGAAAGTTTATTAAGTATTTTATAATATAAAAATAGAGAGGGAATGAGCAAAGGGAAAACAGAAAGAGTGAATCTCATATTAATGAATATTATATATGGTTTGATTTAGGATTTATAATATTTGATTTAGTATCTAGGATTTATTTTATCTTTAAATATTATTTCAAATAAAATAAGATATCTAAACTAGCTAGATACCTTATTATCATATTTTAGGTGGATTATGATCTAATTTTGATATTGATTTATTATTATTTTATTATTTTTAGAGTTCTATAAATAGAGCTATGATTGATCAATTGTATTCAGTTTTGAGCATTGAATAAGAGTTCCTACTTTCCAGGCCTCATCTCTCTGTCTATTTATCTTCTCCTTTCTCTTTTTCTTTCTTTCTCCTTCCCTCTCCCAGTTTCCTCTATAGAGCCAAGTTTCACCTCTCTTCTTTGAATTGGTTTTTTGTGTGAGGTCTGTAAAATATCTCAATCCAAACAAGCTATAGGCCAAGCTTTAAAGCATTGACATCAACATTTATGTTCACCCCAAAACTTCCCAAAAATCCATAGGTTTTAGTTGCCAACCTAATAGACCAACTATTGAGTGTTTTCATTGTCATACAACAAGTCATATCACCCCTCTAAGTACCCACAACATACCTTAATCCTTGAACATCAAGTACGTGATACAAATAAGGTAGTTGAAGTTGATATAGTAATTGACTCTATTGACTAACCCTAACTTGAGATACTTGAACATTATGAGTAAGTATTACACCTACCCTATTAACAAAGGACTCTTGGATGAGAAATAGTATCTTCCTTACTTTTTGTGAAATGTGGAGAACACATATGTAAATAATAATTGATGGTGTAGCATAAGAAATGTGATATCTAATAGTTGAGTGATCATATTTGCCCTTGAACTAGAGCCTCATCCTAAATCATTTTATCTAACTTAGATAAATACATCATTTATCTTTATTACTTAGAAATGTTAATGTCCCCTTAAATTAAGAGAATACTGAGATGAAATCCTTTGTGATGTGTTTCCTATTAATGTTGCTTTCATAATTTTAGGACATCCTTGGCATTATGACCATACTACAACCAATCACGGGTGAAAGAACACCTATATGTTCAAGCATGATGGGTAGACCATTTTGTTATGTCCTGTGAGGCTCAAACTTAAACCCATAACTCAGGGAGCTAAACCACACAACCTTAACCTCCTAGCTAGCAAACAATTGAGCCTTTTTGTTGATCAATCCACTTGCAAGAACCTTCTTGCTCCTAGTCCTTTGCCTCTCCATTTAACAACTCATTCCCTTGACTTTGTTACAACTTTGCCCACATCACATTTCCAAACGTCTTGTTGAGATTAGGTGTAAGTTAGTACCGAGTTATGATGAGCATGAATTAGTTTCCAATGCACATGGTTTGTAACATCCTAAAAATTTTAAGACTCAAATTTATTTTAAAAAAATAAAATAAAATATCTATAATTAAATTAAAATTTAGAATAATTTAATAGAGGCCTAGAGTTTGAATTTTACTAAGCAAAAGTTTGGTTTTATTTGATTTTTAACTATGGGAAAATTTACCAAAGTTGACCTGGGCTTTTGTGCAATAATAAAAAAATGTTGGGCCATTTCTTGTAATTTTTTCCAAACTTTTTGACCAGCAATTTAAAGACCAAAACTGATGCAGAAATGCAGAAACTGAATTGGAAAGGAAAGGAAAGGAAATGCATGAGAGGGAGAGAGGAAGAAGAGAAGAGAAAGGGAGGGAGTTAAGCTTGGATCTAGGAGTCTTTATGACTGTTGCAAGCTTGGCTACACGATAGGTAAATTCCCTACTTCAATCCTCTTTCCTTTCTCTTGATTTTCTTCAATTTTTGGAAGAGGATATTTTTAGATTTTGATCTCAAAGGCTTTATTCTTGTAAGCTTTTGTTTCTTTGGATCCTAAGGAGCATGTTTTGAGTTTCTATATAGTGATCTAATGTTTTGAGTGGATAATTGGATGAAAAGAGGTGTTTTGAACACAAAATAAACCTTGAGAAATTGGATTTTTACTCTTCAATGGTTTAAGCTTATTGATTTAGTTATAATTTTTTCTATTTGAGCCTAATAAGATTTAAATTAAGGTTTGGTTTTCATTATAAGAGCTAATGGTGAAAGTTGGTGACACTAAGTGAAGGTTTTTAATTGATAAAAAATTATATAAATTGAAAATTAGCCTAATGATGGCTAATAAATGGTTTTGGTAGTTAAGTGATACTATGTGAATGTTTGGTTTAATATATGGACCATTAGGGTGGATTATGACTCATTGACCCAAGTTGTGTGGTATGAGTTATAGTCTTCATTAATGCTATTTGTCATAATAGGTGATGTGGATCACTTATATGTTGTAGGAAATTGTTGGTGGAATTTGTTCGGAAGTTAAGGAACAAGCCAAGTTCTATTTTGTACAAAAGGAACCCTTTTGGTACCAAATGGTTGAGGTAACAGGGAAAATTTATATTTTTTATTACTCTGTTTTAGCTATTTTTGAATAAATATTACTAGCTATCATGCATTACATGTTTTAAAAGATTAAATGTGCTTTATAAGGGGTTATGGGGTACTAATTTGATTATGGTGCAAATATATTTTTTAATTGTTTAACAACAATATTTTTTATGGAAACGAGATTTGTTTACATGTATTTTAATCATAAGGAATAGAAGTTACACTTAAGGAAGTGTAACTAAGTAAGGTACCTTAGATAGGCTAAGGAACCGTTTAAGGAAAATTTATAAATGTTATACTACCTTCGAGTGTTGAAGTGGTCAATACTCGAGAAAGGTAGACACAAATAAAAGGCATGATTTCGGTGGGAGTTCACCAATGAGAAGGTGTGCCAGTACTCAGTGTTGCCTTACGTATTATGGGCTCAGTGCACTAAAGTGGTTAGTGTATTGAGTGTTCGACACCTCTCAGTGGGGGAGGGAATCCGACATATGAAGTGTGAGGTTGAGTGCCTAGGCCAAGGTAGCCCTCACATAGAGAGTAAGTCGGGTTGGCTCTGGGAGGGAGTTAGCTTTGACTGCTCAGGATTCACGTCGAAGGGGCATAGGCGGTTCGGTGGATTAGATCATGCCTTAGACTATGTTTTGTGCCTGTGGAGGTACAAGTAGGTATAAGGTTTACCTGCGAGTTAAAGAGTGCCAGGGGGCATTCTGTTGGTCATGAAAGGCTATACCAGCCTAGGTCATGCATTCATACATTTTAAATGGCTAAATTATATACTATGTTGAATTTATTATTCATTTATTTGATTATGGCTTACTTTGTAATAATCAATGTAGATTTCTCTATTACTGAGACTGTGGTTGTCTCACCCCTTTCTTTTCAATATTATAGGTCCAGGCGAAGGATCCAGTGGTGAACGGGGAAAGGAGCAAAGCTAGGGGTTTGCTTGTGATTTGTAAAGAACTGCAACCCCTTTCTTTTGAGCAAATATATTGTAATGTATTTAAGATTAGGGTGGCAGTAGGATATGATTATGTATGTGTGTGTGAATATGTGTGGATTGTGTGCTTGTGTATGAATTTTTGTCTGTTTGTAGACTTGTGGCTAGGAAACTTGGTTATGGTGTGTGGTTTTGATGGATTTACTTAGTAGACCAAGTTTCTATTACAAGCAGATATTTATTTTAATGTGTGTGTGTATGTGTGTGTGTGATTCTATAAGCAATTGCAAAGTGGTTGCATTGCAAATAGTGTGCTATGGGCAAACATACATCTTGGATAGAGAGAGTAGGTGTGTGGGCCCCACAAGGAGCTCTGAGCCAAGTGAAAATGTTTAACATATATATTTATATAAATACATGGTATTTGGATTGATTTGTGACCACTCTTGTATGATTTGTGCATTTTGGGAGTTTAGGGTCCATTTTGGGAAATGGCACCCGGGTGGTCAAATTTTGATGTATGAGGATTTTCCATCATTTGAATGTTCTATCAGGTATTTTTAGTCTTATTTGATGTGTTCAAAGTGTTCTTACAGGTTTGTGACCATTAGGAATGAGATTTGGATAATTTTGAAAATGGTTTTTACTAAAAAGTCGCACTTTTACATCTGGGTGTCCAAATCTTAATCCGACCGTTGGATTTCTCTAAATTTGGGTCACAAGTAAAACCTTTTATAAGCTTCGTGTGGACTTTGGAATCACATTGATCGGATATCGGACGGAGAAACGACGCACTCCGGAATTTAGTCTGGAGGTGCTGTCATGACAGCATTTTAATGCTGTCATAACATTTACAGTGTTGATGTTGTAACCTGCACAAAATTCAATTCGTCCGTTAGATCTTTTCAAATTTTAGTATGCTAATAGTATTCTTTAAAAGTGACATGTGGGCTTTGGAATCACTCTGATCGGAGGTCAGATGATGAAATGGTGCACTCCAAAAGTTGGTCCGGAAGTGCTGTCAAAGCTGTCATGACAGCAAAAATAATCAATTTTTTAACATATTTAATTTTCAATCCAACCGTTGGATCTTTTTAAAATTTAGTATACTTATAGTACCCTTTAAATGTGATGTGTGAACTTTAAAATCACTTCGATCGAAGGTCGAATGACGAAACGGTGCCTCCCGGAAGTTGGCCCAGGAGGGCTGTCATGACAGCAATTTAATGCTGTCATGACAGCATTTTTTTATCTCACTTTCATCTAGCTTGCTTCCGCGTGCTATAGGTAGAACTTATAAATTTTTTTTAAAGGCTTTAAATGTTTACTTTGCAATTGTATATTTGCTTAGTGATTTAAATGGTTTGTTTCCTAAGTTGGTTTTAGAATTAATTCCTTAACCACACTTAGTTTATTTGAATTGTGTGATTTTTGGATAACACTCGGGGCAAGTGTTACATGGTTGTTCTTAAGTTTTTTTTATCAAAGGCTAGATTAGGGCTTGCCTATGCTAACGCTTGGAACACTTCTCGAAAAATTATATATGTCAAGAATATATATGCATTTTGTATTTCTAGCCCTTTTTGCATTGCTACAAAACCATGGTCCATTGTTTGTGTATTACAATTACATCAAGATACATCTAACAAGTTGGTATCCAATGTTAGGAATTTTGCTCCTTATTAAGGTACTTTTAAGCCACCCTTTTACTTTCTAATCATTCTGTAGGTACCCAGACCCACTGTGCTCCAATTCTATCATGGCCAATTATTGCGCCACCAATTAAGGCCATTGATACAGTTAAGGATGAACTAACTATCCAAACTCTAGCAAGTCCAATCCATCACTTGTTTGTTGGAAGGGTCAATCTAACTCATATGCTACAAGGATTCTTGAAGAAGAGTTTCATAGCATAGACTTCACTTTTGTGCTATGACTACCAGCTGTTTAACTCTTCGGTGGGGACTTCTTTCTATCAGGGAAAAATGATGACTATTATATGTGATTTGATTTAAGATTTATAAGATTTGATTTAGAATTTAGAATTTACTTTCATCTTTAAGTATTATTTTAAATAAAATAAATTATCTAGACTAGTTAAATACTTTATCGATCATCATTTTTTAGGTAAATTATGATTTGATGTTGATTTTAATTTATTATTATTTTATTACTTTTAGAGCCCTATAAATAGAGGTAGGATTGTTGATTTGTATTTAGTTTTGAGTATTAAATAAAGGGTTCTTATTTTTTCAGCCTTCTCTCTCTCTTTCTCTCTCTTCTCATTTCTCATTCCTCATTCTCTCTCTTTCCATTTTTCTTTTTCCCCGTTTCACATCACACATACTTTTACTAATTATGCCAATCTTTTTAATATATTTTCATACATTTTAGATAATCTTAATTAAAATATGTCTATATTTTGCGTGCATTTATGGTGTGAGTGCACATATAATATAGAGTCTACATGAGATTGTGTTCTTTATATAAGTTATATATGAACTATATAGCTCATTTTAAACTCCATGTAAAGCTTACAAGGATCTATAAATTTGTCATTTTTATAGAATTAAACATTTCTTTTAAATGTTCTGCTATTTTAATTAACATGGATTTCATAGCTACGTCCTGGCCTTAGCCTTGGACATTTAATTTGGATTGCTTTCAATCAACTGACAGTACATTGTTCAAGTATTTGATCTATAGCTAGGTTGACATGATAATCAATCGATCGAGTTATGCCCGGACTAATAAATATAATTTAACTTTATTTTGATGACAAAAGCCTAAGTAATTCACTAAGTCTAACAGAATCACCAAGTCAAAAGCTAGTGAGTCACTTATCACACACTAAGTCAAAAGCCATATATATAATCATTAATCATCATCAATTGGCTCGCGACTCACTTTATCAAATATAATGGAGATCAAATACAAGCAACTGGAATCCCGTTCACACACCATGTCAGGCTCGGTTCAATATGTATAATATTATTATATATTGGAATTACTAATCCGCCCTGGATGGGAATATGGCCATTATGTCAAATTAATGAGCATATATTTGGCATATTTCGGTTTAATGAGGTTTGATCGAAATCAAGAAATTAATTGAAAATTAATTTCTAATTAAATCCAAATTAGAAAGTTTTCTCAAGAACAAACCCATGTGTAGTATAGAGGGGGGACAGCTATGCCCACAAAAAATTTGCAATTTTGTAGTATGTTTCATATGCCCTCATTTCATAAATATTAATTGCCCCCAGTAATTAATATTGCTTTCTTATGTCATTCAATTTTTTTATTATTTTTTACACTCATAATTTTCATGACCCACATAAAAAATATCACACATTTTATACTCATTATTTTATTTGTGACTATTTATCTGTTCTGATTGAAACTACTTTTCCCTTTTCTTTTTTTTTCCCTTTCTTCCCGCTTCACTTTAGTTTGGAAAGTGAGAAAACCAAATCCCTAAATAATTCTTCGCACAATCGCACTCCAGTGAGATGGATCCAAAAATTTTGCTACACCAAATAATTCTCTATAATGAGTCTGCTTCCTAATTCAGTTTTGCTATTTGACTCAACTCAATTGTGTCTCTCTTGGCATCCTCATTCTAGACTCTAGGCGAATGATTGTTTGGTTACTTACATAAAAAAAAAAACAAATTTTGACAGTATTGAAAATAAAAAATTATTCAATATTACCAAAAATATGAAATTGTGTAGGCGAAGCTTACAAAAAAAAAATCTCTCAAAGAGAAAACTAGTAATGTATGTTCAAAACAATTTTATGATGACTTTTTGTATTATAAGTGTGTCTTTTATAAATATACAACACTCCCATGGTTCACAATTTTTTGGTTCGTCATTGAGTTTTGCTCTATATTTAATGTGAACTATTGTTTCACAATAATTCCCTCCATCATGAGATGAATTTATAACAATTGAAATTTATCATTTCATGGCAATCTCTCGCACTATAAATTGTGGTAGGTTGCTAAAAGAAAAGCTCACTTCAGAGTGAACATGTTTCTTCTCAGTTTTTGTTCTTCTCTCCCTCTCTTTCTCTCTACGATGCATCTGTTATGCATCAAAGAAAGGACCTTAACACTGAGTCAAATGAGATTTGAACACCCAAACCTAAAATGGCTCATTTTCTTTAAAAACTATAAATTAGGTGCCCAATCTCCCAAATCAAATGCTAATAGTTGGTGGAACCACTTGAATTAACTCAAATAAATCACAAACAACCTGTACAAATATTCAAACCACAATAACAATAGTCCAAAAAAGATTGGCCACTAAAATCCCATTTTCAACATAAATTTCACAAGAAGTAACAATTTCTCATAAACAATCCAATGGTCAATCCAACGCATAAACCATTACCAAACTAACACTTGCACTAGTATCTCAACCACTTACAATCATTATAACATAGATATAACAAACTTAGGCCGAGATACCCACAATTAACAACAGAATTCATACAAATGCATCACAAAACTATATATGTCCTAAGTTGGCATATGCATTCAACATTCGTTACAAACTAAATAAATGAAAAAACTATACCATCTAGCCAGTCCTCTCAATGCTCTATTGGACTTTCATTTCCCTTGCTCCTATCGAAGCCTTCACCTATAAAATATAATCATGAGATGAGTCGAGAACTTAGTAACCAAATAGTCTAATCAACTACTCGTGTGTGAGAACAATTTGTGCATATGTAAAGTGGCATTCAAAACATGTATCAAATGTCATATATATACACATAAGATTCTAGTATGAAATGTAGGATCGACACACTACCTTATACACTTCTTATATCTTCCGACTGAATTAGTGGGTTGACAACTCGATAGAATCAAGTCCATATGTCTGGATTGGCTAAGCTCACCACTAGTAGGAGGCAGCCTCAACAAAGAGTACCTTTGCCTACTATGGACCACAGATTCTCCCTATTTCTAAATACTAAGCGTGTCAATGTCCAATCTATCTCATGTAGCACTAAGACTTTTAAATAATATAATATTGAGCACTGAGACATCCACGATGCTAGTATACCATATGGATTTTCAAATAATGTCCTAACATCACACTAAGATGAACTCCCACCTTCTCACAATAATCATGCCAAACATACTTAATGCATCCAACACATAATCATAACATATAATTTATCGCAATTTCTCATTCCCACTTATATCATAGAGTTTTGCAAGTAGTTATACACGAAAGTAGCATTTAACTTTTCAAATACTAAAACATTAAAATAACTTTTCATTCCATTTCACATAACTTCAAAATCATAATTTCATATTATTATACCAATACCAAACCAAAACAGTAACTTTGAAATCTAACAAACTATTATCCAAGCACATAAAAAAGGAGATTAGACAATCTGGTTACCCGAATCCATTTGTCACTAAAAGGGTTCCCGTGATCAACCAATGGCTTCACATATATCAACTAGCATCACAATGCACAGTCAAAAGTTAATCTACAAGATTAAATCCTTTATTGTTAATTCACACACTAATCACCCCATTAATAACATAAATTTGGGTACCCATTATATCAAAAACCTCGATTTAGCCTCAACAATTTTTACAAGATACTCCATTAATTCTATTTAACATCCTAACACATAGATAACACTATTATATTACCCAAATTGCTCTTAAGCATCCAATTTCAACCTAAAGCTTGTCCAAACCCTAACCAACAACTCTAAATCATTATATAATCCATAAATATAGGTTTAGATGCTTATCTTAACTCCTTAAGACCTTAATTAAGGCAATAGATTTAGCCATTATCTAAGAAAAACTGAATCAAAGCCCCAAAATATTTTAATCATCAGAAAAGTTTGAATGTAAGTAGAAGGAGAAATGTAGGGAGCTTACCCAAAGCTAAATATTGCTCCAGATGCTTTTAAAGTGATCCCAAGGTCTAGCCCTAGCACTAACCGATCGTCTCCCATCACCTCCTCGCTTTCTTTCTACTCCCTCATTTAAAATTTTGTCTGATTTCATGACTGATAAATGTAGATTTTGCACATGCGTCGCAATGCATTGACTCGTCTGCCGTGGCTCATGGCACAAAGAATTTCACACACGTTTTGAACCTCTCTATGTGCCATGGCTAGCTTGTATTCTAATCTAGCCCTCTTCTAAGACTATACAAAGATCCATTAGCTAAATTAGTCTTCCAAAAATATCATTAACCAAAATTTACTTAATTTGACTAAAATACCCTTATAGATATTGAAAATTTCTAAAGTTGAAATCCAAGATGTTACACTTCACTATTCATGTTTTGAAACATTTAAATTGTGCTAAATACTGGATACTCATGCCTCTCATTACTCTATTTTGTCATTTTCCAACTTTCTGCTCTTAATTTCTAAGTCTTTAACTATCTCTTCAATATGCTTCTACTACTTAATCATGGTTGAATACTATGAATTTTACAATTTTCTCCCTCTCTAATATGCCATTTTCTGCTTAGTTATCTTAACTCTACTTTGTGAATTCTGTGAGAAAATTTTTAGTTTTTCCTTCTAGTTTAGGTGCATCGATTCTTTCGGTTTCAAATTTCTGAACTTGCACAGAATAGGAAGGGTCAACTTTTTAGATTTTTTTTTAATTTTTTTAAAAATGCTAGGTGGCAAAGGAAGTCAAAGTAACAATAAAATGAACAATCACACTAATGACATGATAAAATTGCTCCCTTCTTAAAAGTTTTTGAGGTAAAATTACTTCAATTAAAATATAAAAATATTCACTGCTCCTTTGAAAAATCTTCCGAGACATTATTGCCTCTTGACTCAAATTAAAATTGTTACTTTTAGTAGACTGAGTTAAGTAAGTATTTATGTAGTGAGCTACAGCATGACGGAGTGGATTGAGAGGATTGTTATGGTGACCGCTATAATTAAATGAAGTGTGAGACTTTATATCTCTCTGGATAGTTGGTGCTAATAATGATGCTTTCCCATGTAATAAGTACCATGATGATGATGCTTTCCAATGTAATAAGTACCGAGTATTAAATAAAGTTTTAGAAGATTGGTCTAATAATACATAATGAGTAAGTTTCACTCCCCAAGTTCATAAATATGAATATTAAAAAATCAAGTCATTTTTAATATTTTAAAATAAAAATTGATGTATTTTCTTTCAAAAAAAACTCTTAATAAATGAATCATTTTTAAGTAAAACATCCTAGTATTAAATAAGAATAAATAAAAATAATGATACTCCTTCCATCCCAACTTATAAGATAATTTAGAATGAAATTATGCATACTAATAAAGCTTAATACTTCACAAACTTATCTTTTTCAAAATAAATATATAAACTTTTAACATGTCCCTTCACATTTAATCATTATACTACAATCATTTTAATTTCTCTCTCCACTTAAGGGTAATATTAAAAAAATTATGAATGAAACCTTATTTTCATTAAATTATCTTATATTTTGAGGCGATAAAATAGCTTAAAAATTATTTTATAATTTGAGATAGAGAAAATATTAATTTGAAGACATTTAATTATTTCTTGGTGAGTAAAATTTGATTAAAAATATTTTATATTTTTACCTGGGAGGAGTATATATATACTTTGCATTATACTCCTTTCGGACCATAAAATATAGATTTATTTTCTAAAAGTATCACTTGGTCTATGGTATAGGATATTATCTAGTTTTATATATTGTTTATGATTATACCCTTACTTTATTACATTCCATTTAAGTAATTACCCTAAGTTATAGTAAACCCACTTTTATTTTTTTTTTTTCGATATGTACCCTTCTATTATATGTAATCTTATTTGAAGTATTATCGGACATTAAATATGAGTACACCTCTTAACAAAATTCAAAATTTGACTCAACACGTTATGAAAAATTAATTTTTTATTAGACCCAACCTCATTGATTATAAACTCACTTAAAAGTTAAAACTATGGTATGACTTGCAAATAAAAAAGAAAAAGAAAAAAGTGATACAAGGTCAGCCTACTAAGAGAGATTGAAGAGAGATTAAGAGTGGCCCATTGGACCCAGGTTTGCCCAGTCCAGTAAAAGTGATACAAGCTCCAATCTTAATCATCATTCCTTCTTTTTCAAGAATACATGGACAAAGTTGAGTTGAGCATCATTCCAAAACCCATTTTCTTACTTGACTCAATGTGTAGTTTAAGTTATATTTGACTCAACTTGATAAAATATTTTAAAAAACTGAAAAATTAATAATTTTTTTATCTATCAACCAAAAAAATATAATTATTTTCATTTAAAATATATTTTATAACAAACTAATATTAAGATGAAATGAAATAATTTTTATAATTATATTTACTTAAATATTAGTAAGTTAAAATTAATTTAAAAAAGTTTTTAAAATGATTAAGAAATTAAAATCATGAAAATATCAATGACAATGATAATAAAAACAATATGTTACATAAAATATATTATGTAAGGGGAAATATTGAGACAAACTTTGCTTCATCAGTCTCATGTCACAACTCTCAGCCATTTGATCGGAGGGGAACAGATTATTAATATTGTTGAAGAAGCCAAGTCATGTGAGAATGAGATCAGTGCATCCCCGACCCTGCCCCACCCTTTTGTGGTTAAAGGCTATTCACGTGACACGCCCTGTAAACAAAGGGTAATGAGATAATAAAATAGGACATGTGAGAAGGAAGTGGCCAAAATATTAATCAAAGATTATTAATTAATATAAAAATGTTTAATTAATAATAAATTAAAGAGGCAAAGTGAGGCTGAGGTAGAATTGCACTGCCCTTTGCAGATAGATCCCCTCGTGCGGCTCGCCCGCTGACCCACTCCCTCATCATCATCTCTCACTCCTTCTCCTTCTTTGACCATTGACCACCTTCTATTTCATGCCATTTTTTTAAAAAGAAAACGAAAAAAAAAAAATACATTTTCATGCACACATGTGAACGTGCACACCGTATAAGCAGAGTTGGGAATAAAGATAAGACTTAATGAGCCACCTATTTAAACTCATTTTAATAAGTGTTTAAGTTTGAAAAAATTATATTTTTTAAAGAAACTGAACTTTAAAACCATACCCTGATAAGCCATGAAAAAGGAGTTTGAGTGACCCATTTCGACCTATTTTTATTTGACTACTAAAAATAAAATATTTTTAATTTTTAAAATTAAATTTAAAGTTTAGAATATATATTTATACTTTAAAATTAAAATTTTTATTTTTTATCTTTAATTTTTGAACATCATAATTTTTATTTTAAAAAAGAGTATGAAATATTATAATTGAAATTTTTAATTTTTAAACATTAAAAAATAAAAAAATAATAATAACAATGGGCTTATAAATAAGAGCCAGGCTTTAAAAAATGATCAATTTTAGAATATCAACCAAGCCCATAAGCGCTAGGTTCATATGGGCTCTGGCCGCCTGTTTCTCAATTCTAAGCAAAAGCATAAACAATACACACAAATACACACACACTATGCAAGTGTATACATGCATATATCGTACATGCACACATCTTAATACAAATTTGGATTTAGTTAATGACTTAAATTTATTCACTTAATGAGTGTCTCACACAAGAACAAATTTAAAAATCCTCATATGGGAGGCCATAATTAAAATTTTATCTAAATATGGGGATTGGCAATGTTTTCTACATTTTTCGCAAGTAAATTATACTTACTTTAAAAGAAATTTTGGACTATGGGGGACCATAGCCCCTACTGGCCCTCCTACATTTGTCACTGGTCTCATGTAGTACAAATAATAATAATTCATTTTTAATCAAAGGCTGACAAAGATTTTGTCACATATAATATTAATAAATTATCAAACCTCAAATTTTCCTTTTTGGAGGGGACAACATGTGTGGGGATAGAGTATTGTAATCATGAGAATTGTTTTAAATTTTTAGAAAATATATATCTTAACAATTTTCAAGTATTATTAACGAAATCTAACAACTATGCTTGACAGTTTTGTTTAAACACTTATTGAATGAGTGAATTTATACCATTAACTGATCCAAATCTAAATAATACAATTGTGTAGGGTGGTCAGAGAATGAGTGACAAGGAGCCATTTGGTTGCTAGGAATGATAATAATAGAATGTATTAAAGAAAAAGGAATAAAAATAAATTAAGTATCCTCCTCTAGTAGTAAGCAACTGAGCATGATAGAACTCAATATTACATATATCATAAATTTAAAATCATCTACATATTTCAAAAATTTCATAAATCATAACTTTCAACTATATAAACTAAATTAAATTATCATTTCCCTCTTACGAACACATTTGACTTATGTCCCCTCAGCATATTGATCATTTTATTTTTATCCTTATTTCTCTAATCCATTATTTTCTTTTCTAGCAACAACACATTCCTGTGTAGACACACAAGCAGTTTGTGCTTCAATGGCACATCCCAGCAACAATTAAATTGGAACGGAAGAGATTATATTTAACACTCGTCAAAATAAGTTTCAAGTCCAAATGTTAAAAAAAAAAAAAACGTACGTTGAGGACATTTTCCAACAGATGGGAACCAACTTCGCTTGGATTTAGATTATTGATATTACCAAATATCAAATGGTATTAAATATTTTATAGCTCTAAAATGTAATTAAATATTTGATTTTGCTAATATATATAGACATATATAATGCATTCTATATGATCATCATGTGGGGAGTCTTGTCTTTCCTTATACCTTCTTTCATGGAAAATAGTCTCCTTGCTTCGTTTGTTAAAGGATCTCTTATCTTCTATTTCAAATTTTTGTTACTTCCAAACTTTATTGTTTATTGTGTAATTTATATAATGATAGTCAAGCTATTTGTTTATTAAAAATTTAGCCTAAGTTTATATGCATAGTTAGTACCGATGATATAACCTTCAATATAATGTGAAATTGTATTTATTTAAAATATGATTATACAAAATACTTAACGAACTTTTATTTTCAAGAAGAGGTCATTTGATAAAGTTAAATCCAAATGTTAGAAAAAGACGAATCATATCATGTTGGTAAGACAAAAGGAATAGATGCATAATTTAGCCAAAAATAAAGGAAAATGTAAATAACTCCAATGTTAATAAAAAAAAGATCTAGAAAATATAATAATGAATCATTTTTTTTTAATTTTGTATGAATAGAGGAACATCCTGGTGCTATATGTGTGTGTGTGTTTGGATATAATTAATAAGGTCATATTAGAGAAGTAAAAATTTCTCTACAACTCGACGGGAGGAGTGCTAAGGACCTTAAGACTTTGTTTGAAATTTGAAGAAAAAAAAAAGGAGAGAAAATTAGGCGAGAAAAAGATATTTTTCACCATCATTTTTCCTTACATTTCCTTTAGGTAGTGTTTTGATTGATGGATTTAGATTTTAAATTTTAAATTTCTCACATTTGAAATCCATATATATATAAAATTATTTGTTTGAGTAGTTTAATAAATTTCAAATGAAAAAAGAGATGAACTGATATTCAAAACAAAAATAAAAATTAAAAATGATGAATTTATTTTTAATTTTTAATCAGCAAGAGATGAGAAAAGATATAAAAGTCATATAAGTATAAATGAAAATGCAAAGAGAACAAGACATATAAAGTGATTAAAATTTTAAATGACTAAGGTATAGAAGGAATTTGAAATTATAAAATAATTATAATTTAAAATTAACCAAATCTAAATCTATATTTTAGATATCCAAATGAAAGATGTGGTCAAATTTAAATCCTCATTAATCCAAACACACCATCAAAGAAAGGAAAAACTAAGAAAACATTTCATACTAGAAAGGAAGAATGCCTTCTTCTTCTTCTTCTTCTTTCTTCTTCTTCTTCTCTTCTTTTTCTTTTGTTTCTATTTTGGATATCCAAATGTTTCTTGATAAGCAAGCCAATCAATATTTTCATCACTTTCTCTAAAGATATGATTATTAGAAGTAACTAACCGATCATGCATGATCAAATTTAATTTCTAATATACCAAGTTTTTTTCTTTTTTTACCAACGAGTAGTGTTAAATGAAGGATAATTAAATTGGGGAATAAATAATCTTCCAATTAGTTGGTGTGTGTGGTGTGTGTGTGTATTATGAGACACTAAAAATATGGTTTGTGGACAACAGAAACACCATAGCTATGATTTAACAATGAGAAAGAGAGAAAGATAATGGCATTTGAAAATGGCATAGGATTCCTTGCACGTGAGTTCCTTGGTTAGTATGATACCATTCTGCTTTTCATGGCACGTGAGGGTGACAATTTCTTTTTGTGTTTGTTCTCTTTTTTATATTTTTAATCTCTTTTTTTTTATAGCTGTTTTCGATTGTAATAATGCGATGATAAGAATAAGAGATGAAGCTTACACATGCACTGACCTAATACCGTTGGTCGGTGCTGAACCCGCAACATGTTTACGTACGGTGAGATTTTTTTTTTCTTTTACGAACTTTTAAATAAAAAATAATGGTCATGAGCATGAGTCATGCTGTGTTCAATTGATCTAGAAAAATCAAATTTACTAACACAAGATACTAAAGATTTTTTTTATGTAATTATTCATTATTCATAGGCTAAACCGAGTAGAACCACATTAGAGGCAAAAGTTTCCCAACAAATATTTAAAACAGCTGCATAACAAGCACTTTAACATAAGACTACTAGTTAAAGTAATACAACATCTTACTAGTCGAATTGTGTGCTCGTTGATATTGAAGAAACTATAGATATCCTTGTTCATTTGCATAAAATTTACAATTTGGGATCAGTGTCATCTGAAATTATATATATATATATATATATAATTTTGTAATAAAAAATTGATGAAGTTAATTGAAGAGAACCCCTTTTAAGAAAATAATTCATTTTTTGTTGTTAAAATTTAGTTATTTTATTGAAACCGAGAGAATTCAAATTCCCAAAAATTATAGATTTTCCGTTATAACTTATGAGGATAATGTATCTAGATAGCTTTTTCTAAAGAAAATGATTGCTTTATAATACTGAAGAGGATTCTTAAAATGAAAGTTTTCTTTGAAGAACGGAAATCATTACTTGTTTCATAAAGTTAATTATAATTTACCAGGTGTTTCTAAAATTATCATTCATAAATCACAATTCGGAATGTTATGAATCCAAAATACCAACAAGTATTAGTTCTAGTAAAAGAAGTTATAGCCACTTATGTATGAAAGCTTAGTAGGTTGAAAACTATGTGAATGCCAAATACATCTTTGAGAGAGTTACTTCTATTCAAATCTAGCAATATTTGAATCTGGCTTAATAGTACACCGAATATAAGATAATGTATCAAGAAAAAAAGTCATGAATCCAAAGTATTTTTGTAAAATTGAGAAGGATTTGCTTTTTAAATTAATCAAGATAACTTTAGAACATTGGAGCCATGGGTTTTTTTTTTTATTTTAAATGAAAATACATTTCGGTACGTTAGATTCGAGGGCTCATTAGGGCCAGCTAGAATACGGTTTCAGGTTCAAAGTGAAGAGCTCATATAAGTAGATGTACTATTAAGTTACTTTCAACAAATTCATCACATTCATAGTGGGAGATTTAAACCAACAATCTTGTAAGTTATGTGTTAGCTTCTTACCACTTGACCAATATTTATTAACATGAACGTTTACTTTAGTTCAATAAAAATATTTATTTTTCATGTCAGTTCAGTTAGTCATTTTTCCTATAAGTGCTTTATATTAGAGGTTTTTTTTTTTTTTTTTTGCTTCCACATGTATGCTACAATTCCTGCGACAAAGAATCAAATTCACAATCAATTAATTAATGGCTTAAAAAATCTAGTGGTCGTTATGTGGAGATTATTTTGGCAATCAATTATCTCTGGTCTTTAAAAGGTAAAAATAACCTGAAATTTTTTTATTAGAGGAGCCTGGTATCTCAAACTTATTTTTTGAACAATTTCGCTCCAGAACTTGTTTACAATTTCTGGGCACCACTCTACTCACTTGTACTTAATACCAAGTGAGCTGGTAGAAGTGATTCATTTTTTTTCGAAAGCATTTGTTAATAGAAATCACATAGAATAACTAAAGGGATGCAACGAGATAATTTTTCCCTTGATCCTTAATTAGATAAATAATCAAAGACACCAGAACCCTGCTACCAAAAATGCTATACATGAGAATCCTGCGACCAGATGACCCAATTTCCCCAGAAAAGGACGGGCTAGCAAAAATAAGTAATTAATATTGATTCAATCAAGTTACATGAGAAATTTGTTGGAATTTAAGTTAAATCTGAAAGGTTGTTGGAAGAATATCTGCTTTCAATTTATTTTGGTTAAAGGGTGATTTTACCTCTAAATTATTGGTCCATGAATATTTGGGACCCTAGACTCATTTTTGATATAATATTTCTCTTTAACTTTTATAAACGCTATGTTAATTTTGATCATTAATTAACTAAAAAATTACAAAAAAGAACATATATAATTACAAAAGAAGATTTAAAAATTAAAAATAAGAACCCTATAAAAATTAATATCAATTAAGTTTTTTAAATTACAAATAAATTTCAAGAGTCAATATAAATTTCAGAGGAATATTTATAAATAACAATTATAATATTTAAACTATTAAATATAAAATATTATTATTTTAATAAGGTATTATTAAAACAAGAATATGATTTTTAATTACTCACCTATGTTGGTGTGAATACTGGTAATCTAATTTCTGGCAAAAAAATAAAAGAATAATGGTAATTTAATAATCACCCAATAACAGGCCAGAATACTTGGTTAAAATTGAATTTTAGTTTTTTTTATATGTAAAAAAATAATATTTATCTCTTGGTATTTATTTGAAATTTAGAGAACTTAATTGGTATAAATTATTTATGCAGTACTTATTTGTAATTTTCTAAATTTTTTGATGTCACTTTTTTGTAATTTTCTAGTCAACTAATTATCAAAATTAACTTTTATTAACACTAGGGTAATATTGCACTGTTTTTTAAAAGTTGAAATGTAATATTATTTCAAAAATGAGTTTAGGGTTTCAAACAATCATGAAACTATAATTTAAGGGTAAAATTATTCTTTAACCTATTTATTTTAATAAGTCATTTTAATTAGATTATCAAAATAATCTAATTAAAAAAATTTCCAATAAACTCTATAAACTTAATCAAAATCACTTTTTGTTTTGGGTTAAGTTATAAACAAAGAGGCCTTTAATAAAAGTCTCAAAAGGTGTTCTTCTACCAAACTGGAAAGGTTATGACTATCCTACGCAGAGTTGAACTTTCTAGAGAAAGTTAAATTAGATTAAACTAGGTTAAATTTAATTATAGATATCAATCAAAACTGTGTGTTTATAATATTTCTTAATTAATTGTTCGATTATTATTTTTGAAAAAAAAGCTTCTTCTTCTTCCTTTGTCAAAAGTGACACTGTATTTAACTGTCAGCTATCACGCCATTGTTTACGATCTCACGTGAAGATGGATTATTGACAAATTAAAGCCATTACCCAAGATCAAAGAATTCATCTATGTATGTATGTATGAATCATCAGTTCATTTGATAATTAAGAAGAGTTAAGTTTTTGTTGTCATTTCTTATATGCTTGAGTAGGATTGGGTTAAGCGTTTAAGTTTAATTTACATGTTATTTGATTTTTTGTTGAAATTAAATTAAATTTGCTCTCTTTTTTTTTTTTTTTGTTTTTTGGGATAGAACTCGATCAACTTTAAGCGAGGAAGTATGTAGTTTAATTTTTAGCAAACATTAGCTATGTTTAGTCAATTTGAAACAATTTAAAACTTTTTTATTTAAATATAATTAATTATTGCTCACCCAAATCGAATGAATAGTCATAAGATTTACTCAAGATAATCATCATGTCTTCTTAAATTGACTAATTGAGAGAATTAATTAGAATGATATAACATGCTTCCTTAAAACAATAACGGATTTGAATCTTCTATGCGATTACAGAAGGGATGGTCAAATTATTTGGGAGGGACACACACATATATCCATATGATTTCCCACAGACACTGCTCTTGATACTCAATTCATGGAGAGGCATCAATATACAATTTGTATACAAAGGATTTAGTTCGGAGATGTACTCCTCTGGTTCTACTTATAGAGCAAAAGGAGAAGATTAATTGATCCTATTTATAAGATACTCTACAATCTTTTATGTTCATCTTTACTTTATATATGTCCTTATTAAATGTAGAAAAAAATATTAAAAATAATTCCTTTTGTCCTTTTGAATCATGTTAGTGGAGTGGAGTGGAAAAACAATTCTAATCTCTTTAAACAAGGTCAAGGGTTTGAACCCTGTAAATTTTTTTTTTTTAAAGGGTTACGTTGGGAGCTAGAGAGATGCTTAATAAAGCCTGACAATGTTGATCAAATCCAACTCCTTAACAATATTACCTATATAGCAAATGATTGTACTTCTCTTGCTCTACTTCCCAATTTACAAGACAATTTTGGAGGTGATTTAATGTTCTAAAATATATGATAATTTGTAAAAATAAAGTTTTCATTAATATACTTTTCCAATGTTATCCTTTTTCTCCTCATTATATTATCTCTCTTTAAGGTTATTAAATCAAGGGTGTTTTTAAAAATTTATATTTTGTTTTGAAAAAAATTATGTTCTAAATTAAAGTGTATTTAATTAGTCTTATTGATATATGTAATTTATTTAAAAGTATCTTATAAATTAGGACTAAGGGAGTATTATTATAAGTGAGCTTTAACATATATCATCAAAACCAAGAAAGTTTTAAAACTCATTAACTTTATTTAAAAGTTTAATAATTTATAATCTTATCCCTATTAATATATATATACTTTTAGTAACATAATTTTTCTCACCAATATTTAATTGATGTTAGAAGAGAAAAATTTGTAAAAAAATAATGATGTGACTTATAAATAGAATCAACAAAATTATTTTCTTTCAGCCTTATAAATATGGCGAGTGTGTGTGTACTTCATTTGATTTCATTTATAAATCATTTACAACAAGTTTTACCATAACTTAAAAAACTTTAAACATACTTAACTTTGTTTTAAAATTTAATGAGTTTTCATCTCTACCCCTAATAAGGACAAAAGAAATTGTTTTTAATAATTTTTTTAGTATTTAACAATAATAAAAAGATATAAATGAACCTAAAAAAGAGTGAAATGCATTATAAATAAGACCAACATTAATCATTTATTTCTACCCTATAAATAAGATCAAAGAAGTATGTAAAAAGAAATAAGAGAACAAGACAAGGATAAAAGGGAAAGAAACACAAGATGAATAGTGACTTGATATGGTAGTTCAAAGCCCAAGAAAAGAGAAGAAAAACTCTTGGAGTGAGGGTAGAGTCACAAGGTAAAGAAGGCAAGTTCCTCAAAATTAGCAATAAATCAAGCCCTCTCCTTAATTAAAACGTTTGGATGGCTAGTGCTTAATGAGTTGTGCCCGTCTGTCAAACAATGTGTGTGTGTGTGTGAGTGTTTTGTCACAATTAAGATTATTATTAAAAAAAGATAAGGGTGAGATAGTGAGTGAGTGATTGGCTTAATTAGTGGATTGGTTGAATTAATGTCTCCCATAAAAATGTTTGATTCCCCCCAGAAACAAGGGATCTTCTCCTGTGTGTCTTCTTTAATTTCATCCTCTCTCTGTTTTCACTTGATGCTGCCATATGCACTGCATTATACCACCAACCACATGTTTGATCTGTAAGGATATGTGTGTGAATAATTGTACCTTTCACTATCAATTATTTCATTAATTCCAATCATTTAATTAGAAGGAATAAAAGTTCTTCCATCTCAGTCTACATCGATCCTTCGATTTCTTAAAAATTGAATGTATTTTTGTCGATGTAAAAGGCAACGTTTTAAGAGTTATGGGGAAACAAGGAAGAAAATGGATATAATTATAAGATGTGCACATTATATATATATATATCTCTATTGATCATACTCTCTCTACTTTTCTCTGACTTCTTATATATAAATGAAATACTGAATCTAAACTATCCAAATGTAATCCAATATTAATATGGAAGTAAAGGGGAGGGGAAGGGAAGGAACATATTCTTTAAAAATTATACGTTTATTTTGTTTTATATTAATTTTAGTTTGTTATGAACATTTTTATTTTATATTTAAAATGTTTATTCAGGATTTATTTTTGCTTATATCACTTATTTTTTCAGGTACTGTATAAATACATTTTAAATTTGTAAAATTATTGTGTATCGCATATTATATAACTAGTATACAAGGCCCTATACTTTGCATGAAATATAAAATGAGTCACAATTTTTATGATTTAGTTATAAATAAGTTTCCAATAAAATTTAAATAATATATATTAGATAATAGGATGAAATGTTAAGCTGTATAATCGGTTATCAGGACAGATGGGATATTTTTCACTTTCAATCTTTGCCCTTGTTTAAAAAGAAAAATTTCAGCATTTACAATAAGCAAATAACAATGATTAATATGAGCAGTCCAAATTGGCATCTTGCACCCTTTAAAATGTTCACAGAAACCATCACTTGTGGGACTTGTACATATCTGATGTGACTTAGATATCTTTTATTTTGTTCGTTTGTATTTTTATTTTGAGCAAATATATCTCATAACACTTGCAAATCGATCCTAATTAAGATCTTATGTGCATATTAATTTCATATATACTACTAAATAGTATCCAAAGATATCAATATCACTAAAATAAGAACCCTATTCCTTCCTTTTTCTATGAGTAACCAAACAAAATTTTATTAATAAAAACTACATATCTTGCTAGCTATAGAGTCAACATTTATACCAATTTTATGTGTCACTTTCCATGACCCTTCCCAACATCAAAAAGAGAATTGTTAGTGAAATAGCGTACATACACATTTTAAAAGGGGGAAAATGATATTAGCTGAAGATCATCGATCTTTTTCTGGGGGTCCCCCCACAGAATTCTAATATGACAAAAAAAAAAAAAAAAAACGTAACAATCAAACTGATCAGGTTGGTCCCCTTCGATATTTCCCATAATTATGTCACAATATAACCAAGCATGTATGTTTAATTTTCATACGACTATCTGATAATCAGTATTATCGAGTCTAATTCGAGTTATATTACTAGGCCATTCAATTTAGTATAGTAATAGCTCTTTTAATTTTTTTTCTCTATAATTTTTGAACTATTGACGTTGTTTAAAGAGAATTGAGTCCCTTCTACTCGATTAGACCGAACCGGCTAGTGTTAAAACATGGATTTGAATTTATGTTTCAAGTTGGAAGAACATTCTCAGCATTATATTCTAGTGTGTTGCTGAAACAAGTCTAGGTGAATTAATGTCATTCTCACAGTCGAGCTGCTTTTTCCATCCCTTAGGTTTGTCGAGCTTTATGATGAGGCTTACTGTAGAGGAAGACCTAGCCAATTGTCTTCGTGCACTGAAACACTGTTTTTTCATTGGTTTAATTTCATTTATTTCAGGATTAGCAATCAAATGAACTAAGGAATTAAAGTTCATCTATGTCTTTCCAGATTAGGAGATTCATAAAATAACAATTTAAGCTAAACATCTAACCTGTTTATTTTATCTACACCAATGAAACTAAATAATGCAATTAATTCTGTTTGTGCATTTTTTTTAGTTAGGTTTGAGTTAGGCATATATATCAATGTTATATATTAATTTCTAGGAATTGAGATTTTTCAAACAACTGTAAAATATATAAATATAAATACTTTCCATCTTGAAGAAACCCAGTGAATTCACTCTTTTTTTTTACAAACTAGAGAAATATAATTATAAAGAAAAATTTAAATAATTTATTAATAGGAGAGAAGCTTTTGATGTTGATCAATAGAAAAACTTCAATTTGATATATTTTAAAATAAAGTTGTGATGAGAATTTTAACACTAATTTGTGAGAGAGAGCAATATATCATTTTCTTTTATATAGTTACTTGAGATCCAATATTACTAGTGAAATTTTAGTAAGTCAATATTGTTAAAATATGTAAAGCATTTTTTGAGGGATTAAATGTTAAAAAATGTAAGTCATTTTGAGTTTTTAAAAGTAATCATTACCTTTTTTAAAAAAAAAAGTGATCCTTTTCTTTTATATAGTCACTTGAGATCCAATATTACTAGTGAAATTTTAGTAAGTCAATATTCTTAAAATATGTAAAGTATTTTTTGAGGGATTAAATGTTAAAAAATGTAAGTCATTTGAGTCTTTTAAAAGTAATCATTATCTTTTTTTTAAGTGCCATCTATTGAAACTTTATTTTTTTTAAGATGAAATACTTTATTAAATAAAGATAAATATAAAAAATAATGTTAGTTTAAATATAAGTAACTATTTTATTGAGAGTCAAGATTTGATTAAAAATGTCTCATATTTTTAAACAGAGGGAGTATAATTTTTTGTAAGAGCAATATCAAAATAATCTCACAAAATAGTAGCATTTCAATCAACGCCTAAAACCAGGACTGCAAAATGGTAATATTATAATTTAAAATTGAAAGAGAAAAAACAAATATTCGAATTTAATCCCCCACACATAGAAATATTATTTTTTTAAAATATTTATTATTAGGAAAGGAAAAAAATAACAATCACTTTAATGAATAGTATGCAACAATTAAAATATTTTATTTTTATATAATATCCTATCATGTCTTAGATATGATTATTTTTAATAGGAAAACATCTGTAAATAATAAAAAAAAGTACATCCGTTTTCGCTCATTCTCCTTTCATATGAATATAATTTTTATATAATTATTACATTTTAAAATTCCAACAGACCGACCCTTTGGGGTTTAAATATCCTAATTTGAAAATTTTAACTTCATGCATGACAGTCAAAATGTGAAACTGGAATAATCATTGTAACTTCTAGCTAGCTATGTTCTGGCCAAGTGGGTAATTTTTTTTCCCAGTGCTTTACACCTCTCTCTCTCTCTCTCTCTCTCTCTCTCTCTCTATATGTATATATTATGCTCTTGATGTTTAATTACTTCGCTTTGAAGTCTCACATTTATATTATTCTTATTATTAACAGCACAAACTGAGATTTTCAGATATCTTCAGAAACGCATCATATATATATATATATAAACTAAAGGAAGTGACTAAAATTGTGTTGTGCTTTCTCACCCAAACTGCCTCATAACCTTTTCTTTCTGATCTCACTTTTCAATTTAATTATTTTTTAAAATTCAGCTTAGAAATAATAATTCAAGCCGACTTCTTCAAATAATAAGAAAAAGCCATACAGATGATTTGATTCCACTTACACCATATAACATACAAAGTCCATTATCACAAATTAAACTTTTATACACAAATTTATTCCTTCGTTAATTAGCTTCATCAGCATCAGCAGTATCAGAATTCAGAAAAGCACCCAAGCCAAGGAAGCTTAAATTTTTCTTATTACCAATAAGAATAGAAAAATGGAAGAAGCCGTACAAGTAAAATAAAGAAATATCTGTGGCTTTGCAATTCAAAGACCAAAATCAAGTGGGGAGGCGATTCTAATATGTGTGTGTGTGTGTAAAGAGTAAAATACAAGATCTCTCTTCTATTTTACCTCAATCATAGATATCTCCCTTATATTTTTAAAACATATGCGAACCTCCCATGCATAGGATCAATAGTCACAAAATACAAACCTTCATTCCACTTTTAAAATTTTATCCATGTTCATCCACCATACCCTTCTTTAAACATAATGTTATCTAAAAATAATTAAAGGTAAAAAAAAAATAATGCATATATGCTTTTACTTTTTTATATATTCATATTACATTTTTTACCTGAAAATGTTATTTTTTAAAAAAATTAAATATATTATTGGTTAAAAACCAATATTTCAAACATACTTGTAACGAAAATGAAATGAAATAAGGATTTAATACAGTAAGAGATGAATTAGTCAATATAATTTATTTTCATTTTATTTAAATTTTATTGATTTTTAAAAATATTTTTAAAATACAATTTCGATTATAAGGAAAAATTAAATTAGTAATTGTAAAAATTTCAACATAATCAGAAATAAAAAAATTAATTATTTTAGAATCTTTAACGAAATATTCCTAATTAAGAATTGAATTAAAGTGTATGTCTTCAAAAATATAGGGAAGGTTTATGTAATTTTCATAAAATAAAGCAGAAGTCATTGTATTTTAATTTAAAAAATTAAAATATTGAGCGCAGCTTGTCCAAGGAGGGATTAGTTTAGTTTATTAGCAATGTAAAGCTCTCAAGCCAAGAAGATGAGCAGAGAATAGTTTAAGAGTACTGTGATTGTGAGGCCTTATAGAATGGGAAACACGGGAACAGCGCCCACGTTCCTCCTCTACTATCTTACTTTCTCTTTCTTTATTGCTCTCTCTCTCTCTCTCTCTCTCTCTCTCTCTCTCGTAATATTACAGACAAATTGTTGTCTACCGATTCAAGGAATAAATATATATCTTCCTTCTCTTGTGAACCTCCATAAATACTCTCTCTTGCTTTCTTTCTGCACCGTGTTGTTGATTCATTCATCCTCAAGAAGAAGCTTTATTCCACTGCACGATCATGGTTTGAATTATTGCCCTCTCTTTCTTCTTCTTCTGATCTCTCTGCTAGCTGCAGATTCTATCTTATCAGATTAAGTTAATGGTTCTGTGTTTTGCTGATGATGATGATGATGATGATGTGTTTAGGGATATCAGAAGCCAGCTTGGTTGGAAGCTCTCTATACACAGAAGTTCTTTGTGGGATGTTCATATCATGAAAACTCAAAGAAGAATGAGAAGAACATTTGCTGTTTGGATTGCTGCACCAGCATTTGCCCTCACTGTTTGCCTTCTCATCGCTTTCACAGGCTTCTTCAAGTTCGTCGTTATGTTTATCATGACGTTGTCAGATTGGAAGATCTTCAGAAACTCATTGATTGCTCCAATGTTCAGGTTTATCTTCTTCTCTATATACCTATAATTCAATTATAACTTCACCTTCTGTAATTTCATCTGTAATAATCTGATGTGGATTTTGTGTGTGTGTGTGTGTGTCTGTCTGTCTGTCTGTCTCTCTATATATAGGCCTACACCATCAATAGTGCTAAGGTGGTGTTCATCAAGAAAAGACCTCAAAACAGGCAATTCAAGGGCTCAGGAAATTACTGCACTTCCTGTGATAGAAGCCTCCAAGAACCTTTCATTCATTGTTCTCTGGGTTGTAAGGTACAAATTTTTACACAATTCTCTCATTCAATAACCCAAATTATGAATTCCAGTTTGGGTTTTTCAGTTAATTAATTGATAACAGTACTTTGGGGCTAGGTCTAATACTTCAAAGACATCACACTTCAAGTCAGATTATACTTCAAATCTATATAATTTGTCTGTTATATACATATCTGTATAATCAAACCCTTCTTAAACACTAATTTTTCGAAAACTAAGGTTTGTCGTCAAGCCCCATTAATGATCCTGTTATGTCTTTTAGCACAATTCTGAATTCTGGGTATATATAGCGCATAATATCTTTGATGAAACGAACAATTCAAACCTAGCGGAATTCAGCTTGTTTAACTTAAAAGTGAGACACTACAAGTGTGTGTGTGTGTGTGTGTGTAAAAATTGATATTGATTATATATATATCTATATCTATATGTATGCATGTATGTATGTACAGGTGGATTTTGTGCTGAAACATTACAAGGATCTGTCACCATACTTGAGGACGTGTAACTCGTTACAGCTGAGTCCAGATTTTCTGATGCCACAAGAATTGTCTTGGATGGGAGGGGACGAGGACATGATGACGAACGAGACTGCGCGTTCGAGCATCGTGGACGGCGATGAGCCGATGATGAGCTCGTGCACGTCCGCGTCGTCTGGTTCAGACAACAACAACGCCGTGAGCGCCATGGCCTGCACTGAGATCGTGAGGAAGAAGAGAAGTGGCTGGAACGTGTGTGCGAGGCTCATGGCGGCTAATAATAAGGTTTCAGACGAAGACATGGCTACAAGCTTCAGTAGAAGAAAAGGCGTCCCCCATAGATCTCCTCTCTGTTAGATAATCCATCATCCAGAAACCTCCAAAGAAAAAAAAAAAAAAAAGAAGAAAAAGAACGAAAGAGAAAAGCCAGAAGAAAACCCTACTACTGCTACTACCTATAATTTTTTTTCCTTTTTTTTAACCCCTTCAAAATTATGATATTTTGACTGAATTATTCAAAGTTCTTTCTCTCTCTTCAATGGTTCTCTCTCGAAATTGAAGTTTTTGGGTTTAATTAACTAATCACTTGGTCGGGGGTTTTGTCTTAAAAGCTTCACGTGATTCCCAATTCCCAGTTATGGTCTGTACAATTTTCTAATGCCCCTCTTCTTTTTTATTTTTGTTTCTCTTTTTTTGGGGGAAAAAGTTAGTAAGACTGTACTAGACGATGATGATCATTATTATAATAAATTAATAATAGTTGTTAATTAAATGCTTCAGTCATGAATTGCGGTCTTGAGTCTTGATCCTACCAAAAAGGCTAACATAGTTATAAAAGTTACATGCAAGCCTGTACTATACTACACATAACACAACCTAGTACTTAAGTTAAAAAGCATGTAGCTACGCCTTTCTGTAAATACTAAACCCATATATACAGTCACTGTACAGATAATTAAATAACACAAAATAATTGGGGAATTAATTAATAACGGTTAGTGTAAAAAACAAGTCATTTTGGGGTCCAATGATTATTGTTTATAGTCTATGTACAGACAAAGAATTTGCTATATATAGACAAAGAACGAGTCAAGCATAAAAGCAGGTGTGTTTTCCTCAGTAATAATGATGTCTGTATTTTAATTTCTAATTTTGAATTGTAATTCATAAATCATTGCCAGCTAATAGAACAAGCTCTAATTTAAATGCAACATCAGATAGCACATATATTTGTTACTATATATATATATATATATATTAACAAATTAAGAAGCTTCAATATGTAGAGAAAATTACGACCCTGTATGTACTTCACTTCTTCAGAGTTTACTAAACATATTATTCCACGTAATACACAAGCTTTAAATAAGTAACCTATATATAGTATGACATTTTTTTTGGCCAGATATAAATAGTATGACTTTCTATAAATTTTATATTATATATTGATATGTTCATTATATTCATTCGTTTGCATACACTCTCATTCTTCAATTTTAAAATTCTTTTTGGACACTTCAATTTTAAAATTATTTTAAGGGTGTAAGGACAAGTTTTTCCAGCTAGAGTTTTGAACAGTAATTTTAAAAAAAAATTAAATTTTAATTTATAATATGTTAATTAGATAAAATAATTTTAAAATTTTAAATTCTTCGATAAGTTATTAGGTTAAAGATGTGTATTCACTGAACTTTTGGACATATAAAAAAATACTACAAAAATACTAATTAATGACAAATCTTTTTCAAAACGAAAACTAAACCATTGAAAATTATTTTTTAACATTTCGATAAGATGATACAATTTCATCTTACGAACCTTGTGTTATTCTTTATTTAACTTCAAATTCATTTACAATATCATCTTAACAACCTTGCAAGTAAAAATTAATATATATATATATATATATATATTTGTATTCAAGGAGATTGGCTTCCAAATCCAAATCGAAGAGATAGAAGGTGAAGAGCCATTCAAGTGGGCCATGGGATATATGAGTGCATGGTTTACGGAGCATGAATGACTTGTCTTAGAGCCCAAAAACTGGCGCCCTTTAGTGTCCAAGAATGTAATGTGTCTATTTCTTTGTATTACCAGCAGGAGTATAGCAAAATAGCATAATCTCTCATAACATAATAAATTTAAATTTAAATTCTAACTAAGAGATATACTCATATTTAGTTTCTAATTGTACTTTGAATATGATTGTCTTTAATAGAAGGACACATGTACAAACAAAACAAAATCTTTGTAATTTACTTTGTTTGTTTATTTTGTGATGGGCTAAGCGTGATAAAACAAAACTTAGTTTGTCCCTTTTTGTGTTTTCAGGCACCATTCATTGTTATGGATGACATACTAAAATTGCTTATTGAGAAAGTTGCTAAAAAATACCTTACCACCAATTTAATTGCCCATGAGTCCTTGGGAGATATTCCAAAATTAGGTCCTTTAGTGGTGTAAAATAAAAGCAACAAATGACCAAAATGCCCTTAATTAATTAAAGCAAACAGATTAGAGGAACAATGAATTGGTCCTTGTGCACGATCATTCACTCCTGTCACCCAACACTCAAATTGGTGCAACGAAGCTGCCACAGCTAGGTTGTATAATATCCCAAAAATTAACCTAGCATTAATTAATGAAATTAAGGGTAAATTGGTAATTTGAGGGTTAATTGTGGTAGAGAATTATCAATGGATGACTATTGGGCTTAATGGGTCTTTGGATAGGTTTTGATTTGGGCTAGATATTGTATTGGGCCAAATAGATTCAAATATATGAGCCTAAATTTGATCGAAGATCACTATGTCATCCACCACAGTGTATGGCACAATCCACCCAATGAATGCTCAAAATCTTATATAACCATATTAGTTCAAATGGTCAAAAAATGGAAGTAATGAGAGAGTATGAGGGTGGCAATTGGGGTGTGCTAGGGCTCCAATGTTTTGGCCATTTGGTGCTAGTTGGAGCTAGAAATCTCTTGGGTAAGCTCCAAAATTCTTCCCTCTACATTTATACCCGATTTTCTTGATAGTTTATACTTGAATTTGAAATGGGATTGGTTTTCACTAATTAAATTGGTTTTAAATGGACCAAACCCTAATTGTGAATGGGTAATATGAGGATAATATGGAAGTCCAAGAGGGATATTTATTTTAATGAGGGGTTAAATGAACTACTAATGCTAGAAATAGAATTAATTGTGTAAGATAATGAATTTTGAGAATTTTGGGTTAGTAATTTAATTGGGGAGAATTCATTGAAATTAATTATTGATGGTGGAATTGTGTTGAAATATAGTTTAAGCTTGTAATGGAACTATTGAGCTAAGAGGAAGCTAAGTTGTTTGGTTGCTACAAGTAAAACTTAATAAAATGAAAGGTTGAGGTAATTCGAACCTAATTTTATCTCTATGCATGTTTGATATATTTGTGAGAATTGCAAAATTGCAATTAGTATGTTTATATGATAACTTATGGTTTAGAAAATAATGTAAAGTGGATCTTTAAATGTGATATGTTGACATGAAATATTTATTTGAATATAGATCTTGAATCAAGCATATGTACACGACACTCTAGGGGAACAGATAAATCCACATAATAGTACCGACATTGAAAGTGGCCTGAGTGTTTAGTGTATTGCATTATATTTTCATTCTTATTCAAGAAGTGGCATTAATCAAGCATCACCTTATATCATTGGTTTCCTATGGGGACTAGTGTGGGTTAGGCATATGACACTCTTTAGATTCCTTAGATTCGGTAAATGGGAGAATTCATTGTTTGAGACTGAGTGTAAGTAACAAGAGCTTGGGCCAGTCTAGTCATTATGGGCTAGTCCTGTTTGTATTATTGGCCTATAGATTCATTAAGAATGATGTGTTGATCATGCATTGATATATATAGATATATATTATTTTTATAACATACTTGAGTGATTTGGAATGTTATTGCTTGCATGTGACTAAGTTTAGTTATTTGATTATTAAGATTTAGTAATGCCTATAGCCAATTATCTTGTGTAATGAGTTTTTATATTTTCCAACTGGGACTTAGTTTATGATTCACTTGCATGTAGACATGTATGAAATGATATTTAAGGTGTATTTTGGTCATTATGGGAGTTTGTGCCAATTTGACTTTGGGAAGGACAAATTACTTATGCAAGTATGTTTTAAAGTACTAAATTATGATTTCAAGCTTGTTGATTAATTATGATATGGCATTGTAGTTAGAAATAATATTGTTTCCACCCTTAAGTTGTGGTTTTTGGGTTGTCATTTTTGGCTAATGTAATTATTTTAATGCATTTGGCTTTTTTTTTCATGATGCTTAAATAATGTCCATTGAGTGTGGTTCAAAGCCCAATTGTGGCTAATGGCTTGTGGTTGGAGTTTTTGGCATCGTGCTAATATTTGAAAGTGTGAAAAGAGTAGAAATGGACTCAAGTTTTCAAATTCTCAATATAAGATCATATTGAGTTGAAACCAAAATCATTAGCAAGTTCTTGAAAAGAGTTTTTCATGGGTGCTTAAATCACCTCAATTGGATATCAAATTGAGAAGTTGTGCATGCCAAAAGTTTAACTTCAAATGATGTCACATGATTTTGCATCATGTGCTGTGGCATATGACACCTTGGCTATGGCAGAAATCTATTTTACTCTTATTTTAAGGTATTTGAAATGAATCTTACGATTTATTTTTTGATTTTAGGATTCTGTTTTCATATTGGTTTTAACATATTAAATTTGCTTTCATTCTTTTCTTCCAAAGTAGTTATTTTACTATTGGTTCAATTCTTTTCTACTATAGTAGATCTTAAATATCAATAATTGTTTTCTTTTTACTATGATAGGATGTTTACTGTAACATCCCAAAAATTTTAAGACTCAAATTTATTTTAAAAAATAAAATAAAATATCTATAATTAAATTAAAATTTAAAATAATTTGATAGAGGTATAGAGTTTGAATTTTTCTCATCAAAAGTTTGGTTTTGTTTGATTTTTTACTATGGAAAAAATTATCAAAGTTGACCCGAGCTTTTGTGCTATAATAAAAAATGTTGGGCCCTTTCTTGTAATTTTCCTCAAACTTTTAGCTCAGCATTTTAAAGGCAAACTGGACGCAGAAACTAAAAAGAAAAATAAAGGAAATGCATAAGAGAGAGAGAGAGGGAAGAAGAAAGGAGAGAGAGAGGGAGTTAGACTCGGATTTAGGAGACTTTGCGGCCGTTGCGAGCTCGGCTACGCGATAGATAAACTCTCTACTTCAATCTTCTTCCGTCCCTCTTTGTTTTTCTTAATTTTGAAAAAGGAAATTTTTGAAATTTGATCCCAAAGGTTTTATTCTTGTAAGCTTTTGTTTCTTTGAAGCCTAGGGAGGATGTTTTGAGTTTTTATATAGTAATCTAATATTTTGAGTGGATAATTGGATAAAAAGAAATATTTTGGGCACAAATTAAACCATAAGAGATTGGGTTTTGCTCCTCAATGGTTTAAACCTATTGATTTAGTTATAATTTTGCTATTTGAGCCCAATAAGATTTAAATTAAAGTTTGATTTTCATTATAAGGGCTAATGGTGAAAGTTGGTGACACTAGGTGAAGGTTTTTAATTGATTAAAAATTATATAAATTGAAAATTAGCCTAGTGATGGCTAATAAATGGTTTTGGTGGTTAAGTGATACTATATGAATGGTTGGTTTAATATATGGACCATTGGGATGGATTATAACTCATAGACCCAAGTTGTGTGGTATGAGTTATAGTCTTCATTAATGCTATTTGACATGATAAGTGATGTGGATCACTCATATATTGTAGGAATTGTTGGTGGAATTTGTTCAAAAGTTAAGGAACAAGCCGAGCCTTATTTTGTACAAGAGGAACCCTTTTGGTACCAAAGGGTTGAGGTAACAAGAGAATTTATATTTCTTATTACTTTATTTTAGCTATTTTTGAATAAATATTACTAGCTATCATGCATTACATGTTTTAAAAGATTAAATGTGCTTTATAAGGGGTTATGGGATACTACTTTGATTATAGTGTAAATATATTTTCTAATTGTTTAACAACAATGTTTTTATGAAAACGAGATTTGTTTACATGTATTTTAATTATAAGGAATAGAAGTTGCAGTTAAGGAAGTGTAACTAAGTAAGGTACCTTAGATAGGCTAAGGAATTATTTAAGGGAGATTTATAAATGTTATACTACCTTAGAGTGTTAAAGTGGTCAATACTCGGGAAAGGTAGACATGAATAAAAGGTATGATCTCGATGGGAGTTCACTAATGAGAAGGTTTGGACTTTTGATATTCCATGGCATACAGCCAGTACTCAGTGTTGCCTTACGTATTATGGGCTCAGTGCACTAAAATGGTTAGTATATTGAGTGTTCAACACCTCTCAATGGGGGAAGGAATCTGACATATGAAGTGTAAGGTTGAGTGCCTAGGCCAAGGTAGCCCTCACATGGAGAGTAAGTCGGGTTGGCTCTGGGAGGAAGTTAGCTTTGACTGCTCAGGATTCACGTCAAAGGGGCATAGGTGGTTCGGTGGATTAGATCATGCCTTAGATTATTTTTTTGTGCCTGTGGAGGTACAAGTAGGTATAAGGTTTACCTGTGAGTTAAAGAGTGCCAGAGGGTATTCTGTTGGTTATGAAAGGCCATACCACCTAGGTCATGCATTCATGCATTTTAAATGACTAAATTATATACTATGTTGAATTTATTATTCGCTTATTTGATTATAGCTTGCTTTGTAATAATCAATGTAGATTTCTCTATTATTAAGACTGTGGTTGTCTCATCCCTTTCTTTTCAATATTCTAGGTCCAGGCGAAGGAACCAATAGAGGACGGGGAAAGGAGCAGAGCTAAGGGTTGTTTGTGAATTGTAAAGAACTGCAACCCTTTTCTTTTGAGCAAATCTATTGTAATGTATTTAGGATTAGAGTACTAGTAGGATATGATTATGTATATGTACGCTAGTATGTGTGGATTGTATGGCTTGTGTATGAATTTTTGTTTGCTTGTAGACTTGTGGCTAGGAAACTTGGCTATGGTATGTGGTTTTGATGGATTTATTTAGTAGACTAAGTTTCCACTACAAGCAAATATTTATTTTGATATATATGTGATTCCACAAGAAAATGTAAAGTGGTTGCATTGCAAATGGTGTGTTATGGGCAAACATATACCTTGAATAGAGAGAGTGGGTGCGTGGGCCCCGCAGAGATCTTTGAGTCAAGTAAAAATGTTTAGTGTGTATATTCATATGTATATATGATATTTGAAATAGTTTTTGGCCACTCTTATGTAATTTGTGCATTTTGGGGTTTTAGGGTCTATTTTGGGAAATGGCATCCGAGTGGTCAAATTTTGGTATAAAGGGTTTTTCTACCATTTAAATATTCTATCAGGTGTTTTTAGTCCTATTTGATGTGTCCAAAGTGTTCCCACAAGTTTGTGACCATTAGGATGAGATTTGGACAATTTTAAAATAGTTTTTACCAAAAACCTGCACTTTTACATCCGGGTGTCCAAATCTTAATCCGACTATTGGATTTCTTTAAAATTTTGGTCACAAGTAAAACCTTTTATAAGCTTCATGTGGGCTTTGGAATCACTTCGATTAGATATCGGACGGAGAAACGGCGCATTCTAGAATTTGGCCTAGAGGAGCTGTCATGACAGCAAAGGTGCTATCATGACAACAATATATGTTAATGTTGTAACATGCATGAAATTTAATCCGTCCGTTGGATCTTTTCAAAATTTGGTATGCTAATAATAATATTTAAAAGTGATATGTGAGATTTAGAATCACTCTGATCGGAGGTCGGATAATGAAATGGTGCACCCTAAAGCTGTCATGATAGCAAAAATAATTAATCTTTTAACATGTCTACTTTTTAATCCGACCGTTGGATCTTTTTAAAATTTGGTACACTTATAGTATCCTTTGAATGTGACGTGTGAGCTCTAAAATCACTTCGATCGGATGTCAAATGACGGAACAGTGCCTCCCGAAAGTTGGCCCGGGAGGGCTGTCATGACAGCAATTTAATGCTGTCATGACAGCATCTTTTTATTCCACTTTTGTCTAGCTTGCTTCCGTGCGTTATAGGTAGAACCTATAATTTTTTTTAATATTTTAAATGATTGATTTCTTAAGTTGGTTAGAGGATTAACTCCTTAAACACACTTAATTTATTTGAATTATGTGATTTTTGGATAACACTCGGGGCAAGTGTTACATTTACTTATACTTTAAATTACTAGGTAAAATCACTTCTATCAAAGTAGGCCTATTTATAACTAATTTGTCTCTTTTCTTCTATTGTAGGCATTTTATTATCTTAGTTTAATTCTTTCTACTATGGTATGTTAAACTATGTATTTTGATGATCATAAAATCAAAAGAAAAGGGTTTGTTACTTATGTAGATCAATTATTACAATCCTAAAGTGTCAAAGCCTCAAGAACATGAAGAATTAAAGAAGACTTAGCTTTAATAGGTTTATTTATTTTAGCTTCTCTTATATTCAATGTGAAAACTATTTGAGAGCAAAATTCACTTTGCATGTAAGAAAACTTCATATTAGATCCTATCTTAGGATCATAAGTCTTAGAAATTTAGTGTCAAATGTAACATCCTAGTTTTATTTAGGAATTTAATTGAGGAAATTATAAGGTCACTACTACAAAATAGTCTTTTTACATCACTTATTCACATCAATTATTTAAAAATCCATAGTAAAAAAAGGTGATGGAGTAATTGTAATTAAGTGCAAAACTTTTTACATCAGTTATGCTTAGAACTAACGTAAAAGGCATATACCACATTAGTTATTTGACAAACTGATGTGGTATGTCTAAAAATTAAAAAAACATGGTTCTAATTTTTCACGTCAATTCTCGTAGGAACATACGTGGAAAAGTAAAGCCACATTAGTTAAATAGAAAACTGACATGGTTTTGCTTTTAAAATCAATGCCTTGGACTTATGCCTCATTTCATTTTAGTTTTTGAAATTAGTTTTGCATCTCTCTCTCTTCCAGACCCATAAATGATAGTGAAAGCTCCTACCTTTGCTATCGCCCTACCACCATTGAGTTTGCTATAAAAGTCAAAGTTCATCATCACTGGGTTGCTATCGCTATTTCTTCCTTCATCATCTATTTTGGATTTCACTATTTAGGTTGCTTTTCACATTCAGCCGTTGGCATTGTCATTTGGGTATGATTCTCTTCTTCCTTCTTCCATTGTTGATTTATTCATCATTTGTGCCTTTTAGTTGGGGTTGGAGTTCCAAACTTCTTCCATTGTTGATTTTTCAATATTTCTTCCTTCTTCCATTTATTTCTTTGTTGGAGTTGCTTTGTCATTTACTTTCATTTTCTTTCAAGTAAGTTTTCTAATTTTTTTGGCTAATTTTCATTGACTTATTAAATTTATAGTATTTAATCGCTCTAGATGTGAAATTATTCACTTAATCACTGTCTACATATGCTATGAAAATATATAAATTTTATGTTTTTTATTATTTCAATTGTTGCAAAGTAATATTTGTTATTGTTTCAATTGTTTTCATCTTTTGATTGTTGTTTGAATTTTGGATATCTTATTTACGGGGAAACTTTGTCAAATTTTCATCTAATTTTTTTAATTAAATTATAGTTTGAATTGTAAATTCATTTAATTTAGTTATAGTACTTAATTTATTTCTTTTTATTTGGTATGGATTGTTGAATAATTTAGTCATATATTTAAATATGATGAATTTTATTTTTTGATTTTATGCACTGTTCTTAAATTTGTATTGTTGACATTTTTTAAAGTCCTATGTTAAGAAAAAACTTTACCAAAATTTTTTCTTACCTTTACAAAATTTCTATAATTTAGTCATGGATTGAGATTTTGATTTGAATTTCATTGTTATTGAGATTCAAGTTGAATTTGATTTTTGTTGAAATTTTGGGGGTCCTATTTTAATGAAAAACTTTGCCAAAATTTTAACAATCTTTATAAAGTTTAGTATAAGACTGAGACACTTCGAATTGTTGTTGTTGAGTTTATGTTGTTCACTTTTGTGATTGTTCAAAATTTGAAAGGTCTTATTTTAAGGGAATATTCTATTGAAAATTTTAAATTCAGTTAGGAAATTTTTAAATATAACATTTTTATGTTGATTAATTAGATAGTTAAATAATGAATTATAGTTGGATAAATTCTAGGAGAACAAGTGAAGAATATGAGAATAAAGTAAAATATTTTATTGAATTTGCTAAAAGGAATGTTCATAGTAAAAATGAACTATATTTTTATCCACATGTGAAACATTTAAGTGTAAGTCGATTGGGTATTGATGAAATAATAGAGCATTTACTTTGTGATAGGATAAATTTGTGGTATAAGAAATGGATATAGCATGATATAATCGAAAGATTGAATTCTATGTCCCAAGAGAATGAAAAGTAGGTGAGAATTTTTGGGATGATATAATGGATTATATGATCCTTGATGTTAGAATGGAGTCTTTTACACAAGCACATGCATATAAAATTTCACAAAGTAATGCAAAGAAACCTTTGTATCTAAAGTGTAAAAGTATACGTGTTTGAGGGTTGTATTAAGATTGGTCAACTTAAAGGTAAGATGTGAATGAATCAATAAGAGTTTTACTTAGTTACTTGAATTGTTGGCAAATATATTTCCCGATGGTAATATGATTTCCAACTATCATTATGAGAATAAGAAAATCTTGTATCCGATGGGTATGTAGTATAAAAAATACATGCTTATCCTAATGAATGTTTATTGTATAGAAAGGAGTATGAAAAGATTGCAAAAGTGACTGAAATGTGGGACTTCACAATACAAAGTAAAGAAGGACATAAGTGGTGATGATAATGAGATCACTAAAGGCTCACCTTCAAATGTGCTATGGTATCTTCCAATAATACCATAGTTTAAGCATTTGTTTTCCAATTTTACATATGTAAAGAACTTGATATGATATTTTGATGAAAAAATATTCAGTGCATATTGAAAGATGATGTAGGGCATATAATTGTAAAGCTATGTAGTTTCTTCAATCATACTTGCAATAAAGTCATTGACCCAAATAAATTAGATGAATTGGAAAATGAATATTATATCATTTTGTGCCAACTAGAAATATACTTTTCTCAAGATTTTTTTAATATTATGGTGCATTTAATTTTTCACTTGGTGAGGGAAAAAAGGCTTTGAGGTCTTGCCTATTTTAGGTAGATGTACCGATTTGAGTATTACATAAAAATATTAAAAGGATATTTAAAGAATCCATATCATCCTGAAGCCTCAATTATTGAAAGATATTGTTGAAAGTTAAGGCAATAGTTACACATGTTTGGATAGGTAAGGATAATGCACCGGTGCCATGTCTTACCTCTAAGGCTGCAATAATAGTCCAAGCAAAAAGGACCTTTCATTCTATGGCCTAAATTGTGTTAGATACTATTGTAACATTTCCAAAGGTAAATAATGCCTTGATATTGATGTTATTTTCTTTGTGTTAATTAATTACTTATATAACTCTTCTCATTTTAATAAAAACCTAAAAATGCTAAGAATTTTTCTTGTTTGACAACACTATATCAAATCTATAAGGATATGATAAAGGCCATTAACATTAAAATGCCATCATGGGTCATAAGTCTAAAAATGCAATATGTTTATCCAATTAACAAGAATGACCTTAAGGAGTTCCTAACTTTAAAGGAGAATTAGGAATCTTAGAACCTTTCTATCTACATTTCTCCATTTTTTTTAATTTTCTTTTGTAGCACTAATGTTTTGATCACATTTCAATGACAGCCACCTTTATAATGTTTACTGTGAAATGGAAAAAGAAAAAAGAAAAATTCATATTTCTATATCTAGAAGCTTTGCAAGGGAAGAACACGCGATACATTAAAGGATGACATATATGATGAACCATATAGTAGATACAAAGTTTCCATGTTATATAGTGTTGATTATTGAAAGGCAAATATTTTTTATTCATATCTATGCATATATATAATACATCTATATATTTATAAATTTTTTCATGTTATTTAATACACATTAAAATTGTTATATTTTGCAATATCATTGGTCACTTTGTATTCCTTGTCCTTTTGATGCTATAGTATATTAGTTTTGTTCTTTGGGCAATAAACCAAGTGATGACATCAAATGGATTTTTAGCAAGTAAGTACATTTATCTTTGTAAAAATTTACTTCTTGATATTTTTATATATTTTTATATTTTTTCATTTACAATTGATAATAGAGTGCTTCAAACATATTATATGTCAATTGGAGTACATAAGGAGAAAAAAAGCGGTTTGTTGGATTTACCCAAAAGTGAGTATGAACATTTAGCTTCCGTCTTTAATTATCATTCACATGTGTTAGTTTAATTTTAACTTTTCATGTATTTTCAGTGCCATAAACATCTATGACAAACAAAATAAGGATATTGTATTACTCGTTACATGTATCAGATTGTTGAAGCAAGAAATATCATAAAGTTGCATATGGTATTTATTTAGTTTTGTAATTTTAGTTTAAATTATTTTACTTAACATCGTATAGTATTATTTTGATTGATTTTATTCTTTAGATCTATGATAATTTGGAACCCTATAATGATGAGGAGATTGATAGCATTAGAGAAATTTTAGCTTATCAAATTTGTTAAGAGCACTTTTCAAAGTGAAAGGTTGCCAAATGGTTAGTTGAACACATAAGTAGTTTGATTAGATTAGATACACTAGAAAAATATTATATTAGTTACAATTACTCGATCAAATAGATAGATTGACTAGTTTAGACACAATGGACAAATATTATGTTTATATATAGTCATTGATTCTACTAGCTAGCTATTTTAACTTGATGGATATTATATATAGTTTATAGGTTTAAATTATAGATGTACATAAAAACATATTGTATATTAAAAAAAATCAACTCTCCACATCAGTTATTTTATAACTAATATGAAAAGTCATTGATTAAAGAAGCAACAGACGTGGAAAGTAGGGACTACTTTAATCAATATAGAAAATGACTTTTTATGTTGGTTGTATAATCGATGTGGAAAGTTTTATTTTTAATGATGAAATTTTTGATGACCCTCTTATAACCGACATAAAAATTTTAAAATAACTTTTGTAAAAAAGACTTCCTATGTAACATCCTAGACTTTTAATTCAAAACTAATTACTAATTAGAGATAAATTAGTAAATTATCATATTAATTGTGTAATTATAATTTTGGATGGTAAATCAATATTTTGTGTTGTTGAGTAATTATGTGATCAGGATCATGTAAGAGAATTGCACTTTAGAGTAGAGTGTATGAGCTATAGTGAGATTTTCCTCACTGTGCCATGTGCCATAGCATATACAATATGCATTGCAGCACATGGCACAAAATTTTGAACAATAATATATGGTCAACTCATGAAATCAAAAAGTAGAAAGGGAAAATGCACGAAATAGAAGGAGAAGGAAGGTCACTTTGCTAGGGCTTGCAATTTTAGAGTACTGGGAGTTAGTTTCGACTTGTCATTTATTGAGTGAGTTTTGTACCTCCCTATACTCCTATTCTACCCTAATTATGTTAGTTTGTGATATAGGAAAATTGAATTGAGGAGTTTTAAGGAGTTGTTTTCTAACTCAATAATTATAAAAAGGCTATTGTGGATTAAACTAACATTTTGTGATTGGTTTGGGGATTGACGATTAAGATTTGAAGCTATAGGCTTAATTTAGCCTAAATTGATAGTTTGTAAAGGGCAAAATTCTTGTGTGGACTATGTAAGAAGTTAATAGAGGTGATAAAACACTTATGAAAGGTAGTTAGAATTTAAGATGATTAAATATAAGTAATTTGGTGATTTGTTGAGCTTAGTTCAACTCGATTGTGTTAATACTTGTGGTCAAATGTGTAATTGACTTATAATACTAAATTATATAGATTAATATGGTTCACAGGCTATTTGGAACAACTAAAAGCTAATAGCTGAAAAGAGTATCATGGGTAACCCTTTTTAGTAACAAAAGGGTTGAGATAATTAGATAATTTATTTTGTTAATTAGCTAAGTTAATTGCTTATACGTAATTTGTACAATATGATATATGTGATTTCAATCATTGGCATAATTCTAAATTAAAAAGGAATTTGATTTATAAAGTAACTTACTATAAAAAGTTATTTTAAAAGCTAAATGAGAAATGAACTAATTTATACATATGTGGATATAATTGTATTATGTGAAATGACATGATTGTGATAGAAAATGAGAGTTCACCATAGGTGAAAAGTGTAAAAATCCATATGACAGTGACATATTCTCCCTAATACCTGTCAAGGTGTGATGTTAGAGAATTCCTTTTCTTAGTGCCTGAACAAATGTAATAGTGGAGACTATGCTCCTTATCATCTGTTAGATGAGGTGTTCGAGTAATGACACCCTGATTGCTTGTGTGATAAGGGGAATCCATATTTTAGAAGTAGGATAGAACGCCTTTGGTCAAGTAATTCTGCCACTAAAGGTGTGCTTGGATCAAGTTGTATAAAATTGGTCTGTTAGAGCCTATAAGTTCAATCAAAGTGATATAGAGGTTCAAATGGATAGAATGATCATGTGTGCAACTTGGATTATTTATAAAAATGGATATATTTATATGTACTAATATGGAGTTAAAGATATATTATTAATGTTATGGCGCTGGTAACAATAGAGGGAAAGACTTGGGGCTCGGAGTAATAAACTACTATAATAGCCCTTTTGAGTTTTATGTAATGAATTTGTTTGTTGTAAATAATGTTATGTTAATAAAATGCCATAGGAATGCATACATGTACTGTGTTGCATTTATATTATTATATGTGTATCTTATCCCTGTGGTGTTAAATGATATGAAATTATATGAAATGTGACATAGAGGGCTAAGATACTAGTACAATTGCATGATTATGTGTTTTGAAATGATGAATGTGACAAATTTGGCTAAATATGTTAATTTACATGATTATCTGAAAAAGGGACTATATTGTGTTATAAAGGGCATAATTGTGGCCAAATTTGGACGCAGTTTTGTTTTTGATGTTATATATGTTCAATCAAATGACAAATGTCCCATTAGATGTGGTCAATATATCAAGTGGCTAATGATACAAAGTTGTGGGTTTCAGGACGCTTGGTGATGAAAGTGACGTTAAGTGGTTATTTTACATTTGGATGTCCAATTTTTAAAGAAAATATTGAATTAAGATGAGACTTATTTCATTTGTTAGATTGTGGAATAAGCTTTGTGTGGGCACTTGAATCACTTCAATCGAATGTCGTATGTAAAAATGGTGCATGTTAAAAGTTTATATCAAACAAACTATCATGACAATACAATTTGTCATATGCAACATGATGTATGGTAAAGATGTTGCAATGCATAATGCAAATGTGAAAATGACTATTTTTTATAGTATGTTATTTTTCCTCCTATTTTTTATAATATGGTATTTATGTATTTCTAAACATTTTTGTTATGTATAAATACATATATTTGGGTGTTTTAACATGTTTTCAAAATATTTTTGGGATCTCAATTATTTTTAAAGAAGAAATTTTTATATTTGTTAATATTTGTGTTTTTATGGTAATTTAGAGGTTTAAAACCTTCAAATTACCTTTGTGTGATAAGTGTGGGTACAGTTTGGTAATGTTGAGGAGGATGTTGCATCCTGTAGTAGTGGGTTTAATTGAGGATTAAATTATGTTTTGAGAAAAATTGAGATTAATGAGTTTGGGCTCCCTTCCTATATAGAGAAAAGCCCAATATTAAATCTCATTGTGAATCTCACTAGGTAAAGCGCAGAGGGGCCATATTGGGTTAGGAGAAAGATATTATAGTTAGGATTAAGCTACAACCATTCAAGATAAAAAAAGTTAAAGCCATTTTTGCATCTTGATAATGCAATGCCAGTAAATCGGTTTTTGCAACTTCATTAATCGTTGGATCAGGGTAAAATTTGGTCATCAAGTTTATAACATCTAATTCATTATTTTCAATAGTTGGACCATTGATTTGTTTCCTGATATGAGAGTTATTCACTTCATCATTCTTACTTATTTTTGTATTGGATTAGGCTAAAATTGGTGTTTACAAATTCATTAACTGTTAGATTAGGCTAAAATTTAGCCAACAACTTCATAACATCCAACTCATTATTTTCAACAATTGAATCATTAATTCGTTCCTAATGTGAGAGTCATTCACTTTGCATTTATATGGGATTTACCTAGGTTAATGGGATTTGCTAATCTAACTCTAAGATTAGTATGAAATTAGTGTTAGGTACTGTAATTAGTTATAATTAATATATGTTATTATTAATTAGCATAATTGTGTTGTGGATGCTATAGGTGATCACTTTTGTATTTGAGAAACCTTACTATCGAAGAGTAGAGTTAACCATTATTTGATGTTATATTGTGTGTTTTATGATTAATTATGTATACTATGAATTATGAAATATATGTGTTAAGAACCCATATATTAGATTAAACTCCATTTTGTTTAGAAGATATGTTACCAAGTGGGATAGTAACTATCTATAAGAAAGTATTTAGATAAAAAAGTGTGTTGAAAAGCATGATTTTTAATGCATTATGTATTTCATGCATTGGAACTCTTCTTAATTGCATAACATGTTGGTGAATGTTTGCAATTCATGTGTTGGATAATTCTTACCATGTGGTTTGCTCCCATTAGGCCCAATGGGTGGCACATGTGGCTTAGACTAGTTTACCTTTAGCTAACTAAACTAGAGTATTGAGCATGAGATATGGAGGAGATAAGGAGTTGTCATGCAATTTAGGTGTATTTGCAAATTGAATATATATAACTGTTTAAAATGTGTTTTTTCCCACTTAACAATCCACATATTTGATACTTGACATGCTTTATTTCATCCTAAAATTAGTTACTAGGACTATCACGTCTCATTCCCCTTAGTTATTGTTTTTCTAGGAAAGGGTCCAGCTGGAGAAGTACCAGGAGAGTAATTGAGTGTATGTTGACACCTGTAGCCTATGTGGTCCTCTTTTGGTTGAAGTAATGTATAGAATTCCAACTTAGGACATTTAGGTTATTATGAGAATTTAGAATTTATGATTAAATTTATTTCATTTTTCTTTTTTTGGCCATGAGACTTTTGTTTTCCCTTTATGGTCTAAAAGAATTATTATTTGATTATTTGCAAGATTCCATTATGATTTAATTTAGATTATTTATTTTAAAGTCTATTGGGAAATATGATCTGCCATTCTAAATGTTTTAGATCCTTTTTGAAAGACTTTAATGAGGTCTTATTTTAATACTCTCTATTCATTTAATTTATATTCTTAAATACTATGATAGATTGTTTTGGATTTATGAAGCTATTTAATACTATGGTAGATGCTCTTCCATCATGGTAGTTGATATTTATGGGATATTTTAATTATAGAAAAGGTTTTTTTCTACTATGGTCTATTTTCTAGATGACTAATTTTCTTTTAATTACCATAGTAGGTTCTTTTCTATCATGGTAAGGGTTTTTAAATTGTTGGTTTTTTCTTTCTACTATGGTGAGTCTTTTGATTACCATGATAGATTTTTTTCTACATGGTAAAGTTAGTTTAAAAAAAATTGCGCTTTCTATGATGTTATTATTTAAAATGAAATAAATTCGATATTTGAATAAAGGATGTTTCATCTAACAATTAGAATGCATTTGGTATTTATATGTCTAATACATGCTTGTCTTGGATAAGTCACACATGTATTTCGGTCTTCTATAATGTATTATAGGACTTAGTGGCTTTGATTCAAGCTTGTATTGAAACTAATACTTACTTGTTTATATATCCAAAAGCTTTGCTTCTCACTGACTTCTAATTCATGCTTTTCCCAATCAGGATGTATGAGTGTATTAGTGTCTAGTAAAGGCAAATGTTCTCAGGTTTCCTCAAGCTTGCCCATCTCAAATGGAGCACTTACTTAATCTAATGCCTACCTAAGAATTATCCTCTGTGATCTAATTCACACTTAAGTGCATGGTTATATACACTTGAATTAGTCCTTGTGCGTTAGCTTGAACTTATACTTGATCTAATCTATGTGTGTCCCCTTAGTGATACACGCTTGCCTGATTTTCACAACTTAGAGTTTTCAAACTTGACTCAAAGATCCTTAAACTTGAGTAAGCTAATTCAAGCTTGTCTCAATGGTTATATATGTGTAGTTGAATTTCAAAGAGCAAACATATAATACACGCTTGTATCATATAGGACCTACTCATGTTTGAGTTCATAGTTGAAGCTAGGTGTTTCTAACTCTTAATGCGCGCTTGCCTAAGAGAGACTTTAAACTTTCAATAGCTAAAACTTAACTAAGCCATTTTTCCTTAAGCCAATCTAGCATGTTTCTACCACATACACACTTGACTAAGGTTCTGGTAGTGCATTTAATGCAGTTTGTAGAAAATGTGATTTTCCTACTTTCATTCACTTTTACACATGTACAACAGCCATGATTCACTTTTAGAGTGTTCTTGATGTAACATCTTGATTTCCTAATTCTAAAACTAATTGGTAAGAGAGTAAATTAGTAATTATTGAGTTATTAGGATTTTAGGTGACAATTTAGTGTTTAGACTCTTTAAAGTGTTGAATAAGAAAAATAGACATGAAAGGATTGTATTTTAGAGAGAACCGTGTGTGCACAGTGAGAATTTTCCTCACTATGCCATACGCTGTAGCACAAGCTATGTGTGCCCCCCACATAACACAGATAAAGTAATTATATTGAGTGGTTAGCTCATGGTTTCAGAGGAGGAAGAGTAAGAAAGCACGAAATGAGAAGAAGAGAAGCCAAATTTCTGCTAGTGTAAGGGTTTGTTAGAGCTTAGGAGGTATTTCTAGTTGATAGCTTATCAAGTAAGTTTCATACCGCCTTTAGCTTCAATTCTATACTAATTTCTCTCAGTATAAGTTTTAGAGAAATTAAATTAGAAGTTTCAAGGAGTTTATTTCTTAGCCTTTAGTAATGAGAATCAAATTAAGGTTTTGTAACTAGTTTAGAGTTAAATGATAAAACTTTAAAGCTATAAGCTGAAATTAACTCTAAATTAGGGAAAATGGAAGTGGAAAGCGTGAGAAATTGGGTTGGAATTTACTGAATTGATAAAAAGAGGTTATTGGGTTATGATAGATCTAGATTGTTCAAGTGAAAGGAAAAGGATAGTTAAATGTGATTTAAAGTTATAATTAGTACTTATGGTCAATTTGATTAATTGACTAATAGTGCTAACTGTGCGTAAATTGTCATATTGCAAGTGTGCCTTGAGGAAAGGAAGAAGGTGTGGTGACATTATAAGCATAAGAAATCTATGAGTAACTATTTCTTATGACAAAAGGGTTGAGGTAACCGAATAACTTACTCTATTTGATTGTCTAATGTAATTATTTGTGAGTATTATAGCTACTGCATGAAAAGGATTTCAAATAAATAAATTTGTGGGAATATATGATTATATAAATATATATGGATTTGAATACAAACTATTTGTTCGTATGAGAGCATGATCATAAAGGATGGGAGTTTACTCATAGGGAGAAGTAGTGAGAAGTCCATATGGCATCATTCTCCTTAGTGCCCGATGGGATGCAATGTTGAAAAATTTCATCTTCTTAGTATCTATTGAGGTGTGATGTTGGAGATTATCTCTTCAGTGTCCTTGTGACATGTAGTGTTAGAGATTAGAGCTCCTTCGCATTTGTGAGATGTAGTATTAGAGTATTGACACCCTGATCAGTATGTGATAGGAGGAAACCATAGTCCGAAAGTGAGACAGAACACCTTTGACAGGTAATTCTACCACTAAAGGTGCACTCAGGTCAATGAGTGTGTATTGGCCTAATAAGAGCCTATGGTTTCAGTCGGGCATATGAAAGTTCAAATGGTAATTGATCATGCTAGTAATAGTGATTTGTTGTGAAAAAGGTTTTTATGAAGTGAAATTTATATTATATGCTATGTTTAACTATGTATATGCAATACTTGTTTATAGTTACTTATGATAGTTAGTAGTAGCGAGTTATTCTATTACTAAGATTATTATCTTACCTTGTGGTTACATTTTTACATGCTAGAGTAGTGAGTTGGCACTATAAGAAAATTGTCTCTTTCTTAAGGAAATTTCCTACAGAAATTGAAACATGAGAATATCTTGTAGATTTTCTCACAGAAAATCAATTTATGCATGATTTCTCATACCTTTTTTTCATGACTATGATATAAAAGAAATATTTGTGAGAATTGTGTGAAAAATTTTGCAAGAACTATAGCATGTTATGATGTTAATTTGGTGGCAACTTTCTCACGATTGTTAGTCTTGAGAAAACTAAAGAAATATTGTCAAGATATAATAAAAACAACTTCTCACAGACAATATATATAAAATAAATTCTCAAGAATTGTGCCCGTGAGAAACATTTCTAGATGATAGAGTCCCTATGTTTTTTATCCATGATAAATTCTCATAGAATTTGTGCCCATAAGTAATTTTCACAGATTCTACACCTTACAAAATTACCTTCAAATAGTTTCTGTGAGAAAATCTTTTTTAAGCAAACATTTCTCACAATTAGCTTAACAATGAAACTTCTTTTGACACATTGTCCGTGAGAAAAAATTTTAAGTTATTTCTTTCAAGTATTTGTCACAAATAACATATCAAGAAAACTTCTTTCAAATTTCTACCTGCAAGAAATTATTATCTTGAATGTTTCTCGCAGTTTATTAGTGGTGAGAAATTCTCATTGATAATCGTTGTGAGAAAGTTATTTAAGTGTAAATTTATTTTTTAATAATTTTTTAAATAATATTAATAAACTAAAAATTAATTTTATGAAAAAAGTATTTAAGTGTATATTTTTTTATTTTTTATGAATTTTGTTACTTACTAATTAAAAAATATTCAAATAATATTGATTTTATCCAAAATCAAACCATAAATCTTTTTATCTAAATTTTTAAGGATGGAAATATTTTATTTTTATTACAAATAAAATAAATAAATAATTTCTATAATAAAATAAAGTAAATATAAATTTTTCTCACAATTTATATGTTAAGAGAATCTCTCTCAAATTCCTACTTGTGAGAAATTACTATTGAATAATTTCTCACTATATTATTAAGTGTGAGAAATTCTCTTTGATATTAGGTTTGAGACAATTATTTAAGTGCATATTTCTTTTTACAATAAAGTACAAAAATATCAATAACAAAAAATTTTCTAGAAGCTTTTAATATCCTTAAATAAACAATAATGTAAGGGTACTCATTAACTATATAAAAATGGTCATATAACCAAACTTAGTCACAACAAATTGTGCTTTTGGCTGAACCAAATAACTAAATTATTAAAAAAAATTTATTTTTAGTTAATTTCAATTTATATTTTAAAAAATAAATATTTAAATTTTATTTTATTAATAATAAAAAAGAATTTGGCTATTTAGGCTTAGCTCGGATTTCTTTGGCTTATTTTTGAGATAGGTAATGATTAGAGGTTATCTAAATTGATCACATATGATATCCTTATAATTATTTTGTTTTGTAAGTTATTGGTATTCATTAAAAATTAAAAATTGTTTAAAATGATTATTAACAAAATTTATATGATTAAATTTATTTTCTATTAAAATAATTTTTAAGATAATTAAAAAATTGTGAATAAAATTTATTTTTAAGAAAGAAAGGAAAACATTTAACCATTTTGGAAGAAGATAAAAATTTAATCATTAATTTATTAGATTTTGAGAAAAATATGGGAAAATAAAAGTAATATATATATATATATATAACATAAACTTTGTTTTGGTCACTAACATAAACTAATATAATACATATTATCAATAAATTGTATATTTAATTATTTTAATTTAAAATAAAAATAAAAATTACAAATTGGTTAAAATATTTATAATAAATTATTTAATATTTAAAATTTGTTTATTTTAAGTTCATTTTTGTAAAAAAAATATTTGTTCATAAAAATAATATTTTATTAAAAATATAATATAAATAGTCATACAAATTATTTTATTATATTATTAATTAAAAATAAAATAAAATTTATGTATATCTTAGTAGTATATTATTTAATATATGTGTATGAGGTTAATATATATTTAATTTTGCATATGATGATTGCAGGCGCATTTCAGTTTAACTTACAAAAAAGGAGGGCACAAGACTTTAAAGGTGGAAGGTCAAGGGTTCAAGTCCTGACATTGACATATTTTACAACAAATAAATGGCATGGCATGAAAAGGTAATGTAGCACGTGGTGGCAAGTAACATGCGGCAGATGAGGAGGTGACGTGGCAGATGACATGGTATAAGCTGACCCACACATGGTGAATGACATGGCACTAGGTGGTAGGTGACGTGACATGAACCAGATGCACATGTGTGCCTGATGTGGCGTGAGGTGTTGTGTAAAGTGAGATTAACTGATACATATGTGGTAGCTGACATGACAGAAGGTAGCAAGTGATGTGGTATTAGTTGTAATATTTCTTATGATACATTATTATGAGAGAATAACCAATTTCTCTCAGAAATATTTTGAAAGATATTCTCTTAGATTTGTTATGTGAGAGAATTTCTCACAGAAAATGGTTATAGGAAATTCTCACAGCATAATAATATGAAAGAAATTCTCATGCCATTTATGTGTGAGAAATTTTCTTAGATTTACATTAAAAGAACTTCTCTCAGAACTATCCCATGATAACTTCTTGCGGTTTCAAAGGCTGTGGAACTTCTTGCAGATAATGGTGTGAGAAATAATTCTAACGGTTTTATTAGTGTAAAATATTTTTTTCCTTCAACTATTTTAGTGATGGATCTTTTGGTGTGAGAAATTTAGTGAAAAATGATGTTCTCATAAATTTTGGATATTTTCTCACAGAAATATGATATGAGAAAATTATTGTTTTAGTGTAGTGTGGGAAAAGGGAAAGGCATTAAGCCAGCATTGTAGTATTGTTGCCATAGAAAGCAAGAGCTTATGTAATAAACTTGTTCTGTTATGCATTTGTAAATGAAGAAAATCATATGCATGTTGTAGATTTGTGATAAGTAGTGATTTTGAGAATTTTAGCCACTGTGTGTTAAAATGTAATACATGTAGTGAATTATGTGATATGAATTAAGATTTAACTGAAATTATGTTGTGAATGCATATATATATAAGTAGTAATTATATGGTAATATGTGAATCCTAACTCAATCATGATAGAAAGTGATTTAGGGTTAGAATTGCATTATGAGAAGATGTATATAAATATGAATATATGTGTAGAAATGATTTTGTAATGAATAGGTAAATATTGGCCGAAAGTGTGTGTGTTTGAAAAGTTGAATAATATGTCTTATATTGCGGAAAAGGGTGATTTGTTGGCCGAGTCTTAATATATATGTTTAAATAATGATATTATTGATCAATCAGGTGTGATTGGTCCTTTTGGACTTGTTTCTTCACCCAAAATGGCCTAATGAGACAAAAGATGTGATTTGAATACTTTAATACTTGGGTTTTTAAAGAAAAGTAGCTTTTTGCACCTTAAGTGTTGAAATTTAGATCAGACCGTTAAATCATACCCAAACCTATCTCATTAGAAAGCTAATGAAACAAGTTTTTTGTCGGCATTTGAATCACTTAAATTGGATGTCATATGTGAAAATGGTATACATCAAAAGTTCACCTCAGTGAACTGTCATATGACAATAAATTTTTGTCATGTGCACTACAATGTATGGTGCAACATGCAACTGCATATGGCACAGAATGGGAGCTCGTGGCTCTATGTCACACATTATAACGCATATGGTGCACATCGCAGTGCATAGCCCTTCTTCAAGTCTTATTTCTTTCGTTTTAACCATATGCCTTTTGCTGTGCATTATTTAATATGAGATTGATTTTAATTGATTTTAACACAAAGTTTTAGGTTCCCAAGTATTTTAAATAATTTATTGACAATAGCTTAGTATAACATATGGTAATTGTGTTAACCTCTCCTAATATCAGCTGAAAATTAGGAGAGGTTACACTTGATACCTCTTATCATCTCAATCTATAAATACAATCTCATTTAAATGAGTAGGTAATAATTTATTAAGCATTAAGTGTGTTGCATTCAATTCTTACTAATTTACTGTTAGTTTATGTAAAACATGCTCTTACCTAGTTTATAAGCATTGAATATAATATCTACTCTTTAAGAGAGATTAGTTTAGTGTACTCAATTTTTCCTATAACATTTTAAGAGAGAATGCATCAAGAAAACATTTATATTCTATGCTTTGAGAGAATTAAGGGAACAGTTCACTTGGCTCGTATAGAAAGAGAGAGAGAGAGATTTTTCTATATGGATTGCAAAGTGCTTATTGTTTTTAAGTGAGGGGTTGTAAATGCCTCATAAGAGCCTGGTTTAAACTTGTGGTGATTAGTGAAGGAAATTTCAAAGGTGTTATGAGCATTGAATGTAAGCCAAATGGCTGGGCTAAAATAAAATAAAGTCCTTTATGTAATATATGTATCCCTACTCTTTTACATTTAGCTTGCTTTATTGTTACTCTCTTGGTTCTTAGTTTTAAGAACCTTATTTATTATTTGAATTGTATTTTAATAAAGTCGTTTTTATCTCATTCACTTATTATTCATTACCTTTTTTTTAAAGGTTTGCAAATCAATTTTGAAAAAGAATCTATTTTTAACTTCAACATCCTTGTTCTTTGGAAACTTGATCTAAACTTTCTATCAAGTGTTTATAAACTCTTTGCAATTGAAGTATTTTTAGTTTATTTAATCTAGTTTTGATAAAATTCTATTGGACCTTCATTTTAATTGAGTTTTTCTAAAAGATTTGGCTTAAATAAAAAATTTTATAAACACTTAATTCACCCCTTTTTAAGTATAGTTGTCTAATCTTACATAGTAGACTCTTTTCCATCATAGTAGAGTATATTAGAGAGAGAGAGAGAGAGAGAGAGTGTGTGTGTGTGTGTGTGTGTTTTTAAGTTAAACTATTTACAACTATAGTAGATGACACTACTGTCGAATAGTACTAAAATTAATAAAAACTAGATTTTGCAGTAAAGTGCAACCTAAATCGTCTCCCTGAGAGTCAATAAAGTAACCATTTGAATTATGGTTATGAAAAGATAAATAATGGGGGGTTTTTATGATGAAATTAATTTTAAAAAACTAAATTAAAATTAAATAAATAAAAACAAATTTAGCTGAGAAAATTATCAAACATAAGCAACATAATCAATCACAACTCAATCACCTAAACTTAATCTTCCTCATCCACCAAATAAATCAATTTTATTTAACTTTATTATTCTAGTTTTATTATATATTTTTCAAATTATCATTCAAGAATTAAACAAGAAATTAAGTTATAGGTTAATTGAGATCTTTTTTAACCCATAACCTAACAACTGTTCTATGTTACCCATACTAGAAACAAAGCATGGATAATCATCCAAGCTATGCCAAATTACTCTTACAATACTATATCAATCGATTATAGCAAGTAAAATCTTAGATAAAATTTATAACCAAAAAATTATGCAGTAAAGCTACTCTAATCAGCAATAGCAATTAAAGCATAAAATTTAGAGGTAGAGAGAAGAAGAGAAAATTAGAATAAAGCTAAAATAAAATCTTTTCTAAATATCAAAGACTCTGATTAAAATATAGGATCATGGTTTATGATTGATCACATTAAAAAAAATTATCTCTCCATAGAACTAAAAATAAAACATTAGCGTCGCCTCTGATTCTTTCCTCCTCTCTGTCAAAATTGTGATCCTCCCCTGCTCTCCAATTATATATTATATGAGTGATTCGTTTGCGTGCTGTTCTATATCTCTCTTCCAATTCAAATCCTAGCATGTGAGGCTTTTATAAAGATAATAGGAATGATGCGTCCTGTACGTGATTTTAAAGCAAAACTATTAATAATTTAATAAAATAATAAAACTACTTTAAATAATCCCAATTAAAAACTACACTAAATAATTCAAAATAAATTTAAATAAAATTTTAAAGATTTAATTCTTGATTTGATCTTCAAGCATGCCCATATTCTTCTTATCCAAAATAATCTTTATTGATATCTTCTAAATTTGGTCTAGAATATCTGCACAAATAAAATAACATTAAATAGCAACTGTGGAAAAATATCAAAAATATCATTTATATTTTAAAATCATACATTTAGATAGTTAGAATCCCAAAACTGAATATTGGCTTATAAAATTAAATAATATCTAATTAAACTCAATTAGCCTCAAATAAATATTTAAAAGTCTAAATTAAAAGGATAAAAATATATAAAATTACTATTTATCAGTAGACAACTAAGGGTAAACAGACGGCACACGACCAACCAAACCTACCTATACCCAGATGAAATAGGCGGGTTTTTGCTTACCCATTTATGGAAAAAAGGGTGGGTAGGTTTTACAAGCCAGCATGTGTTAAGTTTAAATGGGTGAATAGCAACGAATTACCTAAATTTAGGAGAAAAGCAGTGTTATTTAGAGTGAAAAATTAATTATTAGCTTTTAATCTTGTAGATTAAATATTGATCGAACTTTATTGAGCTTGAGAAGACTAAGAGTTGCTAAATTTCCATGGTAACTCTTTTTATGATAAAAGGGTTGAAGTAACCAAATAATTTAGTTCTTTTACTTGTGTATTTGAATAGTAGAGTTTTGAGCAAGAGAGAGAGAGTGTGTGTGTGTAATTGATTATGAAAACTAGTATGAATGTTTGATGTTTTGAAAATCTATGTGAATTGGTATTAAACCATAGTATTATTTCAATGATTAAAACCTATTTATACTCATTGGTTGATAATGGTGATATTAGATACAAGTTGAAATGCTAGAAATTATTGTGTGTTCATTCCTAATGAATTCAATCTGTGTGACTGATATTGTATGGACATGATCATTGTGAGAGGGTGAGAGTTCACCTAGTGTTTTAAGGGCATATTGTTTGGAAATTTATATAGTATACTGTCACTATGAAGGCCCTAATACTCAGTCTTTCTTGATTGAAAATCCTAGTACTATCTTTGTAATATATTGGTCATACAACAACCTAAATATTAAAGAAAGGGGGAATATGTGGTCCAAAAGTAGGCGAAGGTACCTTTGTCTGAGACTGCTTCCTATGATTAGTGAGCAAGGGCTGATCTAATCATATGAACTTGATCCTATTATGAGCCCACAAACTTGGTCGGAGGAAATAAGGCCAATATTGTTAATCATGCATTATATGAATAAGATTTGATAATCATATGTATGCTATGTATTCGATAATTGTTTTATACTGCTACTTTACACACTCATATACTATCCTAGCATACTCGTGAATATATTAGATTATTTGGTTACTAAGACATCCCCTCACCCCATGATTATATTTTACAAGTGAAGGCTCTAATAGAGGTAAAGGGAAGGAGGATACTATCAGGAATTGAAGAGCTTGTATTATTATAGCTCTATATTCTTTTGGTGATTTGTATAACTCAATATATATGTGTGTTATACCAACTTTAAGACATACATTGTTTTGATACACTTGCATGAGAATATGGTGTTTTTAGTGTATTTTCAATCTAGGGTGTCATAATTGTGATGAGAATTGTTATGAGAGACTAAAATACTAGTACAAGTGTCATTATTGGGGTGAATGAATATATATGGATAGTTGTAATATGGTTATGTTGATTTATGCCAATACCCCTTAATATATGTGGAGCTGGTTTTAGATGGCCAAAATGAGCTTGAGAAATATGTATATGTAATTGTTGTTCAATTAGGTGCATTATGATCTATTTGAGTTAGTTCAAGTGATCCTAGGACTATTGACACTTGGTTTGTGGATTTGGACACTTTTGGGTATGTTTAAAACTAGTAAAGTGTTATTTAACACTCAAGTGTCTAACTTTTAAATGGTAAAGTGTTTTGATGTGAAATCAATGCCAATGGCTAAATGACTCAAAAAGCTACGTGTGGACACTTGAATTTTTCAAATTAGACATTGGATAGCGAAACAACCTACTCTAAAAATTTATCCCAGAATGCTATTATGATAGCAAATTGTTGTCATAACATGTGTGTGCCGTGGCACAAGGCAAGTGCACCGTGGCTCATTACACAATGAGGGAACTTTTCCCTCTATGTCATCCACCACGGCAAATGACACATGCATCGTTGTGAACAGGACATTTTAGACTATGTCCAGTTTTACCTCTTTTGTTAACCGTATATGTTGATTTCTACTTTTATACTTCTGTTACTTCTTTATGAATGTTTTAAATATTTGTTTGAAGTTAAACATTGTTTCAAAAAGGGTTTTCTTAAGATCTTATCTTTTAAACTCAATTTTTAACAACCTTTGCTTTTAATGGTGACCTAATAAGGATTTGCTTAATCCCATTCTATGATATTTTTTGTAGTGTATTCTGATAATATCAAGGTAGACATTACAAAGACCATCTAAACTTGAGGTTTTAAAAACACCCTTTTTAAAAATGACTCTCTTAATCTCAATATCATCTATGTCATGATGAAGGTTGATTAGATCATTGTCACTGAGAATAGGAAATCCCCTAACAATCTTGAGTCATCATCAAAATCCTTTTCGAATAGGGCTTTATAATGATTCTTTTTGGAAAAATTATTGACAAGAACCAAGTTAAGAAACTACTTCCTTGTAAGAATTAAGTTCAAGAATTTAACAAATTTATAAGTATGAGTTCAAGCATGTCACATTGGAGATTCATAGAAATAAATAGTTTCTAAATTTGATCCTTGAAAATGATTTTCCCTTGTTTTTGCATGCGAAGCCAAAATCAGAAAATAAGATTGAACATGATTGAAAAAAAGAGAATAAATAGACCAAACTTGAGAAAGAAAATAAAAATTTTTCAGTACTATTGTTCTTGATAGTAACGGATTTTTTATGACACGGGGGAAAAAAAATTTAAGGAATGGATATTCATGAATAATGCCCAATAAACTTATTATAAATCTTTAAAAATGTAGCGGTGTATATGTAAGCATGTAATTTTGTTGGCAAAGGAAAAAATAATAGATTAAATTTGAATATTTTCGGGTTAATATAGAGAAAGTGGTTTTCTTTGTCGGTAAGAAGAAATTAAATAACCTTAATTTTTTTAATTAAAGTTGACAGCAACAATTAAAAAAAACATATTGCACATAAATAAATAAATAAGTGGCAAAACCAACGTTCAAATTTCCATCAAGAGAGATGCTCATATTTAATAATCGACTGTACTTTAAATAAAATTATCTTTAATAAAAAAATACTTATAAACTATTAAAAAATCAGTGAGATAGCAAAAACAAAAAATAAAAATTGGGCCTCATTTTATATTCATAGTCCAAAGCCCAAATTAGTTAAGTCAAGTTCATCAAAATTTATATGTCCTTAAATAAAACATTAATGCCAATGAAGGCATAGTGCAATTGATCAAAGACTCGACTTTTACCCCACAAGGTTGGAAGTTTGAATCCCGTTGACTGATGTTGGCAATCTATAATCCCTCCCGAAAGTCCTGACTCTAGTGAATTACTGACATATACCCCATCTAAACTTTTTTGATATTAAAAAAAAAATATTAACCATTGGAGTAATTTGATTATAATGATTCGTCTCCTTTCAAATTCTACAATTTTTCTATAAACTTGATTTTACAATTATTAATTTTTATACTACCTTATACACATTTCATTTTTTTTTTTTTTATAGTTCGAACTATACTCATGTATAAAGTAAGCTATAGCAACCTACAGGTGTATCCCTAATATTTCAACTTTGTGAAATCCACAAATAATAGGAATTATCTATATATAGTATTCGCCACTTCAAATCAAACTGATCATCAAATTTGAGTTTTTGACTATTTATAAAATTAATTAATTTTGTGTAATGGACAATCAGAAATCGAATCAGATACCCTCTTGATAATTAGGATTCCCTTTTCCATTTAACAGACAAAGATAGTTTTCTACCATCAATTATTGATTCCATTGTGCCTTATTTATTTTTAAAATGAACCACTAGTTTACATTAAAAAGAAAAGAAAAATTATATAGTTATTAAGGACTCATAATTTCTATGTATTAATGATATTTCAAAATGTCCTTGTAATATGAAAAAGACCAGATTATATAAAATTTAAACAGCATGAATGATGAATTCAAAGAGTAGTAGTGATAATTTTTTTAGGAAAGTGATGATTTAATTTATAACAAAAAGCTTTGGATTTTTAAGACTGAATAATGCATATCATTACAGAAATTCTTAATTATTATTGCTTGTAAAAATTAGGGGTTAAAGAATATTTTTGTCATCAACTATTCATGAGTTGATATCCTAAATTTATTTGTAGACAATTTTTTCTCTTCAATATCTGAAAACAGTGCATGAGACCAATTGAAATCCAATTTCTCTTCATGAGTTAATATCACTAATAAAGCCAATAGACTCTAATTAAATCCAATTGAAACCCAATTTTCTAACAGTTTTATCTACTTTAGGACCATTTACCCTTGTTTCAAACAAAATGGGAATGATTTAGCAGCTGCTCCCCTACAATTAAAAGAAATTAATTCAAAAAAAACAAATAATTAAAAGGAACTTGGTCATTAAGCCTGGACCGTTGTAACCTCTTTATCACAATAAACATACTATTCTTTTTAGCAACCTCCTCTAATGACAACAACATCTTGGCATTCAGGTTTTCACTTAACAGGATTATCACTAGGCTTTGTTTTTCCCTTTAACAGTTGCACAATAATTAAGTGCACTTGAATGCAATGGTAATAGATATTCAGAAAGCTCCCCAGGCTTCATCTTCTTCTTCTTCTTCTTCTTCTTCTTCTTTTTTAATTCCTCTCATTTTTTTCTCAACAATTATCACAGGCTCTTTGGCCATCATTGATCCTAAGACTATGTTATGGGCCCTCAAGGCGTGAAGCTTTTTATGAGTTGGTGAAAGGATTGTGCCCCCACTTAGATTAGTCTTTGGTTTTGTTTGCACATTCCCTCTCTTTTTTGTGCGACATAGGCCTAAGTGATGGTCCTCTCTCTAGTTATTTTTCTCTTATTTTCTACTCTTTGCCTTTTCCATGTTAGCTTTTTCTACGACACTTTCAAGCAGAAATGGGAAACTACTATGTTTTTCTTTGAAAGGATCAATCACCACTATAGCCTTTCCTTTGTCTGCCACCCTTTTATAATCTATCTTTCACTTTCCATTTCTTGGGTTGACCTTGACCTCCTTTGGTGTGATTTTCTTGATTAACTTTTTCATCCTCAAGATCATTAGCACAACAAATCTGGAGCTTGCATCATTCTTATTATTCTTAGTGCTATCTTTCCCTTGTTTATCATGTTTGTACAACTAGTTATAAACCATTATCTGCCTTAGAAATTTGAGCACACTTAAATTTCATTGTCTACATCCAAGCTCCATATTTTTCCTTTTACATCATTGGCAACACGGACTCCGAAGCTTCTACATTCTATACTAGTGTATTAGTTGGTCTCTTATCGTCTTCTGACCAAGTTGACTGATTTCTCTACATTCCTCACAAGTGGTGCTTAATTAGTTTCACACTCTTTCATGCCGTCAACTTCAATTTTTGACGAAACCTAGCATCCCCAAAACTTGGTTAACTCTTGACAAACTCACATGATTATTCACAGCAAAGGGACCAACTCCAGACGGAAAAGTTGGCACCAAAATTACTCGCACTCCTCTTGCTTATTGCTCATCGCTCTAGTACATAGACGAAGACAGTGTTGTGAATATTGAGGTTGGCCTTTCTGTCCATTGGGTCTAGTAGGAAGTGTTTAATTTATTGAAACTTTAGAACTATGGATCAATTTCAATGCATGCAAAAGAAGGGTCAGTGTGTGATCTGATTTTGTTAGGAAATCATTGAAGAAACAAGAAGGATTGCTTTACCCTTGGGCCACACTGCCCTTTTCAGAACCCATTGGGCCCATGTACTTTTCTTTTATGAGAAATATCTCTTTTTATTTTTTTGGTTACAATATCTCTGTTTCATTTTGAATGCGAATATGGGTTACTTTTCCATAAATGGTTCCTTTATTGGCCTAAGCAAATGATAATGATTCTTCTTTGGAAAAATTAATGACAAGGATTAAGTTCAAGTATTTAACAAATTTATAAGTATGAGTTCAAGCATGTCACATTGGAGGTTCAGGGAAATAAATAGTTTCTGAATTTGATCCTTGTAAATGATTTCCCCCTGTTTTTGCATACGAAGCTAAAATCCCAAAATATGATTGAGGATGACTATAAAAAAAGAGAGAGAATAAATTGACCACACTTGAGAAAGAAAATAAAAATTTTTCAGTACTATTGTTCTTGATAATAACGGATTTTTTTGCGTCACAAGGAAAAAAAAATTAAGAGATGGATATTCATAAGTAATGCCCAATAAACTTATTATAAATCTATAAAAATGTAGTGGTGTATATGTACGTATGTAATTTTTTTTGGAAAAGGAAAAAATAATAGATTAAATTTGAGTATTTTCGGGTCAATTTATAGAAAGTGGTTTTCTTTATTGGTTAAAAGGAAATTAAATAACCTAACATTTTTTTAATTAAAGTTGACAGTAACAATTAGAAAAACAAACACATTGCACGTAAACAAATAAATATGTGGCAGAACCAACTATCAAATTTCCATTGATGCTCACATTTAATAATAACTGCACTTTGAATAAAATTGTTTTCAATAAAAAAAAAATACCTGTGAACAATTAAAACATAGTGAGATAGCAACAAAAAAATAGAAATTGGGCCTGGGTTTATATTCATAGTCCAAAGCCCAAATTAGTTAAATCAAGTTCATCAAAATTTTTCTGTCCTTAAATAAAACATTAACAATTGGACTAATTTGATTATTAGGATTCGTCTCCTTTCAAATTCTACAATTTTGCTATAAACTTGTTTTTTCAATTATTAATTTTTGTACTGCTTTATATACATTTTAATATTTTATAGTTCGAACTCCACTCATGTATAAAGCTATAGCAACCCACAGGTATATCCATAATATTTTAACTTTGTGAAATTCTTAAATAATACTTCATTCATTTAAAAATATAAGATATTTTTAATTGAATTTTACTTTCAACAAAGTAGTTATTTACTTTCAAACTAACCCTATTTTTTTATATTTACTCCTATTAAACACTCTACAATAAATATAAAGTTATTCATCAATAGGGACACTTTTAGAAAAAAGACAATAATTACATCTCAAAAAATTAAAATGCTTTACATTTTTAAACATCTAACTTCTCAAAAAATACCTTATATTTTTGAATGAAAGAAGTAGGAATTATTCATATATAATATTTGCCACTTCAAATCAAACTAATAATCAAATTGGAGTTTTTGACAATTTATAAAATTAATTAATTTTGTGTAATGGACAATCAGAAATGGAATCAGACACTCTCTTGATAATTAAGATTCCCTTTTCCATTTAACAGACAAAGATATTTTTCCACCATAAATTTTTGATTCCATTGTGCCTTATTTATTTTTAAAATGAACCACTAGTTTACTTTGAAAAAATAAAAATTATATAGTAGGCCTCATAATTTTTATATATTAATGATATTTAAAATGTCCTTGTAATATCAAAAAGACCAGATTATATAAAATTTAAACATCATGAATGATGATTTCAAAGAGTAGCAGTGATAATTTTTTTCATGAAAGTGATGATTTATTTTGTAACTAAAAAAACTTTCAATTTTGATATTCTTAATTTTTAAGCCTGAATAATGCATATCATTGCAGAAATTCTTAATTATTATTGCTAATATAAATTATGGGTTAAAGAATATTGTTGTGTCATCAAATATTCACTTAGGAGTTGATATCCTAAACTTATTTGTATTACAATTTTTTCTCTTCAGTAATTAAAAACAGTACATGGGACACCTTGCTATTTTAAAAGTTAAAGTTGATAATTAAATTACGTAGAAAATAATAACCTCAAAATTATGAAAAATGACTTACAAATTCAAATAAATATCCTATAAGATAATGAATATCAATGAAGTCTCTTAAACAACAAATAAATACTTAGGGACAAATATTATTTTTTACCCATGTAAAAAACTAAAATACCATTTTGACCAACCATTGTAATAAGCAAGGTGATTATCAATTCACTATTGCTGGTAACAATACTAGTTAATAATTTTAAAAAATAATATATATTTTTAATTAGTATGTATTTCCTTATTTATCATATTTCCTTTATAAAAAATTGCTATGATAGATCAAGTGAAAATGAGTGCCACTTTGTCTTAAAATTAAAAAATTGAATGTTCATTTAGCTTTATATCTTTTATACTAATATAAATAATGTATATCACTTTTACAAAATGTGGCATTATTAAAGCAAATGTTTGTACTAAAACATATTAGCGAAAATATAATATATTTGCGAAATAATAAAGGTTTTTCCCTCCTCTATAAATAAAAACAAAAGTAGAGGGAAAGTAAGAAAATATAATTTGAAATTGGAAACAAAAATCTGGTGACACTCATAATGAGACCCCACAAGGAATAAAAGACACTTATCAATCTCTTTATCTGAATTCCATTATTGCTTAAATTGACTAAGTTCACTTAATCCACAATTATTCTTACCACTATCTCTTATTAATTTCAACCACTTGTGTATATGTTTATATATTTATATCCACTTCCCTTTATTCTTGACTCAGCTTTCTTGTTGGTTTTTGGCCCTTAATTTGTGATTTAATTACTTTCCTAATCGGTTCGTAATCAGACATCAACCTTGCTATATTCAATCATCATTTTGCCCCCAACAGAAATAATAAATTAAAAAATGGAATAAAATAAAAATCCGTAAGCATAAAGATAAGATATAAAATCTTTTAAGCATAATCAATTCTTAATCATTCTATCATTATATTTTATTCAACGCTCAAATCATGGTGGGTTCATTTGTTTATGAGTTCTGCTAAAGATGTTATATATGTACCTTGTGTTGTTAAAACTTAAAAGGAGGAACTTTCTTATATTGAATGAAAAAAAAATAAAATAATAAATGAAATGATAAAAATATGTGAAACAAATATAAAATGAATCATTTCCAAAAGTTGTAACTTGGATTAAGTAAGAGTGAGAATTGGACAAGTTTGATCTAGTTGGATCACATTACAAACTCATGAAATTATAAAATATTTTAACAATTTTCATTTCTATTTTATAGTTAAGGGTGCTCATGACTGAATAAAGGGAGAATAACACATGAAGACCCTGTAAGAAAATTAATGTAAAATAAATATCTTTAAGTTGTAAATTCCAGATGTTTCAATTATAAAAGTTCCTGATATTTTTCAAGGGTCCATATTTGTCATTGTCCCATGAATAAAACTGAATATGTTGAAACCAATTGAGGAAAACCTATCTCTAATAAGGTTTGGTTTTCGATTCATCTAAACCAAATCGATTTGGTTTGGTTGAAATTTCAAGTCTTCAAAGTTAAACCAAATCCACCTGAACTTTATCTATATTATGTTTTATAATTTTAGAATAAAATCAACACAATATATTACATTTTAATTTACAAACGTATTATAAAAAAACATATATCATAAAAATAAGATATATACTAAAATTTTAAATTACTCATATATTTCAAAAAACTTTCTTTAATTGCAGAAAATAAATATTTGATTAAAAAACATATTTTATAAAGAGATCGGATATTGATTTTTGAAACTATAAAAAATATTAAAAGTACAAAAAAGTTATCTAGCAGAATAATAAAAAGTTATTCTAAGCATAAATAACTAAACAAATTCAAACCAATAGAAAATCAAAGCAAACCGATGTTTAAGAAAGTTTGGTTTGATTGTTAATTTAGTCAAACCAATTTAATTTGGTTGGTTTAGGTTTGCCTAATAAAATGTTATAATGTCGCGTATGGACTAATAAGATTTTAAATTTGAATTTAGACTAAATTTTCATTTGAATACCTGAAAATCTACGTTTTTGAATTTTCAAATTCTCTATTTATTTTAATTATTTAAAATTTTAACCACTCCAATCATATCATTTTCTTTCCATTTTGATTATTACTATCTCTATCATTCTCACATCTTTTCCCATATCATGCTTTCATCTATTGTCGATTAAAAAATAAAAATAAATTTATCAATTATAATATTCCACTTTTGCTTTGAATCTCAACTCATTTCTTTTCTTTCTTTAAAATATTTTGTACTATACAAATAAATGATTAGAAACATAAATTTGAAATATAAGATTTTAAATAAAAATTTAGAAAAGATTACTAATAATAAAAAAATTATTCTAAGCATAAACAAAACAAATTCAAACCAAATCGAACCCGTGTTTAATAAGGTTTGGTTTGGTTCTTAATTTAATCAAGCCAACTTAATTTGGTTTGGTTTAGGTTTTGCCTAATAAAACTTTATAATGTTATGCTTGGATTATTGAAGGATTTGAATTTAAATTTAGACCAAGTTGTAATTTGAATGCATGAAAATCTACATATTTGAAGTTTCAATTTACTATTTATCTTAGTTATTTAAAATTTTAACTACTCCAATTCTATTGTTCTCTCGCATTTTAACTATTGTTGTCTCGGTCATTTTTTTTTTTGTCTTTTCTCATATCTCATATTCATCTCTTATTGATTAAAAAATAAAAGTCAATTCATTACACCCAATCTTTTATTTTTACTTTGAATCTCAACTCGTCTGTTTCTTTCTTTAAAATTTTTTATACTATGCAAACAAATAATTTTGAAAAACATAAAATTAAATGTAAGATTTTAAATAAGATTGTAAATATTTTTTTACCAACAAATAAGATTTTAAATATAAAATCTACACCAAAACCCATCAACCCATACATGACTAAAGTTATGTTGGAAAAAAAAAATTGAATCAAATCATGCCTTAACAATAAGGTTATATAAAAATTAACCATTAATTGGAAAAAATAAAAACATTAAAAACTAACCATTGTTGTTATGCTGCAATATATCACACATACAATATTACTATGTGTATGTGTATCTAATTTATAATTGAGTGACCTAACCCCACTGATGGCTTCAGGGAGAGAATCACGTCACTCATGTCTAATTCGTTCCACGCTTTGATGGTTGCGCAGAATAGCTTTATTCCCCAAAGATTTGTTTATAGCTTTTAAACACTAAGATTTGCTTAGTGTACTGTTTAGTTTAGTTAATTTAATTAATCCTAATGATACCATATATATATATATATATATGAGAGATGTTTTGTTCTTTTTCTCCTCACCCAGAAAGCAAATCACGTTTAATTGTTAATTAAATATGGTTGTTGTCCAATGAAATTGAGAAAATCTTTTTTGGCTGTTAATTAAATAATTAATTAATTAATCGACAACTTTTGGAGAACTTCAGAATCCTTTAATTTATGGTAATAAGAAAACAAAACATGTTGATTTCCTATATAATGACTTTTTTAATTGGTTCGTAATCTGGCGTCAACTTTAATTTCATATGTTCAGTAATAATTTTATTTTCAAAAATAGAATTAAAAAATTTAAAAAAGAAATTAATTAAAAAAGGCTTGTAGCATACTCAATTCTTAATCATTGAATCCTCTTATTCAACTTTAAAATCATGAGAGGTGTGTGTGTATTATAATCTTTTCATATGTTAATTGATGAGAAGCAAATAAACTTTTCCAGTTTTCCTATATTGAAAGAAAATGTAAAAAGAAAAAGAAAAATGAAAGGCTAAACTATGTCTATGTGCACATAATAACAAGGGTTGATGAGCATCCTGAATCCTAATTTATTATTTTAGAAGTATCATAAATTCTAAACTCTTAAAATGATCAAAAACTTCCATCAACTTGTAAGGGTGGTTATATGCAAATTAATAACGAGAAGTAATATGCTCAGAATTTACAAGTTAAAATGAGTTTTTACTCATTTTAAGAGTTTAAAATTTATGATACTATTCGAGTAATAGTTTAAGGTTCAAAATTCTTATTAACCCTAACAATAATAACAACAAACAAATTCCAAAAACTGTAATAACTTGGATTAATTAAGAGTAAGAGCTGGGCCGGTCCCACTGGTTGGATCAAATTACAAACTCATGAAAATTATAAAACAATTTAATAATTTTCCTTTCTATTTTATAATTTTCTGATTGCCTTACTGATTGTAATTTTTTTTTATACAACTCTTCAAATTGTTAATGTCCTAGACACCCTTCACAATTAAGTTCTATAAAAATTAACCATTGTTGTTAATCCTGCAAAACACACACACACACACGCAAACAAGCACACACGATATTACTCTATATTTTTAATTTTTTACAAAATAATGCCATGTTCAAAGTCATGTGATTGTCAATCTCTTTTTTTTAAAATACCTATTTATAATTTCTAAGAACAATAACAATCAAGGACTTCTACATAAAATTTATATTAATTATAAATAAATTATTATTAAAACTCAAATAAAAACAAAGTCAAATAGACTATTATTAATTTAAAATTAATTATTATTAAAATTTAAATAAATAATTTATTGATAAAATATTAATCAGAGTTAATAAATATTTATTTAAATTTTAACAATAATTAATTATTAATTGATATAAATTTTATATAAAAGTTTTTGATTTTTTATTTTTCTAAATTTTTAATTCTGTGACCTAACAACACTGGTGCTGATGACCTCAGAGACAGAATCACGTCACTCATGACTCATGCATAAGTTCATGACTTTGACAACTACGTAGAATACCTTTATTTCCCAAAGATTTATTTTTTTTTCCCCCTTACAGAAAAGAAACACACTTAGATCTGCTTTGAGCTTTTAAGCACTAAGATTTGCTTAGTTTTAGTTTAGTTTAATTAGCCCTAATGACGCCCCACGTCACAAGGTGTTTTTTGGTTATTTTTTCCCCAAACCAAGAAAGCAAGGCACAATAGTTAATTGTTAAACATGGTTGGTGTCCAATGAAATTGAGAAAATCTTAATTAAGACAGTGAGTTGTTCAAGGGATGGCCACTAATTAATTTATCAACAACTTTCTGAATACTTTGATCTGCTGATACATGGGTACAAGGTTTCACACGTTGCACTCAGCATCTACCCAACTAAAAAGAAAAAGAAAATAATCAAAATCAAAGCCTCTAGCATATTTCCCTGTACTTATATATACCAACTTGTTACTACGCATCTGAAAATATTTGTATCATATTATTAAGAAATAATCCTGAAGTTTACATCGAAAAATTTCGAAAACTCCTTCAAATGAATCGTGAAGGCGTCTTCATCTATTTCTTGATAAATTGTCATTTCTTACAGCACTCTAAATATATCATGAATTATGTTAATGATGAGATTTTCCTAGTGTACTTGAGGTAACATATCTCAATTCTTGCTTCTGTACTTGCTGAGACACCTCTGGTAATGCTATACTTTTTTAAACCAAATTATTTAATCCTACCATGCTAAAGAAATGTTTACTGTGGTAATTAAAACAAAACTTATCCTTTTAAAATGCTTGCCATGATTTAAAAAAAAGTGTTTACCATAGAAAAAAGAATAAAAACTATCCTTTGAAAACACTATCATGATAAAAAAGAGACTACCAGTAGCGGACCTAGGACCCTGGGCTAGTGGGAGCAATCTATTTAAAAGAAAAGATAACTATTGTCATATCATAGAAAACTATACTAATGTCATGTAAAATTTATATAAAATCAAATATTTACATACCTTACAATTGTTGTCGGCGTGGTTTCATATTTTGAAACCGTTGAATAATCAATTCATTGTCAATACTGTTAAAAACATCCTTTTCAATGTAGGTCACCAAGCAATCATTCATCCATTTATTTCTCATTCGGTTGCGTAACTGATTTTTCACAATCTTCATGGTAGAGAATGCTCTTTCTACTGTTGCTGTAGCAACGGGTAAAATCATTGCTAACTTCAATAGAAGATAAACAAGTGGATAAATAACATGTCTTCCCGTTTCAACTAATTTTTCTGCAAGACTATTAATATCTTTCAGAGATGTAAATTCAACACTGTTATGCATATCAATTATGTAAGTCTCAAGCTGATTGTCAAGCATCACCAAATCAGTTGAAGAAAAGTCATGTGGATAAAATTTGGCAAACTTAATCAATTTGCTCTTGTCAAAACTAGAGAATGAGTTGCCTGGATTTAAACAAGCCATGCAAAGGAGCAATTCAGTATTTGTCTCAGTGAAACGATCATTAAGTTCCTGAAGTTGCATGTCCACAATAGTATAAAATAATTCAACTCGATAATGATGTTCTACTGTAATATCTTGAGCTTTACCTTTGCGATGTGATCTCCCTTTAGACGAGAAAAGATCTTCCATGTTTGGAACATCAATATCATGCAAATTACAAAACAGAGTTACTTCATCCAATAAAGACTCCCATCCACTATCTCTCATAACTTGTAATCGTTTCTTTGCAATGTTAACCAAATTCATGGCATTGACAATATCTTGATCTTTTCTTTGTAATGCCTGTGACAATTCATGTGAAATATCCAGTACATGTTTCATTAGATGTAAAGTAAATGCAAAATCAAAAGCTTCTATCAACTGTAAGAGACCATTAGCCTTAGCTTTTTGGTTTGCACTTGAGCCATCTTCCTTTATAATTTCAAGCACATCAATCACAGAAGAATACATTATTGTTAGATTAACCAAAGTTGCATAATGAGAACTCCAACGTGTGTCAAATCCTCGCTTGAGACTAACTTCTTGGTTCAAGCCTCGTCCAGTGGAAATTTCTCCATTTTTCAAAGCTTCTCTAATTTTAGCTATTTTTGTTTTTCACGAAGCATATCAATTCTTTTGCAAGAGCCCCCAACAACATTTAACAAGGTAGACACCAAATTGAAAAGAGAAGCAACTTGAATGTGATTCTTAGCAATGGCAACTAAGGTGAGTTGTAATTGATAAGCAAAGCAATGTACATAAAATGCACATGAATTTTCTTTTAAAATCAAACTTTTGGGACCACAAAATTCACCTTGCATGTTACTAGCACCATCATAACCTTGTCCACGAATGCTAGATATACTCAACCCATATGTGCTAAACAATTTATCAATTTCCCTTTTCAATAATAAAGCTGTAGTATCCTTAACATGCATTATGCCAAGAAATCGTTCAACAATGCTTCCCTTTTTATTAACATAACGTAAAGCAACAGCCATTTACTCTTTATTTGAATTGTCACGTGCCTCATCAACAATAATGGAAAACAATTCATTTCCAAGATCATTAATAATTGCATTAGTGGTCTCCACAGCAGCAACATGAACAATATCCTTATGAATTTTATGAGCAATTAAACGACTATTTTCAGGAGCTCTGTCTAAGACAATATTTTTAATTGATTCATTGTGATCAGCAAGAAACTTTAGAAGTTCAAGGAAGTTACCTCTATTGGTTGACATACATGATTCATTATGACCACGAAAAGCTAATCCTTCCTTCAAAAGAAAGCGAATGCAGTCAATTGAAGCTGTCAATCGCTTTCGGTATAAGTCTCGAACTTGTTCATCTTGCTTGGCAATTGCAACTTCTATGTGTTGATTTTGATTCATCAAATCTTGACATTTCTTCCAAGCAATATTGTGAGCATTATTAGGGCCTCCAACATGAGATGAGAGTCTTTCTTTCTTATTCCAATTTGTAAATCCTGCTATAATAAATGAATCACCACCAGATTGCTTCCCAAAATCAAGTCTAAAAAGGTAACAATACAAGCAAAATGCTGCATCTTTTTCTATGCTATACTCTAACCAATTGCCAAATTCATTAAACCAAGAGGGACAAAATCTTCTCAAAGTCTTCCCAATTCTTCTTTGGGGAAAATCATGTTGCATAGGTTAACATGGTCCCTTTTGTAAATAAGCTCTTCTTATCTTATCCCTCTCATTAGGATGATAGGATGAAATTTTAATCCGTTTTCCTAGGTCCGATGGCAACTCTTCTAAAGATTGATTCTCTTGTTGTTGATGGTGGTGGTGAGGATTTCATTGATGATGTATGGATGAAGATTGATGCTCCTCACATAGCACTTTTCTCTTTAAGAATCTTTCCATATTCTTTTCAAAATTCAAATAATTTGTGATTCACCTATTGTAAATTAAAATTATCTAATCAATATACTGAAAAAAAATATCTCATCATAAAAAAATAATTAACTAAAAATAAAAATTAATTTTATAATTAACAAATAGGCATCTCATGATCCAATTATTCTTGAAATCTATTGTTTCAAGATTCAAAATAACTACTCAGTACAACTATACAAACAAAAGCAACTCACAATCAATTAGATTTATTTATATAGTATTCTATTGCAAGCCAACATTTTGATAATCTATTACAAGCCACGTGCAAGCCACTTTTGTCACTTTAATCTTTAATATTGATGTGCAAAAGAAGTTCATTCCACCGTCAACACTTACCAACATTATCAAAAGTAAATCTATTAAATAATTATTTAAAAATTAATAAATAACTTTCCACAGTCTTCTACCCACGTGCAAGCTCTCATTTTTCAATGACTTTTCCTTCTCAAATCACTTTTTCTACAACCTTTTCGTCTTTTCCCTCAATCAATCCCATTATCTCTCAATCTCATCTCTGGCTCAACTGTTTAGCTTCTCTTTTTAGTTGGCTCTCCAGTTCCATGATTTTCGTTTCCCCAATCGACAGATTCAAACATGAAAGTGAAGTTTTTTCAACTCACAGCTCTTGACTGCTTGCTCTATGTTCATAATCAAGGAGAAGATTCAAGAAAAACTGGAAAGTACCTGAGTTTGGCGTGTTCTTCTTTTGCTAAAGCTTGAAGCTATGGTTCTCCAAAATCCAGTTCTTCGGTTCTCCTCGTGTGCGAGTTTGCCACTGCTTCTCTTGTGTATGAGGCCAACCGACTGTTAGGGCACAATTTTTAAAAGCTAAGTTTTGTTAGATTTTATTATTTGAAATAATTATTGTTGAGGATGAGGTTTTGTCGTTTAGGTGAGGATCAATTGTTCATTTTTTGTTTTGTGGGCTTTATTACAAAGACTGAATTTGGGCTAAGTTTATTGCTTTGATTTGGACTAAATTTCACTGGGTTCAAAAAAAAGAGATGAGTGGCGGCAGGATGCAAAATTTACCACATATACCCATGTAAATTTTTTATTTTCAGGGGGGGCATTTGCCCACACTGACTACCACGTAGGTCCGCCACTGGAGACTACCATTGTAGAGAAGAGTCAAACCAACTATAACAAGCTTTACCATATTAGAAAATGATTTTTATTAATTAATTAACTCAATTTCAAAATCAAATGCCATGGTAGAAAAGAATCTATTATGATAAAGAAAATTAAACGTAGTAAATAAACCTACCATGGTAAATAGAAATTTACTAAATCATGAAAAGTCTTCCAAATGAGATCCCACTCTAAACAAGAGTTAATAAATCAAAATAAAAATATTTACATAAATCAAGAGTAATTATTAAACAAGGTAAACAAGGGTACTTTTATCCAAAAATATGTTTTCCAAGAGAAAGTTTTGTGTCCTATACATCAATCTAAGCCTCCGGTTCTCCTTTGGTTGAACTTTTTCATATAAAAAATATTAACCATGGGGAATGAGACACAAAGGTTCTAATAATAAATACAAAATATTATAATGCATGAAATACAACTAATCATGCAATTACTGAGTGAGGCATATAAAAAAAATTTTTGAACAATTATTCCAAACAAGTTTCGAACAAATCCAAACAAAAATGCATGACCACCAACCTTATATCATACTTTCTTTGGATTGAAGTCCATGCTTGATACCAACCTACCTGGCCACAAAGACAAGCTAGTCCAAGCCTTGGCAAGCCACTCATTAATCAAATGAGGGTGTACCACATGACACTAAACAATTATCTGAATAATAAAATTCTCAAACACCATTTCAAACTTGCAAGACAAGTCATGCCTATAGTATTTCCAAACAATAAAAATTACGAATAAGTAGATCATGCTTCCTAACATAACATTGCATACTGAACATATTGATCCATATAGATTTCATCCCTCTAGCAATAAAATTTCCAAACAAATATTATACATTCTTAAACACAATAGTTTCCAAACAATGCTCAATTTCATAGAAATACACACAACTAAGCATAAAGCACATACAATATCATATCAATAAAAGTTACCTTTTCTCCTAACAAGAAAAGTTCCTTAAACAATTGATTTCTCACCACAAACACCTTCAACACCACAATCTACACATAATACAATACTAGACATCATTAATACATGTGTTTAAACACAAGTCACACCATAATCCTAGGGTTAGATTAATTAATCTCATAACCTCAACAATTTTCCATATTTCTAATCCCTAAAACTTGCATCTCCATCATCACCATTACACTTATATCTCACTTATTTAGCCTTTACAACCTCAAATTACTATAAAAATCCACACAACTAGTCTAGGGTTCACCCCATTGCCATAAACATTATTAGACCTCCTAAATAGCACTTATATATCGTCAAATAAACTTTAAAATTCAAATCCAATACCTTGAACTTCATCCCAACACACAACCCTAACATTTTTCGGAGGTAGAAGGAGGATTAGATAAATTACCTTAGCTATTTAGGAGCTTAAATTAGTGCCCTAATGATGGAGACTACCAAACCCTATAGAGCCTTCAATTTCCACACCAGCCCTCACCAAAATCCCTTCCTTCTATTCTATTTTTTGAATAAATTATTAATGCTAAAATTGCACCATGCACTAGGAAAAAAAAATCATGTGCTACGACACATAGGACAATGGAAAGAATCTAACTTAAGCCCATGCATAATCCTAGGCTCAATTTTGGACCCCTGACAAGTCTCATACATAATCTTAGGCCTATTTTACATCATAATCATGTGCCTAAATGTTTAATTAACCTTAATAAACCTCGATCAAACATAACTCCCTTGATTAAATCCTCATATATGCATAATCTCTTCAAGTAAATTACTAAATAAATATCTAGATGTTACATCTTTAAATTCATCTACCTTATCACGTGTTTAGATATCAATGTATATTCTCAATAATTCTTTACAATATATATGATCTAAAATGATCAAACAAGTTATGTCAACAACATATCTATTTAGATTAGTAAACTTCTTGTTTACTATAACATGTTTTCAACTCACATAACTTCTGGTCAATTCACAATCTCAATATGACATTAATTAGGAATATCTATTGCACTTCGAGAGGTAGTATATAAGCAGAACTTTGTCCAACATTAATTCACATTTGTATTTCATCCATTTCTGCCTCAAGTATTAGTCACACAAACATTCCCCTCTTATTTCTATCTTTATCATATTTCAAAGATAGTTAGTAGTATATAGTAGCCAAATACTATGCCTTTGTTAGTACTCTAAAATTCACACCAATTTTTTTGTTAAATAATATAATTTCACAACAATCTTTATCCATTAAATGCATACCATAATAGAAAAGAGTCTACTATAGTAATAAAGAGTTCATGATATTAATGAAACAATAATATGGGAAACAAGGTTTAGTAGAAAGAACAAAACTTAATTATTCAAAACATTACAATGGTAAATAAAGGTTTACTATGGTAGAAAAGATTTTAAATAATATTTTGAAACTACCATGGTAGAAAAGGGACTAACATGATAACTAAGAGTCAAGATCATTTTTATAAAATTGTACCATTGTAGAAATAGTTTTTTTTACAAACAAAACATTTTTCAAATTGAAATACCATGGTAGAAAATATTAAACATAGACTATCATAGTAAATAAGGGAGTAAGCAACTCAAATAAATAATTATTGATTAAAAAACTAATTTAACCATAATGAAAATAAGTATTTCAATATAACAAAATAATAGAAAATGAAATTAAAAGTGAAGCACGGTTCTCAAGGGGGCTAAATTGTTTAAAAATAAGGTTATTAAGAGTAAAAAGATCTCAAGGGGCCATTCCAAAAGTTAAAAACGTAACAGGGATAATTTTTAAAAAATTTGCATCATATGCCTCAGCGTACCATAAAGGAAAATCCATTCTCTGTTATATATGCCATGGCATATGCAACCATATGTCTTGGCACATGGTGCCGTATCAACAAAATTAATAACAATATAAACAGTAACAACAAACTTCAAATAGACATAACTTTCTTTACAAATATTTAAATTAAGTTATTTAAGCATCCGCAAGAAGCCTATTAAATGATTTAGCTAACAGCTTTGGTTAGGTATAAAAATTCCTCCAAATGAGGATTTTATCTGCAACAACCTCTTTAAGGATAAAACATACCTTTACACTTCACAAATTCGAAACCAAATCTAATGGCTAATGTGTGGGGCATTTGACCGCACCATACATGTACCAAATAATCATCTCAATATATAAATTAATCATCAAAATATAAACTTTCATAGTTAGGTTACAGCCACCCAATATAGTTTGTATAGAAAATGCATTAACATATGCAAGCATGGATAATCTTCTTTGCAAACACTTAAATAATCATTTGATCATATCAAAAGGGCCATGAATGTTACAAAAACCATTTCATGGAAATCAAATAGGAGTATAGTCAAAACCAGGAAAGTTACATGCTCAATTACATGATAAATGCCATAAGCTTGGCAATTATATACGACTTAATAAAATAGAGGTCAACTAGGTCAAGTGGTATCTATACACACCAACTACTCTCTCAGTGTTTCTTTAGCTGGACTATTTCTTATAAAAGTATTAATATTTCTTATAAAAAGTATTAACCATGAGAAATAAGATACAAAGATCCTAGAAACCAAAATGAATATGTAATGATGCATGCGATACAACTAACCAAGTGATTGCTAAGCAGGCATACAAGATTATTTTCTGAACTATATTATTCAAACAATTAGGAAAAAAATAATTTGCATGACTATACCTTATATTCTCTATACACTATGCCTGAAACCAAGTCATCCGACCAAAGATGAGTTAGTAGCTGCTAGCCACTCATTGGGTCTAATGATGGCTTACTATGTGATAGGTAATCTCTAGATAAAATCTCAAACATCACATATTTCAAAGCAAACCTAACAAGTCATGCATATTTCAATCATTTTCACATAAAAACATACCAAAACGAAAACATGCTTTTGCACAATAGTTATACCAAACATGATGCTCATATATAATTCATGACAATTAATTTTCCAAACAATAATATATTTTTTCCACACATAACATATTTTACCGCATAATAAAATCACACATAATCAATCATGCATACACCCCCATCACACATTAATAATGGTTATTGCTTATTACTAATAGAGCTCCAACGAAGTAGACTATCACCTCTAACAATGTCAAAATCATGATCTACAAAAAATATGACAATAATTATTGTTAATAAATGCTAATCATAGCTAAACAAAGTGTCTACACACTAATCACACCTTAATCCTAGGGTTAGGTTAATTAATCTCATAATCCTAATGTACTTCCATGCACTTTAATCACAAAACTTAGTCATACTCATCATCATTACCCCTCTTGAATATAAATTTAACCTCTAAACACTCAAATTATAACTAGTCATCCCCTAACAACCTAGGGTTTTTAGATATAATCATCCCCTTATCATAAATAATATCAAAACTGCCTAACCTAAGAAAACTCATTAAATTCTGACCTAAGGTTTGGGTATCCTTAAAAATGAAACCCTAGCACACCCATCACAATATATCTAGCTCAAAAGGAAGATTAGATGGTAGGAAAGAATTAAATAAGTTACCTTAGCTAGTTATGAGCCTAAATTCATGCATAAACCTTAGTAAAGCCTTAGACTAAACCCTAGCAAAGCATTCACAAAGCCTTAAACCAAACCTTGGCAAAGCATTCAATTTTTGCCCTTAGCCTTACTTAAAACCCTTATTTTTGTTTTATCTTTCAAACAAAACTATAAATCCTCAAAATGTGCCATATATTGTGGCATATGATATGGCATTTGAAAATCTCACCTAAGCCTAATAATTTAGGCTTAAACTAGTCCAATATCTATTTGAGACTCTAAATAACCTTAAAACATGATCTTAAGCCCAATCTAAATCTTAATTAAGTTCCTAAATAATTAATTAATATCTATAAATCTCAATCAACATTGATCCTCAATTAAATCCTCAAAATACGTGTTTCTTCAATTAAATTCTCAAATACACATATTTTCTCAATTAAATCCTTAATTACAGATATTTCCTCATTTAAAAATAATTTCTCAAATTAAATTCCTCCAAATATCCACAACTTCCACACTTAAATCCTCAGTAAAATTTAGGATGTCACACCCTTCACTTGGAGGCCCAAGTTTTTTCCAATTCATAGACAACTATAGAGTTGAATCTAATTGAGCTATCATCTTCAAACCCTTGGCAAAACAAAGCTCTAATGTAGATGTATGGGCCATTGGCATAAATATATAAATATATATGTCTTCATTATCAATCATTTCTTCACCCATTGAATAAAAAAAATATTTGCATTTGTTTTTCAGGAACTATATGTAGTTCTTCAAGGGATTGCTAATATACATATACATATATACATAAACATGTGTTTACATTACTCATTAATAACATATTTTAATTTTTTTAAATGTATTTTCAAAGTGAAGATGTTCAATGTATAAATATGCAATAATATACATTTTTTGCCATATAGTTTTTTTCAAAAATTTCATTCTTGAAAATTTAACCAATATTCATCGAGTAAAAGAGAAAATTAATCCTAAACTATAGGAATACTTTGAATTTTTTGCCATATATTTTTTTTTAAATTGACCCCTAATCTAGTATCTACTGTTAACAAAAGTTTACTTTAATTGTTAATTGACCAAAAAATGACAGAAAAAGGCCTTAAGATTATAAAAAAAATTGCCAATAATATTTTCGTGGTCTTTTTTATAATTTTTTGATCTTTGTCTATAATTTTGTAGTCCTTTACCCCTCTTGTTAGATTTTAAGTTGTATAATTACAAGAAAAATAATGTAATATCAAAAATAAGTTTAAGGTACCAAATACTTTTGAACCTATAGTTTGAAGGGTCAATTTGCTCCTTTACCCAATATTCATTATATATATATATATATATATATTGTAACATCCCAAATCCTATTTGTTGAAGTAATGAATAAATACTTGAAAAAATTCATAAGGACTAAAATAAAAATATATAAAGATCAAAGTACAAATAATTTATAATTAGTTTATGATGTGTAGAGGTCAAAGTGAAATGAAGAAAAGTTGAGAAGAATGTGAAAACTATAACATCCTAATTTTCTTATCCTATAATTAATTATTAATTAGGGTGAATTAGTAATTAGCAAATGATTAGAAATTTGGATGACTACTTGTTGATTTGAGCTTTTAGGGTCTTGAGTGAACATATATAGGTGGAAGAACTGCATTTTGAAATGAAGTATGTGTGAGCAGTGAGGATTTACCTCATTGTGCCATGCATTATGGCATAAGCTGCCTATGTTGCAGTGCATGGCACAAAATTTGGTTAAGAAGTGTTAGGGTCAGCTCATGAATTAAGAGAGAAGCAAAGAGAAAACAAGAAATGGACATAAGAGGAGATCATCACTAAGGCAAGGATTTATGGAAGACTGGAAGGCATTTTTAACCAATAACTTATTGAGTTAGCTTCATACAACCCTTACCTTCAATTCTACTATAATTTCTCTTAGTATAAGTTATAGAGAAATTAAATCGGGGAGTTAAATTAAGGGTTTGTGATTGGTTTGGAGTTGAGCGATAAAGCTTTGAAGCTATAGGCTTCAATTAACCCTAAATTAAAGGAAAAATAGAGTGGAAATTAGGTATAAGTGAAATAAGATCATTAGAAGTGATAGAAAGCAGTAATCAAGGGATAATAAACCTAGATTGATTAGGTAGAAAATAATGGATAGCTAAATATAGCTTTAAGTAACAATTATGTGTTTTTAGTCAATTAAATTGACTAATAAAGCCAATTATGTATAGATTGGCCTATCTTATGTGTAAAGCAAGAAAGGAAGCTTGTAGCGAATTACTAATAGTTGAGAAAGTCTACAGGCAACCTTTCGTGTAACAGAAGAGTTGAAGTAATCGAACAACTTCCTCTATTCAAATATCTATTGTAACTATTTAAAAGTATAAATATTAATGCATGTAAATGTGTTATAATAAGCATGTTTGTCAAATAAGTTTTTATGCATGAAATTGGTTTCTAAAGGAGGTAATTTTATAAATTGTATGCTTTAAGAATATATATATATATATATTATATGCATGCATGCATGCATGCATGCATGTATGTATGTATGGCTTTGTATAGTATGAAAATGTGGTTTATATGAAAGCATGATCATAAGAGTGGGAGTTTACCCATAGGGAGAAGTAATGAAAGATTATATGGCATATTCTTCTTAGTACCCGACAGGGTGTGGTATTGGAGAATTATATCTCCTTAGTATCTATTAAGGTACAGTGTTAGAGATTATCTTTTTAATGCCTATTGAGATGTGGTGTTGTAGATTTGGACTCCTTAGTATTGATATGATGTGATGTTAGAGTCAATGACACCCCATTGTGTGTGATAGGAGAAACTATAGTACAGAAGTAAGATAGAACACCTTTGGTTAGGTGATTTTATCATTGAAAGTGAGCTCAAGGCCAATGAACATGTGTGTTGATCTAAGACGAGCCTATGATTTTGGGTCAAAGTGATTTAAAAGTTTTAATGGTAATGATCATGCTGTATGTTATATTAGTGATGACATGTTATGAAAATGACATATGAAAGTGCTGAAATACTATATTGATGTAGTTAAGGTGAAATTTATCTTATATTATCTATATTCAAATGTATATTATATAGTAATTGTTTATGGTTACATGCGATAGTTAATAGTAAAGGCTTATTCTATTACTAAAATTATTATCTCACCCAGTGGTTACCTTTTTACAAGTCAAAATAGTGATCAAAATAAGGGAAAAGATTCAGAGCCAGCTTAATGTTGATAAAGCTGTGCATCACTGAGTTTTGTGTAATGAACCTAGAGTTTTATGAATATTGTATGTAAAAGTTGTCATAAGACTTACATGCATGATTTAAATAGTTATAAGTAGTGAATTTGTGAATCTTAGCCCATAAGTATCAATACGTGGTGAAATGAGTTATTTGAGCTAAGATTTAGTTGTGAACTAGTTGTGAGCATGGAAGTATGTAAATTAGTAGTGAGATTATGGTGAATATGGCCAAATTAATATTTTTGGTGTAAAGTTATGAAAAGTTGCTTAATGTGAAAATGGGTTAATGAATAGCCAAATTTTGATCTGTATGTATATATGATATGAATTGTGGTTTATCAAGTGTATAAAGTAGTTCAAGACCTAGAATAGTCTAATGAGATAATGTGATCGATTTAAGCTCTTGATATGCTAAATTTTTAGAAAAAATAGCTTTTTACACTTGGGTGTCTAAATTTTGATCGAACCATTAGATTATGTCCAAACTAATCTCATTAGTTAAGTTATGAAATAAGTTTCGTGTGGACACTTGAATTACTTCAATCGAACATTATATGTGAAAACGACGCACATCGAAAGTTCGCCCTACAAAATGTCATATGACAGCATCATAAACTGTCATGTGCACTGCGACGCATTGTGTCATATCACAGCATATGGTACAAAGAAGTCAGTTCGTGGCGCTGTACAACATGCCATTGCACATAAGGTGTATACCACGACGTATAGCTCAATTTTTGACATAATTTCTTTGTTTTAGAGGCATACACTGAATGTGATAAATGCAAGCATTAATCTTCTGTTGTGCTATGCTTTATTTTTGCTTCGGTATGTTGAGAATTTCATTGATTTGCAAAACAAATCTTGGGTTCCAAGCTTTTTAAACAAATTATTTAAATATAGTTTTGTTCTATGAGTGTGGTAATTAAATTAACCCCTTCTAATATCAGCTGGATATTCAAGAGGTTACAAAAAAAATCATTATTTTTTAAAATAAGATCCAACATATCATAAAAACTTTTAATAATTCAAATTATCCAAATTATTTTAACATTCATAAATTTAACTTGCAATACACATGCATATATAGTTCCAAACTATCACAAAAATCATTTTGTCTATCAAAATGAGCCATCAATTATTCATAATAAATTTTCTCATGAAATTAAACAAAATATCATTCTTTCAATTCAAATGCGATATATATATATATATATATTCCTCAAGAACTCTTTTTCTCTAGAACATTTTTTTCTTTATGAGAGATGGGTATCCTATACCAAGGGTAAGGCAATATCTCCCCTAAATAATTTTTTAGGAGAAAAATTACCCTTTCATCATAGACCTATTATCTACTAATATGAAATAATTGTAAGGCACACACATAGTAACAGTAAGGCATTTTAACCCGTTTTGATCATTTGACATGGCCAAAGGTATTGAAGTGGTAGTGGTGGTAATTGAGCCTAATTTTAACAGCAAAATAGGTTAGAATGCCTTGTTGTCATTGTGCATGGGCCTAACAACTATTTCACGTAAGTAGATAACAAAGAAGTTGATAGGTCTCTGATGGAAGGGGAAATTTTGCTCTTGACATAAATTATTTAGGGGGATATTAACATACTTCTCAGTACAAGGTGCCCAACACTCCTTAAAAACATTAGGGAGAAAAATAAAATTTAATCCAATTGTAAAATTTGAAAATAAATTGGCATAATGTCTCATGGTATTTGATTCCACACCACTCTTAGTATTTTCTTCAATTTCTCAATTTTATTTAACTCCATAACTATTGTTCATCGTCAAGCATTACTGCAAATACATAGGTTATCTTAAATATAGAGTAGTCCAAAAATATCGTTCCCATAGAAATTTAGGCAAAAGAGAGTTAAAAAAAATAGCTCTTAAGCTTTAATCAAGTTGAGCAAAATCAAATATAAGGTTTATGTAAAAGTACAAAAATTGGATTAACAAGTGTTTTAAAGTAAGTAAAGTGGTTGAAACTTTGACTTCAAGAGATAAAGACCTAAAATTATCTCTCCCCTTTATAGTTCATGAGACTTAAATTAATTTCTCTCAAAATAATTTTTAATGAAAATAAGTTTAGTTTAAGGTTCTAGTTTACTTGAAAAAAACTTCTCAAGTCCAAATCAAGGATTTTTGCAAACATTACAATTTTGCAATCTCTTAGAAATAATTAAAAAAATAAGTTTTAAGCTCCAATCATAATGTGACTATAAAAGGTTAATAAAATATATTTGTTTTACTAATAAAACTATCCATTTAACTTTATAAATTTCAAGTCCAATACTATTTTATCCAAGTTCTATATCCAATGTAGCTTTCTCAAGCACAACTTACAATAACAAAAAAATCCAAATGATAATCAAGCATTTAGAAATATTAAGCATAGGATAAAATAAACACACATAAAAACTATCAAAAGAGAGGAATATTTATTCAAGTCTTAATTCATACAAAAGTTCAAAAGAAGCATAGAACAAATAAACTAGGTATTCATGTTCAGAAAAGAGCGAAAAACATCAAAATATTTAGAATTCATATCAGAAACAAAAGAGAGAAAAAGGAAGGGAAATAGAAAAATTGAAGGAAATCCACTTGAATCTCTTCAAATATTCATTCTTTAGCCAAATCTCCTTCAAAACCCAAAACCCTAGTAGAGCTAGCCTCTAAGAACCTCAGAAAATTGTAGAATGACTTCCCAAAGTCTCAAAATTGCCAAAACATATAGCTTTAATAAGCATTCTTTGGTTGCAGCTTAAATACTTTTGTGAGTGCTTTGGTTGTAGCTAGAATACTTCTGTCATATTCTAGTTCTTTGCTTCTCAAATAATGCTCCAACAACATAAGAAGACAAGTAATTTTGCAAGGTCCAAGTTTAATCTTAACCAAGATAAAAATAATGCACAATTTAGGCCAAGATTTTGTCATTTAAGTCCAAGTACATGATATACACATTTTTCTATTATATGTACCAAAAATAAGCACAACTTCATCAAAAAAACAAATGATATTATAGGAAAATATGCTGAGATAACATAAATTTCTATAGGTTATCAACTACTTCGGCATTTACTTTCAATAAAATTGATACACATTTGCTTGAATGGCTTTTAGCCATATTGTAACCATTTTTCATTTTGGTACCATCAAATGTTTGAATCATTAGCCTTTAAGGCTACAGTATTTATGATAATAATGTTTCCCCTTCCCAAACCATTTATTAGAACCACAAAGTGTGAATGACCATTATGAAAATAATGTGACTTAGCCATCTAAATACAAGATCAAGAGTACCTACTAGTGATTTATTCATGCATTCAATATCTTGCCTTCTAATAACAATCAACTCATATTAAAATGATGGTCATGCAATAATATTATAGATGAAAATAAACCTTGATAATAAATTATGAAATATAAGAATAGTAAAGCATGAGAATATAAGAATATAAGGAAACAAAGGTCTAAAAAATTATTATACCTCAATAAAATGAATAAAAATAAGCAGTTATTCAAGAATCAATAAGGTAAATACCTTCTTTAAAATTGCAGCATCATCATTCCTTCTACAAAAATTTGAAAAACTTCATGGATTGACCTATATTTAATGCTAATTTGGTAGAGTCTTGTGCTAATAACATGTTATAGAAATATAAAAAAGATTTAAAATTAGAGAAAGTAGTAGTTTTTTCATTCACTTAAGTATCTAAAATATTTGATATATAGCCTCTATTTATAGGCTCAAACCCTATATATCCAAGAGTTATAGTAGATTAAATTACAAGATTAATTCACATAAATGTGTAATATGTAACTTTTGAGCTTATGGATATTAAAACATGAGAAAAATTCTTAAAACAATTTATTATTGTCATTATGGAGTGTGAGATATGAAAGGCTAAAGGTTGAGAGAATTTATGAACATCAATATCATCTAATATTTATAATAGGAGTTCAATTTTTTTAATTAATTTTACCTTCCTTGATTGCACCAAGTTTTTGGCATGCTTTTAATTTCCAAACAATATAATCCTTTATTGTGGTCATTGTGAATGGTGAAATTGAAAAATGGCACATTTTTCTTTAAGTTTATGGATATTAACTGCTGCCCTTAAAGAATCATAAAATTAGTTAACTTACTATTAAAGGGAGTATGTGTTACTGCAATATTCAGAAAATATCTTACACAATAACATGATATTGACAGTTAATTTTAACTTAATAGATTAAATTTTCACTATTTTTCATAGAAAATCAAACGTGTCAATCTCTTGGGTAGAAAGTCAAAAAAAAAAAGACAAATCATGTTGAATTATTTCCCACTGTTAATTAAGGTCATAAAATCAAGGGGCTTTAGCAAATTTAGCCAACATTATATAAACTAAATAAAACTAATAACCCACCTTTTTCTAAATTAAGAGAATGGCCTTTTCCTAATTTTCCTTTGATGCAAAAGACAAAATCACCCTAAACATCCCAATGCCTTCAGTCAAAAAAAAAATACCACACTACCCTAATTCCCTTTTTCAAACTAAAGACCTAGAGATATTTCGCTTTCACTCACTTTCCCCTACATGAAAGACGACACTTTGGTCTTAGTCAAACGCCGAAGAACCTAATAATAGCCACCAAAAGAGCTCACGTCGGTGGATAAACTGACTTACAAATCAAAAAAGAAGACCACACAAACGCGAGAAGAGGCAAACCAAAGCTCTGCATATTAATCTACTAACAAACACGAACGTGAGGCAGGCAGACTCACTGCTATAGATTCAAGGTCAAAAATCATGAATGCAAGGTAAGGAAGTCTAGAATTGCATCTTCTACACAAAGCCATACTAAAGTTATAGATTAGGAGGGTGAAGAACTGATCATACTCTATTACTGAAGGTAGAGTTCAAGCAAGGGTTTCAAATCTTCTGTTAATGTCGCCAAAGAGGAAGAATCATCCTACTTCACCAAGTTTTTTCTCTATATCAATAATATATTCTGTCAATCCCTAGTTGAAAAATTGCCAGAAGGTTTCATGAATGCAAGTTTTGCTTTCATTTTCTTATGCTTCTCTCATCTTGTTGATTAATCTTTTGCTAGCTTAATAGATAATTCATACATATATTTAATCCCATGCACTTATATAGCAGTTTAATTTTAGAGTACAATAATAAATTTATGGAGATCAATCTTTTCATACAGCTTTTTGTGTATTGTGTTTCCTAGAATATGTTATTTTTGTAAAAGGGATATACTATGTTTGCTCTATAACACAATATCACCAACCTTATTCATATTACACACAAAAACAGAGATGGGATTGAGAGGTTACTCATCAACATACATATGTCTCCTAAGATGCTAATATTTGCATTAATTAACACCAATTATGCTCACAACATTAATTCAAATTGTACAGTTTTGAAGACTATTTCCTGTATGCTGAAATCCTACCAAGCCGATTCAGATTTCAAGAAATTAATGTCCCATGCTAATTTCTTCAAATTTAGTTTCAAATTTATTTTGATCGCTCATGCTGAATGATATTGAAGTGTATTTGTTCATAAATCTTGAATTGATCTTCACTAAAGTGAACTACCCATCTTTTGGTCTAATTATAATATTTTCCTTTGATTACAATCTTGATTTCATTTGTATAAAGCTATTTTCAATACTCCATCGCTTATTGATTGAAGGTTCTTACTGTGCTCATTGAACTTTTCCTATTTACTTATTTAGGAACAGCTTTAATGAATAAGTTTGCCTATAATTTTCTTCACTTGTTTTGGTCTTAAGGAAGGTAGTAAAATTTAGATATACATTCATTTGTTTTGACCAAAGAAGGGAAGGTAGTTATCTCATGAATTCATGTAAAATCTTCTTCCTTTTTTTGCCCACATTTTATGTCCTTTTTGATGGTTTTAGTTTTATAGAGGATGGAAATAATATCAAACAGTTATAAGGTATGTGTTTTTTTCCTTTTGTGTCAAGAAGTCTAAAGTCCAAGTTGCTATCAAGCTTCTCTTTTTGGTCTATTTGACAAAACCTCTACCTAATACTTAAATAGATCAATGGCATCTCTTGTTCCTTTTTTGATAAATATATCAATGACATACCATTAGTACATCAATGATATATGTACCTATATCAATGACACACCATTGTAAAGTCTATTTTTTGTTGCTTTTATATTTGATTCATCAATGATAGTACTTAATATGTTAACACTTTTCTAAAATATTAGAGGCAACAACTTTAAAGGCTATTCATAGGAAAAACAAAAAGGTAATAGAGAACAAAAGTCAAGACTAAAGAAGCACGAGAGAATATATAGTTCCATAGGGAGCTCTGGAATCCTTACCAGAGAATTTTGCATGGAAGCAAGATTAAAGTTGTTGAAATAATAAACCAAAAACTGAATGAGGAGCAGTTTGAAATATTCAAAGAATGATGCCTAGGAAACCTACTAGATATAAAAATGCATGCTTTTCTAGGACGATTAGTGCATTAGTTAGTTTGAAGCCAATGCCCTAGCGAAAGGAATGACAAGTTATACTTTTTAATTAGAGGAAAAGTGCTAACTTTTGGATTAAAGAGAGTTTTGCAATCGTTATTAGACTAAATTATAATCCTTTACCCACTATGGACTTTAATGAAAAACCCATCCCACCTTCATAGACAAATTCTTTCAAGTCAAGAACACATTGCTTAAAAGAAAGGACATCTTCTCTGTCTTTAAAGGGAACATCCCAAACAATGATGCTGATTTTGTCAAGTTAGCAAAACTTAATTGTTTGGAGAACATGCTCTTGTCAAAGCAAGATTATAATGCCATTGATCACAAGTTTTAAAAGTTGCTTGAAGATGATAACTTGTTTGAAAAATATCCATAGGGAAGGGTGTGGTACAACATGACTGTGGAATCCTTCAAGGTTGCAATTAATAAATTTGGTGTCAATTACTGGATTAGAGGATTCCAATATGCCATTATTTCCTGGGCGTATGAAATGATAGCGATATTGAAAAAGCATAAATATGCTACAAAAGTAGGAGATGCACTCTCAAGGATATTGAACTAGACAACAAATGATTATTATGAGTGGTCACAACTTAAAAAGAACATAATCAATGCAAAGAATGTAAGTATATTCATAATTTTATATTTACATTACAAATTAGTTGATGGTCGTATTTACTTTTCTAAATCATTTAATATTTTGTGGTTTCTGTAACTATATGTCGATTATATATAGATGGGTGTAATTGATATGCGTTACTAGAAAATGAAAAATGCAAAGTTTATGGCCATGTAGATCAGTGGCATATACTTGTATATTAGTGATATATGGTTTTTTATATCTAATACATATTGGTAAATTGCTAGCTATTACTTGTATCTGACATTAATTAGCAGTTGTAACTCATCATGTATCATTTTCTTTTAGACATTACAATTGAAAATAGAAGAGCTAGTTATCACAAATCAAGAATGGGAAAAGGATTATATGCACATTTTAGTAAGAGAGAAGAGCACAACTCAAGCTGCGATAGAAAGAAATACTGTGTCACCTCTAAGTATTGAAGATACTGACAATGATAACCCAAAAACAGGCATACGAAGCTCACTTTCTAGATCAAAAAGTAAGAGAATATACAAAAAGCTCAAGATAATTGAGAAACGATAGCTATAGATTAAAGAAAGATAAATTGAGATTGCAAAAAGTTAAATGGAGATGCGATCAATGATAGAAAAAATGTTTGATATGCTTGTCAAATAACAAGAAAAGAGGAGGGACAAAGATAAGAGTGTTAATAATATTAAACTTCCACTCTATCAATGCTGAGGTTATTAATTAAGGATAATGAAAAAGAGGAAAACAACCAAGTGAGTCAAGATTTACTTTGCTTCCTATAATTAGATGTTTAATTCCACCTATATTAAACTATTACTTATTTTAATTTTTCCCATACTCATTTCACGATTAGGGACCCATGTCAATGATGCTTTCAAATATTGAAAGGGTTAACAAACAAGAAGGTTGCCATCCCACTGAATTAACAAATACCAATGAGAAATTGGAGGAAAAGAAGTATGTACAAATTACACTTCACATATAAAACTAAATCAAATTATTATTTGTTGATGATGTGATTCATATTCACTGTTAAAGATTTATAGAAAAGGTACATCATAATAATGTATATTAGTGTTGTACTGTTGGATATCAATGATACATTTAGTTATACATTGATTGTTATAATTCATGGGACTAAATATGAATGACATACCCTACAAACATTTGTTTCATATATTTTTTATAATATACATTTGCTATTAACTCTTTGTTTTTTTAAGATGATGAAATATTGAACCTCTAAAAGACAACAAAAAAGGGTAAGAATCAAGAAAATTGCTAATAGGATAAAGTTGAAAGGCCTAAGAGGTCAACAAAGACACCTGTTGCACTTTAGTCTGCTTTCACTATAAATTATGGATCAAATAAATGAGGGTAAAGCTCAAAAAAAGGACCAAAAAGAGGATGATCAATATGATGGTCCTAGTTATGAGTTACTAACTCAATCAACTATAAAAAATTTGAAGGATTAATGAAGTTATGCACCTTTAGCCTTTTGTATTTCAGTTAATTTTAGGCTTTTGTTCCTTTTAGTAGATTTAGAAGTAGATGATCAATATGAATTGCACTCTTAATCATTGATATACTTCTTTTTATTATTGATACATATCTAGTTAAACTAACTAAAGAAACAGACTTTTAATTTGAATATGATAAAATATGAATCTTTTATGGTCACTTCTATATTGATGATTGTTTTGTTTCCTCCATTGGGTGTTTTAAGTTGCATATTGCATAAAAAGAACAATTTTTGTACAAATTATTCAAATCAAATTTACTTACAAATTAGGAGCATTACTTCTCTTAGATGGTTGTGATATATATAAGGTCACAAGCAAGGCAAATGAATGCTATTTAGAGACTTAAATATCTTGTCTACATGGTTGGATTGTATAATTGTTCTTGCAGTATGAAGGATATATATTTCAAAATATTTGCTTAATACTGTCGTAATTATAATCCATATACTTGATCTAAAATTGAGGATCTCATATACTTGGTGTAAAATTATGGCAACCGATGGAATTTGTCTTTTAGGCCTATCGATACCTCTTCTTATCTCTGGTGGCATCAAATTGTTTTCAAGCACTTCACTAAGAATTTCCCAATCACATTGATTACCTAACAAATAAATTATTGCCCCATATGTGCAACCATATGAATACTTTATGTAGTACCTAGAATCAAAAGTATATTCATAAAGCCATTGCTTACTAATCACTGCACAAACATGAGAACAAGGAATCTCTTTAAAATCCCACTTCTTACAACTACAACTTCTAGTCTCCAAGTAAACAATAAAACTAGATTTGCCATGCACTACAGTGAATTCATTTACATCATTTGTTGACCCTACAATAAAAATGCAACACAATATAGCAATGATAAGTTTCAAATTCAATATATCAATTATATTCATTAGTATATCAATGAAGATATGTTCAGTTGTAAAAACATTACCTCTATATGCCTACCAAGCTCTATTTGCTCAAACAATTATTTTTCAACCCATGGTGTTAGATGAGAAGATATAGAATTAGCATGCGTCCTCTATGTATAAAACTAGTCCTGGAGCTTTTTCCTAATAAACTCAATCAATGGTATAATCTGTAAGTCCCTTGCATCATCTAGAGCAAAGTTCATGCTTCCAGATATATTAGAAGTCATAATATCATATCATCTCCTCATAGAATAACATGACCACTTTTCATAACCTACATTTAGAAGGTAATCACGAATGCTAGGTGCCACTTGATCTAATTTCTTCATCTCACATTCAAAATTAGAAAACTTATATACCCTAGCACAATGATTGAAGATATCGGCAACTGAAGGGTGTTTGAACTTTATTCTTATATTACCCAAAAAATGTTGTGCACAAACACAATGGGTAGCATCAAAAATATGTTAGACACAACTTTTGGGATACTACTTTTCCTATCTGAAATAAAGACTAGGTCTTGACGATAATATAGTGCACTCTTCAACTTATACAGAAACCATTCCTAAGAAGCATCAGTCTCTAAGTCAACAACTACAAATGCTAATGAAAAGATTAAATTGTTTCCCTCCATAATACATGCAATTAGAAGAGTCCCCATATATTTGTTCCTTAAAAAAGTTTCGTCAATGGATATAATTGGGCAACAATGGCTCCTTCCCTCAATAGAAGCAATAAATAATACAAAAAATACTTAAAACGATCATTACTACTTTCTTCAATTGCAGTAACAATACCTGTATCATATTATTAATAAATGAGACAAAAAAGTAAGATACATAACATAATTACTAAATAACACAATATATCTAATTCAATTACTGTCTAAATATATCATTAATAAACATATGTATATCAATGATAAATACGTATCAGGATTTGTGAGTCAAAGCATAGCACAAGGAAGGTAATGGGCATAAGAGTCCTCTGGACAACCTTGAATTGCTTCTAAAACAAGTTCCTTTGCTCTCCATGACTTGTAATAACTAACACCAACTCCAAATTCCTTACGCATATGCTTAATTATTGATTTTGGGTCATTACATTCTCCATATCTACAAGATGACATGGTATTAGTAAGTTATCACTGATATGATTTATCAATGATATACCTAAACGTTAATGAGAAACATGAAAGCACCGTACTCCTTCGCCTAAATCAGATCAAGCTAGGTTTGAAAAAAATTACAAACGTCTTAGCTGATCATAAAAATCAAATACCCGAAATAAAAAAATCATAAATAGTGAGAAAATAATATGTTTTCTATTCAAAATTCAAGCAAATTGCATTATCAATGACAACAAAATAATAGATTAGGAACAGATGATTTACTAATTCAATGGATATATTACCTGGACATATGAAGATGATGGAAATTCAATTATGGATGATTCTCTTCAATCTCCAGATGAACGAATACAAGACAATTTCTATTCAATAATGCAGTTTCCTCTTCAATGTGATGATAATGTCTAGAAAAAATAGAGAAGATAAACAGAGAGAGGCAAGCACTGTACGATAAGAAATGTTCTACAATCTACAATGAAGATGGTGAAAATAACCGTACAGATGGAGAAATAAAATTAAGAAAAATTAGATAAAAATAAAATCAATTATATTTCATTTAATACAAAAAATAATCGAACGGATTTGAGGATAAAGAAGTAAAAATATATCTAATTTATTTTTGAATAGGCCATATTCTAAAATATTCAAAGCGTCTTTCATAATTTATAGGACTTGTATTTTTTGAGGCTATTGAGCCAATTTTCTCTATAATCAATGAGAAAATTCCAACTATTTTTCATTGTAGATGCACCGTTTTTTGGCCATAAGAAACTAGATTATTTTTATAGGGGATACAAATACAAATAAAGTTATGATGCTTAGGACACGGTGGAAAAAAATGTCATTTAGAGGATAAAGGCCTTTTTTACCAATATACTATAAACACTAAAAGAAATTATTGAAATGTTATAACGAAAAAAGTATTTACCAAAATACTATACCAAGAATTGTTCATAATGAAAAAGTTTGAGATTTAAACAAATCATTCAAGTCAAGAACAATTTTAGAGTTAGAAATTATTTTTTTTTTAATTTTATTTAATGATTTTAGCTTTCTTTTTATTGATGTAACGTTTTATTTGACAATCTTTGCTTTTTCACATGTAAAAAATTTGTCAAATTCCTTCCAACTTTTGCTTTTCCTGCTTGACATTATAAAACTTCATGTGGATGTGCATGTGAAGCTTTGAACTGGCTATATAAGAGATTCAAGACATATGTTCCTACCTACTTCTCATTCCTGCTTGTTTCATTTCCTATGATCTCTCATTTATCTCTGATTCAAACTTCTAAGTTTTTTCTTTCTATTCCATTTCTCTACTCTAATTGGTGATGTTAGTGTTGTGATGAGAGTTTGAATTGCATTTTCTTTCTTTTTATCTGCTTAAAGCCTAACTCTCCTTTTAATTAAGGTATATTTTCTTAATATTTTTTTTCAACTTTTATGTCAAAGTTAATTTTTTTTTCAAATCATAAGTAATACCTTAATATTAAATCATTAATGTTTCATATGTTAAGTTTTTCTTAATTGTAGATGTAGACATGAAGTTGAGTTTTTTATATAGAATAATCAGGGGTAGAATTGGCATAAATTTAAGGGGGTCAGATTTTTAAAATTAATATACAATCTTCTATATTTTTATTTATTTTTAATGTTTACACTAATTAATTGTTTATGTAAGTTTATTACTTTAAAAATATTAGAGAATAAATTACACATAATATTGATCATAACAATTATAAACAATATTGGAAAAACTTATCAAATAAATAATATAGAAAATTTAGAAAGTAAAATTTTACATCTATAATATTAATCATAGGAAATATAAATAATATAGGAAAAACTTATCAAATAAATAATATAGAAAAATTATATATTTTACATATTAAAAAACTTAATTTCTACCAATTCTCAATTTCTTATAGTGATTGATATGTGAAAAAATGTGCATGTTACAAATATGGCAAATCCTTATAAGTTTTTGGTCTAGGGAGAGGGGTCAAACAACAACATAAACACACACATATATTATATAGATTATATAGAAGGTAGTAGAAGTTGTTGGGTTTATGAATTGTATCAAAAAAATTGTGAGTCAAAGAAAACCTAAAGAGTCCTAAAAGCATTGAATGGTAAAATCTAACCTTCTTTAAGGACAACGTGGTTCCACCACTGAGAATATTTGTAATTAATTTATTAATAAAAAGATTAAATACACATAAAAGATTATTACATGTGAGTAATACTTCATTTGATCTTAAATATAAAAGTTAGATAACTAATTTAATTTTACTAGGTTGTTAATTTAACAAATATTCTTTTTTTTAATATACACAAATGTTAACATTTATTTTTGTAATAATAGATGAAAAAATAAAGGGCAACATTCTTGTCCAATTACCATATCTTTGTGACAATGTAGGAGTTTCCTTGACAAAATGGTTGATAATGAGATAATTTGGCAGCCATATGAATCTCTTGAAGTATGCCAATTGATTATAGATTATTGTGTGGCAACACCCAAGATCTTGCTTGCCTTAGTTCTCTTAGTTCGTTTTCATATTACAGAATGGCATTACCCTAATTGTGTACTAAATCAATTTGGTCATCAGCAACCAATTTCTTACACACCTATTCATTTGGAAAATTACCACACAATTCAATTATGGGGTAGAACAACTATAACTTAGATTGGAAAAACTCCATATTCATTCAAGCATAGGATAGATGGCCACTTATTATTGTTAATGCTTCTCCGGCACTCAAAGAGTTTGATAGAATATCTGAGCACATGTAATGATATTAAAGACATACCTGACAATAGATCCAACATATTAGTAGTAATACTAGATATGTGGTAAGTTTTCACCTTTTTCCACTTGCACCATCTTTTTATTTAAAACAAAGTGTTATAATCTAATTCCTTATTGTTTATTTTAGGCTAATATGGTAGAGGAGTTATACAGGCTAACGACTAATTCTCATTTAAAATGCTCTCATTGCATTAATTAATTATCGAGATAAGGTTTCTCAAAACTAATGCAACATCTTACTTGCAATGAGAGAACAATAATTTAATAAGAACCCTCAACTTGCTCCATTAAAAGTTGAGTTGCATCATCCATAAATTCCTTGTGTAACATATGAGAAAATCTAACCCCTAATTAGTTGGATAAATGAGACTAATTATGCAAATTAATGTGGTATGTGGTTCTAAAGAGCTAACGGGTGTTTTAAGTTATGGTTTGAGTCCTAGGATTGAGTCCAAAGTGAGGCCAAATCATCCGAGCATGAAAAAGTGAGAAAAAAAGAGAGATGGCTCTATGCCACATACCACGATGTGTGCACAAGATACCGTGACACATAGTGCCATCTAAAGAAGAAGATCCTTCTCAATGCCATATGTTGTGGTACGTGGGCATATATACCATGACATGGTGAGATAAGACACGAAAAATAATGAAAAAAGAAGAAAAATAAAGGAGAAGCAGAAGGGCTTAAAGAATTGAAGCATTAGAAGTGTCTTAGAGATTCCAAACAATAGAGATAAGTTTTATAAGCTTGAATCTCTCTTTTTCTTCCATTTTCTTAATTTTGGGAGTCAAGGTTTGGCTAAGAAAGATGATTTTCAGTCCATAGAGGCTATGAGTCTAAATCCATTGACATAAATAGAGTTAATGAGAGTTGATTGAGCTATTTAAATCTAGCATTTATGACTCCATGTGTTTTGAGTTAGTTAGGGCCATAAATGAATGAAAATCCACCATTAATGAGGTGGTTAGAAGAATACAGCTCCATTAATGGTGATTTAAAAGTTTAATGGAATTAATGGGAGTTAGAGAAAGTTTACAAGCCTTATGGGTAGCCTTGTATGTGAAGAGATTGAATCTTGGGAGTGAAAAAGTGTTTGTTTCCATAGTGAAAATTATCTACAGGGGGGTATTGATGATAAATATTGTGATATTGTAGATGAACATATTTGACACCATTCAAGCTTGGGAGTGTAAAATTGAGGCATAAAATATTTGACCTCTTAAAAGTTTGAGGTAATCGAGGAAATTCTTTCTTGTACTTTTCTGTTGATTAATTTATTGATTTGAACATTACAATTGAGATATGTGAAATTTTTGAAATGCAAGTGTGGCATTAAATACTTAAAAAGTCAATGATTATGTGTATAAGAAGTTTAATGATCACTGTGTGTAGAGAGTTCAATAATTATGTATTATGTGGAGTTCAATGATTATATGACATGTGAAGTTCAATAAAATTATGTGCGTAGAGTTGAATGACATGTTTTGTGTGAGATTCTAAGGAATAGCATTATGAAGTCCAATAATGTGTCACTTGTGAAGTTTAATGATATGTTAGTTGTGGAATTACATGAATATTGTGGATAAAGTTCTATGAATGAGAGTACAAAGGAGTTCAATGATATAATGTGTTATGTGATGAACACGTAGTAAGTGAATATTATGAGAAATTGCATCTTGATGCATTACATGATCATAAAATGCAAGATTTCACCTAGGAAAGGGAGTCATGAGTTAAAATTCATGTGGTAAGGCTTTCATCTAAGCTTGATGGCTTGTCTAGATTATTTATATTATCATCCCACTTGTTTAACGAGGATCGTCCTATTGGTTTAATGAAAAACTCAAACCTAGCTAGTTTTTCCACCAATTTAACAAGAAAGCTAGTTTGGGGAGAATGACACCCTAGAGTGTGAGAAATAGGAAAAATTATGACTCACAAATGAGTTGGACAACCTTAGTCGGGTAACCTCTCACGCGTGTTTGGCTAGGGTTGTCTTGGTTTATAGATGATTCTCATGTGTTATAGCTCATTGTTTCATGTCAGAGACATAAGAAGGATATAAGAGAGGTGTAGTCATGCTTATTATAACAAAAAAAAGGCATATGATTATCTATGTTGTAACCCTAGTGTTACAAGTCATGCTATTAGTCTTGTATACCTATGAAATGGCGTTATATATTCATTATCTCATGATTGTACGCCAATATGAATAAGAAATGTGAGTGTGTTTCATTAATCTGTTCAATAAATGGAGACCAATGTATATGCCACTTGAATTTCAAATTGATTGACATGCATTAGTATAAATTAGATGGACCTAAGTTACTGAGTGATTGTGCCATCCTATTATCTTTAATATTATAGGAACTAGCTCATCGGGACACGAACGAAGGAAACAAACTAAGGCTTAGGACTTTGATCATGATAATTAGTAGGCCTCATTTTTTTTTACTTTTTTATGTGTATAATTTCAATGATATTGCCAACTAACATTATTCATGTTGTGATTTACTTGCACTATGTGTTTTGTGAACTATATTGTGTATTTTGGGCCCTAAAGTGTATATGTATTTATTATGAAACCTAAAGCAGAGCCAACTACTAGTGCAAATAAAGGTCGTGTATGATACTTGATTGATGATGATTAATTTTGAAATGTGTGATTAGAGCTCCCCCTTCTAATTTTGAGATTAAGGGGTTGAGTATTGAAAATGTGATGTAATTATTAATTATGAGTTGTGGTGTATTGCACAAATTCATTTTAATCCTTTGAGTGTAGTATGGATGGTCGTTGTACTTTTGACTTTTGGTATGATTTTTGGGCACTCAAGTTATGTGTAAATTTTAAAAAAGGGTGAATTTTGAAATAAGTGTCCAACTTTTGGTTGGGAGATAATTTTATTAAAATCAAAGTCATTAGTTAGAGCTAAGAGAAAGCTCTTTGTAGATATTTAGATCGCTCAATTAGACGTCAAACGGAGAATTTGCTATCAAATAGAGAGCGTCAAAAGCTCGCCCAGTTACTGTCAAATGACACAAAATTTGTTGTTCAGTGTCATGCATTGTGTCATGGTACATGGTAACAGAGGCACACTAGCCGCTGCAAACACCTCTTCTACACAGTTTTTTATTGTTTTCAAATTTCATGTAAATACTTTAAATTGTTCAAAGATTCTATGCTTCCACCTACATTTAATTGCTCTGATTTTAAATGGTAAAAGTTTAGAGGATATTTAAATCTTGAAAAACTTAGTATTACCACTTGTAAAACTTAAAAACTTGGTAACTACCTTGATTATTTAGAGTTAGGGTGAAATAGTAAGGGTAACTTTACTAGTCCAACTCGAAGATTTTGCACCTTGAGATAGACCAAGCAAGCAACGTGGTGGTTACTTGTCGACACCAACCAGCAATTGAAAATGAAAATGTAGGTAAACAAGAGCCTCAAAATTTTAGTCAGCCTCATTATATGCTAGCCTCATCACATCATCACCTCCTTTCACCTCTCTCAATTTCACTCAATTTGAGTATCATTGCATGCCACCCTCATGATCATCCCTTTTCAACCCACCTACTCTTACTCAATTTGAATCATTCATATCTTTAATTGATGATTTTCCTATTTTTTTATTGAATATAACACTTTTATTTTTTAAACATGGTAGACCATCAAATAAACACTTGAATAACAAGAAGAGATGAACATACAACAACAACAAAGGCTTCAACATGTGAGAAGGAGAGCAAGATTTGGTATCAAAAGTCACTATTTGTCAAGCAAATTAATTTTTACTTTTCATTCACATAACTTAATCACTCATTATTAATTTGCATAAAAGCTAATAATTATTTTTTATTATTAATAATTTTTAATTTAATACACCTTAGAATAATTCCTTAATCATATTAGTAACAATTATTTACTCATCATTTTCATTCAAATGATTACATATTATTACACAAATCATTTGATATGACTAGGGTAAATGATGTTGAGAAATTATTCCTGCCAAAAACAAGTTTTTGGTGTACCCGGGACTATGTATTGTAGAAATCATTCTTAGTTTAATTAATTTTATGAATCGTTCTTCCATTTTTTAGATGTAGTATTTTGAAAAATAATTTTCACAGTATAGCATTTTGGTATTTTCTTTTATTGTGTATATTGTCTTTGAAAACAAGACCAGAGGATAGACATATATTTCACAAATAACGGTGCGGATGTAACAGTGCAATAGAGTGTAGTGATATTACAATATGTAATTTTATAATAAGGACAATAAAGCTAATTAAATATTTGTTATGCTTGTGTTGAACGTTACCAGGAAGCTTGGGACACAAAAAATAAATAATTAATAATCATTCCACAGGCATGGGTTGCTCCTATGTTTCTTAATAGGGTTGGTTTTCTTTTTTTGAGCCTACACGCTTACTTATACGCTAAACTAGATCAAAGTTATATATATTCATATGTAATTGCAGATACAATATACATTCTTTTTTCTTGTAAATAACTTCTTTCATAATATAAATTTGATACTATCAACTGATTAAAAATTAATTAAGTGTTGTCAAACTTCAATTAAAAGCTAGCTTCCCAAATATAATTTTTTTAGATTTAAATGTTTTTAAAACAATTTTTATTTTTTGTTTTTAAAAACAAAAAAAATTGAAAAGACTTAAAACTGTTTCAGTTTTTATTTTATTTTTAAATCATTCATAATGCATTTTTAACTGAATTTCACCCCTAATAAAATAGTTATTTATCTTCAAACTAACATTATCTTTTCATATTTACCTTTATGTAATAGGGTGTTTTACTTTAAAATAAAATAAAGTAATAATTACATCTTAAAATACTAAAAATACCTTATATTTTTAAACACTCAATCCCTCAAAAGATATCTTACATTTGTAAATGAAAGTATCACATTTAATTGTTATAAATTATTTTCAATTATGATCAACCACTATCAAAATCTATTATCATTAACTACAAGTGACCATCAATATTGGCCCTTTTTAAAACTAAAATTGTTTTCAAATTAAAACAATTAAAATAATTTTCATTTTATTTTGTTTTGAAAAATAATTTTATAATTTTTTATAAAATATTTTTTAAAAACAAAACATAAAAAAAAAAAACAAACAAGCCATTAAACTCAGTACTTTTTTTTTTTTTTCCTTACGCTATTTGGAATTGGTTACTAATAAGTCATTTTCAAGTTTTGTCAATATAACTTGAGGTGTTCAATAATATTTTCTTTCAAAAAATTCAAGAACATGAATGATTTTTCCTTTTTTTTTTTTTAGGTTAATCTCTGTAAAGTGCATATGAAGGTAGTTGGATTTAACTACTCTGTCTGTAATAGAAGTCCAACCAAATACCTACTGCACGAAGACTAAGGAGCATAATGGAATTTTTCTTTTTTGTTTTTTTTTTTTTTTTGGCCAACAAATTGAATGCGTGGAAGTGGTCTCGTCTCAAACGTATAAACAAAAATTGAAATATTTTCTAAAACTACCATTATTAAAAGCCAAAGGCTAGCTTCAATTATTATTCATGATATTTAATTTTACCCAAGGCACAAATAGAAAATAAAAAAATATATGCTATAAATATTTTAAAATTACATTTATGGTCTGTTTGGTAATGAGAAATTGGAGAGAAAAAAGTGAAAGTAGAGGTGGAGCCCATAAATTTGTATGGTTAGTTCACATAAATTGGGTTCTTTAGGGAAATAAATTCTGTCAAATTGGATTTCTTAAATAGATTGATAAAACTGATTTCGTCCTTCATTTCCTCTCATTTTGCCATCTCTATTCTCAGTCTCTCTCCTGTCATATTCGACTCAACCTCATCCACAATGTTAACCAATGGCAACACAAAGGAGAATATATGCGATAGTGCTTGACCAATGATGACAGCTCCCAACCATGACTTGAGATCTGAGTGCCTTTTTGAGATAACACCGTTAATGGGAAAAAATTAAAAACTTATTAAATTTTAAAGTAAAATTAATACATTTTAAAATTTTCTTTAATTATGATAAAATATATTAAAAGTAACTTATAAAATAGGTCAAATATAGCAGTTTTTAACTATATTAAATGTTGAATGCTCCCTTCAATTCTTAATATAAGATGAATTATAAAAAAGGGTTAATAACCAAAATGGACCCTAAAGTTTTGTGCAAAAAAATCCTGGATCCTAAACTCTTAAAATGTATAAAATAAATCTTAAACTTTTAAATTCATAACAAATTAAACATTATAGTTAACTTTTTTTAAATACCATTACTATTCATTTGTAAATTAACACTACAGACCCTAAAGTATTATGCAAGTAGTATCCTGAATTTTGAACTTTGAAATTTCAAGCAAATTTTTCCCATCATTTATGTATAAAATGTTGACTATTATATAGATAAATTAGCCTTAGTATGGCCCACTGCAAGAAATGCATTGTTGGCCGTGGTGAATGACCCATAATTTTGTGAAATGATATTTTTTGCCCCTCTTTTGTAATTTTTTTCAAATGATTAATATCTCATGCTTCTATTCTATAATTCTAATTTAGTTTTATCTCAAATAATATTTATTTATTCAATGGTTAAAACTTGAGATCCCATTAGAAAAGAAGTTTAAACATTAAAGGATTTTAATTAACCAGTTAATTTGCGTTTAAATTCATTGACAAAATCATCAGAGTTCACATTCATCATCTATAAAATTCTCTAACACTTAAACTTCTTTTCAAATGAGATTCCAAGTTTTCACCATTAAATAAATAAATATTATTCAAAATAAGACTAAATCAAAGTTATAAAGTATACGAAAACATGAGATACTAATCATTTAGAAAACATTACAAAAAAAAGGACAAAATATATCACGTCACAAAATTATGGGTCATTTGCCATGACCAACAATATGTTCACCGTAATGGACCGCATTGAGACTAATTTGGTTCACATAAAAGTTAACATTCTATACATAAATGGTGGAGCTAATTTGCTTAAAATTTCAAAGTTCAAGATTCAAGATGCTATTCATGTAATAGTTTAGTGTCTGTGGCACTAATTAACAAATGAACAATAACGGCATTTAAAAAAAGTCAACGGTAGGGTTTAATTTGCTATGAATTTAAAATTTTAGGGTTCATTTTGTACATTTTAAAAATTTAAGGTTTAGGGTGCTTTTTGCATAATACTTCAGGTCTATTTTGCTCATTAACCCTTTTAAAAAATGTGTCCTTAATATAAAACAAAATTAAAGTAATTAATACTTTTTTTAAATTTACCCATTGCTTGCTTATTCTCATTTAAATTTTTAAATAACAATTTATTGTGGTTATTAATTAAAAAGAAGGGTAAAATTGAGCAATTACATATCTTTTATAATTTCAAAGTTATAACCAATATTTATTAATAAATGTAAAGTTAATTATCATCATGGTATTAAAGACCCGTAACCATGTGTAACATCCTCCAAATTTAAAGTTCATTTAACTAAGCCTAATCAGAGTAATTGTGTTTGTTAGTGAGATGTGAAGCCAAAGAGGTCTAACAGGCGTGTTTGGTTGTAGTTTCAACCCTAAATACGGGTTCGAAGGGAAGTTGAGTGACCAGGATGTGAAAGAGGGAGAAATATGAAAGGTGAGGTTCTATACCACACGCCACGGCTTGTGGATAATCCACCACGGTGTATGTGTGCCAATAAGCTTGTGCAAAGCTTCTTTGTGCCATGCATTGTAACATGTGCTACGTGTGTCGAGGAACATGGCCAAAATTCTACTTAAGACAGTCATAGTCTATTCAAAAAAATCAGAGGGAAGGAAGAGAAAACAAATGAAAAGGGCAAGATATCTCTACTAGGGCTTTCTTCTTTAGAGGTTTGGAAGTATCTTGGAACTAGATAACACTAAAGGTAAGGTTTTTAAGCATATTTCTTCCCTTACTCTTGCATTTTTACTAGTTGGGAAGTTAGGATTTGAATTAGAATGATGATTTTCAATCCATAAAGGCTATGGGTCTGAATCTATTGACTCAAATAGAGTTAATAGAGTTGATTGAGCTATCTAAAACTAACATTTATAACTCCAAGTGTTTTTAGTTCGTTGGAGCCATAAATGGATAAAAATCTATCATTAATGAAGCGGTTAGAGCAATGTGGCTCTATTAATGATTATCTAAAGTTCAATGAAGTTAATAGAAGTTAGAGCAAGCTAAGACACCCTATTAGTACCCTTTTATGAGAAGAGATTGAATCTTAAAAGTGAAGAAGTATTTGAGTTAATAGTAAAAATTATTTAAAAGGGGTATTGATGAATTATATTGTGATTAATTGTAGAATAAGCATATTTGGCACCATTCAAGCTTTATAGAAGCTTTGGGAGTGTGTAATTGAGGGGTGAAACCTTTGATCTTTCAAAATTTTGAGGTAACTAAAGGAATTCTCTCTTGTGCTCTTGTATGTTAATTGATTTATTCATTTATGCTTTACAATTGAAATGTGTGAAATTTTTAATGCAAGTATTGCATGAAATGTTTAAAAATTTATATTAAAGTTTTATGGAGTTTAATGATATGGTTTGTGAAGTTCAATGATTGTGATTAGGTGGAGTACAATAATAGTAAAAATGTGAAGTGCTATGAAATAATGTTAGTAGAGTTCTATGACCTATTTTTAATTGGAGTTCAATGATTATATGTTAAGTGGAGTTCAATGATTATGTGATAAAGGAGTTCAATGACATAACGTGTTGTGGAATTTGATGATGCATGTTAAATGTAATTATATGATGAATATGTGTAATGAGAGTAGAATGAGATATTAAGCATACTTGGGTAGTGAACACTTACATGCTGCATGTTTATGCATTGCATGATCAAGAGAGGTGGGAGTTCATCTTGGAAGAGGAGTAAATAATTAAAATTCATATGGTAAGGCTTCTATTAGGGCTCAATGGTTAGCCTAGATTTATTATTCATATCATCCCACTTGTTCAATGAGGGATTGTCCCATTAGTTCAACGAGAGACTCGAACCTAACTAGCTTTTCACTTGTTCAATGAGAAAGCTAGTATAAGGAGAATAACACTTCATAGTGTGAGAAATGAGAGAAACCATAACTCACAAGTAAGTTAGAAAACCTTGGCTGAGTAACATCTCACACATGTTTGGCTAAGGTAATCTCAGTTTATAGGCGATCCCAATGTGTTATAGCTCACGATTTTATGTTAAGGAATAAAAAGGATATAAGGGAGGTATGTAACGTCCTAACTTTCTAATACTAAAACTAATTACTGATTAAGGATAAATTAGTAATTAAAATTTTGGATGACAACTTGATGATTTGAGTCTTTGAACTGTTGAATGAACAATTATAAGTGAAAAAATCACATCTTAGAGTGAAATGTGTGCGTGCAGTGAGGATTTTCTCACTATACCATGCACCACAGCACAAGCTACATGCACCATGGTGCATGGCACAGAAGATGACCTGATAAATGTGAGATTAGCTCATGAAAATAGAAGAAAAAAAAAGAGGAAACATGAAAGGGAGTAGAGAAGAAAGCATTACTCTGCTAGGGCAAGGATTCTCCTTAACTTCAATTCTACGATAATTTCTTTTAGTATGAGTTATAGAGAATTGAATTGGGAAAATTTTAGGAGTTAGTTTCTTACCCTTTAGTAATGAAAAGGTTATTGAGAGTTAAATTAAGGTTTTGCATAGGGTTAAACAATAAAGCTTTAAATTCGTAAGATTAATGTGGCCCTAAATCAATGACAAAAAGGTGTGGAAATTGATTAGATGTGAAATGGGATAACTACAAGTGATAGAAAGTGGTAAATGAGTAGTGATAGATCTAAATTGGCTAAGTAGAAGTCAATAGATGGTGAAAAGTGACTTAGAGTAGTAATTGAGTGTTTTTGGTCAATTAAATTAATTGACTAATAGTGTCAATTATGTATAGAGTAGCATATTACTCGTGTAGAGTGAGAAAAGAAGCATGTGTGCAAGCATTAGTGGTTGTGAAATCTAAGGGTAACCTTTCTAGTAACAGAAAGGTTGAGATAACTGAATAACTTTTTCCATTTGATTATCTATTATAATTGTTTGGGAGTATGGATATTATTGCATGAAAATCTTTTAAAGTGTGCATATTTGCCAAGTGAATGTTTTATGCATGAAATTGATTTCTAAAGATCTGAGTTTATGAAATTGCATGGTTTTGTGATTTTACATATGTATATATAATTCCATATACAAACATGTAGTTTGTACAAAAGTATGATCATAGGGGGTAGGAGTTCACTTGTAAGGACAAGTAGTGAAAAGTTCATATGGCATTATTCTCCTTAATGCCCAACGAGGTGCGGTGTTGTGGAATTTTATTTCCTTAGTGCTTATTGAGGTGCAGTATTAGAGATTATCTCCTTAGTGCTTATAAAGGGTGCAATGTTGGAGATTTGAGCTCCTTAGCATCTGTGTAATGCGATGTTAGAATAATGACACCCAGATCAATGTGATAGGAGGAAACCATAATCCGGAGTGGGACAGAACACCTTTGGCTTGGTGATTCTATCACTGAAGGTGCACTCAAGTCAATGGGTGTACATTGGCCTAATAAGAGCCTGTAATTTTAGTCAAGGTAATTCAAAGATTTGGATGGTAGTGATCATGTTAATATTAGTGGTTTTTAAAGTGAAATTTTATGTTATATACTATGTTTAAATGTATATTATGCATTACTTGCTTATAATTACATGTAATAGTTAGTAGTAATGAGTTATTTTATTACTGAGATTATTATCTCATCCTGTGGTTACATTTTTACGGGTCAACGTAGTGAGCCAAGTAAAGTGAAGGACTTAAGATTAGATTAGTATGGATAAAGCCATGCGAATCAGAGTTTATGTAATGGACTATGTCTCTTGTGAATATTGAAAATGAAAAGTTATCATAGGACTTGCATGCATGTTTTGAGTTATGATTTGTGGTGAATTTTAAGAAATCTTAGCCCATTATATGTGAATGATGTGATTAAGGGCTAAGGTTTGGTTGTGAATATGTGTATAGGTATATTTATAGAAAATTATGGTGAAATTGTATAGAAATTAAGCCTTTTACTTGTGAAAATGGGTAGTTGAACGATCAAATTTTGATTTGTGTCTATATATGATATGATTTGTAGTCAATAAGGCGTATAAAGTCCTTTGGAACTTGGTTCTAAGCGTATAATGATCTAATGAGATTAAAGTGTGAGATTTAAACACTTTGGTACACCAAAATCTTAGAAAAGTGACTTTTTACACCTGGGTATTCAAATTTTAATCCAACTATTAGATCATGTCCAAACTTATCTTATTAGCTAGCTGATGAAATAAGCTTCATGTGGGTGTTTGAATCACTCCAACTAACATTGTATGTGGGAACGGCGCACCCCGAAAGTTTTCTTCTGTGAATTGTCATTTGATAGCAAGATTTCTATCATGTGCATCACGACACATTAGGTGTCACACTGTAGCACATGGCATAAAAAGGGAAGCTCGTGGCTTTATGCCACAAGCCGTGGCATGTAATATCTGGGAAAATTAAGAGTGATTAGTTAACTTAATGAGTGTAATTAATGAGTTAATAAGGTGTGTGGCCAGAGGGGCCTAATTAGTGTAATTAATTGTGATTTTAGCCTTAGAAATGTGTTCAAATTGATAGCGAGCCACCTGGGCATAGAAAGAGGGAAGAAAAGTTAAAGAATGCCCTTTATGCCACATGCCACGTCGTGTGATCAATCCGTCACAATGCATAGAGGAAAATTTAAATGCAATAGGCCTTTATGTGCTATGCATCATGGCGAAGGGCAACGTGCGCCGTGGCACACAATCAAAAATCTAATTAAATCTATTTGTCTCTGTGAGGGCACATTGTTGGATTATATTGGTGATAATTTAAAGCTCTCACACCTAAGGTAAGCAATCTATGCCCTCTTCTTCCTTTCTCTCCCTCATTTATGAAGTTTGAGTTAGGGTTTAAGTTGAAAGATTGATTTTCAGTCTATAGGAGCTATGGATTAGAACCCATTAGGTAAAATAAATATATTGGGAGTTGTTTGTTGTAGATAAACCCTATATTAATGATTTTATCAAGAGTTAGTTGGGATGAGTTATTTTTATGCAAAAATTGTGATTAATATGGTTGTTGAGAGAGTTAAAGCTTATTATTGGTGGTTTAAAGACTCAATGGTAGTAATGTGAGTCAATGGAACCTAATCAACCCATTAGGTACGAATGGATAGTGATTTATAAGATTGACAAAATATATATGTGGAGTTTGGTATTAGTAAATCCTAAGGTAATTTGGGGAAACGTGATTTATATTGTTGAATATTAATTAGTTATTTGTTGAAAATGGATTGATTTGAGATATGATTTGTATTTTAAACCCTTGATGTAAATTTGGCCCGCTTAATGATGTGACAATGTGAAAATGCTATGTATGTTCATATACATGTGAATAATGATAGTGATTGAAAATATGTGAGCATGTGTTACTATAAATGTAGTATATAATAGTGAAAAAGAGTTTTATATGCTTGATATGTTGAGATAATTGTATGAATGACATTAACTGTCATAATTGCACAGTATGTCAAATACGCATCGCATGATCATTGGCAAAAGTTCACTTAAGGAGAGGAGTAGATGGATAAATCCATGTGGTAGTGGCAATGACTGTTGGAATTGGAAAATGGCCTCAACACCGACTGTTGGAATCAAGAGGTAGCCCGTGTCCCTTGATTGATTCTGGACTGCCCCACTTATTCTATGAAAGACTCGAACCTAACTAGTCTCCACTAGTTTATGAGGAGGCTAAATTAGGGGTACAACATCCTATAGTTGTTAGTATTAGAAAAAACAAGATTACATAAGTGAGTAAGTTAACCCTAGCATGATAGCTCCTCACAAGTGAAAGGTTGGGTTAGTCTGTGAAAGACATAGCCACGTAACAGCCATTGGTTTCATTTCGGAGTTAACAAGGGGATATAAGGTTAGCATTTAATCATGCATTTAGATCTGACCACAAAGTTATTAGTATTGTGGTCCGATAAGTGTTAAAGGTACATAGTTGATATTATTATGACCTTAGGATTGTGCATTGACATTTTGTGGATATAAATATGTGCCTTGGGCCTAGTCACATGATTGTTAGTATTGTGAATCGTGGCCAAGTCTATCACATATGTTGTATTTGTGTATTCTTGCCTATTTGCATCTATTTACAATTGATATCCAACTATATAGATTAGGTTAAATTTAGTTATTGGGTGATTGTACTCACCCCTCAATTCTCAATATTTTCAAGGCCTAGCTCATTGAATCCAATTCAAGGAAAGCATTTTGAGGCATTGGATTATGGTGAAATCCTACTTCCATACCTCTTTACTCTATTTTTGTGTATTGATGTCTTATAATTGCCAATAAGGATCATGTGTCATTGGTTTGTACTACTTACATTAGCCTAGTATACAACTTGTGTATTTTGTGCCCTAGGTTAGTGATTTTTGCTGTAAACCTTAGGATAAGGCCAAAATACTTATGCAAGTAGAAACATGTATATTTTGAAAGATTTGAAATGAAAATAATAGTTTTGTGCATCATTTTCCTTCCCCTTGCATTTTGTAAAAATTGGGGTTGAGTGGTGAATTTGAGAAATATGTGTTTTTGGTTGTGTATGATGTGTTGCACGAGTCTGCTAGAGTCCATTAAGTGTGGTTGGAGAGTTGATGTAGGCTTTTAGCACTTGTGGTTGAGTTGGGACACCAAAGTTGTATGTTTTATGTGAAAAGTGGTAAAAGGGGTTTTGGTGTCCAACTTTTTATAAAAAAATGAATTTGAGTGTGAAACCTATGCCATTGGCTAGAGCTAAGAGAAAGCTTTGTGTAGACACCAAAATCACCTCAATCGAATGTCAGACGAAGATTTAGTACACGTTGAAAGTTCACTCCCTGTACTGTCATTTTGATAATTAATATCTATCAAATTCGTGCAATGCATCGCAGCGCATGGCACCTCTCACCATGGTTTATGGCACAAAGATAAGTGAGTCGTGGTGCATATGTCCTAAGCCACGATGCAAGTTGCAATTTCTGCACAAAATACTATTTTAAGTTTTGAAACTCATTGTTTTAGGTCCCATGTGATTTTTAAGCTTCCACACTATTTGAAAACTCTAATTTGAGCAATTCAAATATTTGCTTGAGATTAAAATTTGAATTTTGGGGATCCTATTGTAAATGATTTGAGAATTTTTCTCTTTTATGTAATTTTACAACTTTAGTAATCCTTTGAGGGTTAATCCATTGATTACCTTAATTATGGAGTTAAATATAGTTAAATAAGGGAGACCTTACACGACGCATGTGTTGCACATTACAGCACACGGCCTAACTTTTGACTTAGTATCTTTGATTTCAAAGTTGAATTGGTAGTAATGAATGCATACGTGTGTGTTCCACTGTGCATTTCTTGATATGTAAGGATTTTGATGATTTTGAAAATTAAAGTCTAAGGTCCCAAGCTTTTCAAACAAGTTTTCTTGTGTACAATTTGGTAGTTTAAGTGTGGTGACCAATTTAACCTCTTCTTATACCAGATTAGTATCAAGACCTAGTCTAGTATGAGGAGAGGTTACAAGGTTTGATCATGCATTTGAAAATAAAAGAGCACACGATTGTCTATATTGTGACCCTAGTGATAAAAATTATGTGATTAGTTTTATATCCATGTGAAAATGAGTTAATAAATCATTATCTTATGAATACATGCTAATGTGAATGAGAATTGTGATTTAGTGTTTCTTGATCATGCTAAATGAATTGAAAATAATATCCTTGCTACTTGTATTTAAATTGATAAACATGCATTTGTATAAGTTAGATAGACTTTAGTTACTAAATGGTTGTACTCGCCCCACTATCTTCAAGATTACAAAAATTAGCTCAAAAGGATAAGATAGAAGAAAGCAGTCTAAGGCATAAGATTACTATACTATTTGTAGGCCTCCTTTTCTTTTTGAATATTGATGTGTATATTCTTACATGATATTGCCAACTAAGGAGAATTCAAGTTGTGACTTATTTACACTATGTGTTTTGATAGACTATATAGTATATGTTAGGCTCTAGGGTATATAATGCATTGATAGTGAGACCTTTAACAGAGCCAAAATACTAGTGTAAGTAAGGATTGTGTAAGATACTTGATTGATGATGATTAATTATTGTAATGTGAGATTAGAGCTCCCCTTCTATTTTTGAGATTAAGAGCTTGATCGAATACCTAAATTTTATTTTTAAAATCATTTTTAATTAATTTGTTACTTTAAAATTAATTATTTTATTTTCAAATATATTTTTTTGATACTTAAATAATGTATAGGATTCAAATATATGATATTTTAGTATAAAATAACCTAAAACTTAAAAAATTAATTAATATTTATCATATTTTATATATTTTGTAAAAATAAAAAATTTTATTCTGGTATTCAGGCCAAGCCCAAACCCGATCGAGTTTGGCCTGAATTTTCTCAAACCTATTCGGGCTATATAAAAATAACATATTTTTTCTCGGCCCTGCCCTAACTTTTTTCAGGCGGGTTCAGCTAGCCCATCAGGCTTGGCCCTTGATTCTTTTTAAGATCTCATGCTTCCGCATATTAATCAAACTATGATTTTTCATTTGTAAGGATACTTTGGGATGTTTTAAAAATATTGAAAACTTTGGATTCTATTTGTGGAATTTGACAAATTTGGTAATTATCATGATGTTTGGAACTTAAGGGGCATTAGTAAGGATAACTTTACTTGTCTAACTCAGAGATTTTACACCATGACCACACAAAAAAAAAAGACTTGATAACAAAGTGAGGAAGAAAATTCATTTATTTTTCAGGGTTAAAGTGCAAAAATACCCACCAAGTGATTGGCTAGTACCATCTAGTAATCTAAAGTGAGAAAAAAAGCAAAATAACCATAACGTTACCAGACATAGTGCAAAAGTGACCAAACTATTACCTTTGCCAGAATGCCATTGGTTTCCAGTGTTAAATGCTAACTGTACTTGCCACATGTCAGCCTTTACTGACGTGGAGTAAAAAAGGGGCAAAAACACTCACAAAATTATCGACCAAGAGCTTTCAATAGTCTAAAGTGAGAAAAAGTAAAAAAAATACCCATAACATCACTGAAATTGGTGCAAAAGTGACTAATCTATCAAATTCCTTTAACCATTTAACTGATAACTAAGTAAAAGTTACCCATTTTTTCGCTGACATAGATAAAATATTCTTAAGTTAATTTCTACGAAGGTTGATCGATAATATATCCCACCAATTCTCATTTTTTTTGCTAATGTATACCACTCATTTCCTCCCTCCCTCTCTACTCATTTTTCTTGTATGCTGTCGCACCTAGAAAAATGCGACACGGACGGCGCGTGAGCGAAGGTCCCGGCCTTCGTGGCGAGAACCAAACGAAATGAGGAGTCGCCACCGAGATTTTAAGGCAAATCTTGAGAAACCATTTAAAGGAGGCTAAGGATGGTCTGTAAAATCAGAGATTAGGTTTAGGAGTTGGTTGAATATGGGAAAGGTGCTAGACACCCTACAACACTCGTTCGTCAGAACGGTTACCTGAAGTTTATTGTGCTATATTAATATGATTTTAAAATTATTTTAATTATCCCTTTTATATTCATGTGTTTGATATAAAAATGATAAGAATTAAGTGAGAAATGTTTATTTATTTACAAGGGAGGACTTGACTCAGAATCTGACTCTGAAGCCTACGTACCCTGTGATGGAGATCAAAGTCCACGTAATTCAGACTTGAAAGTTATTGGTGAAAATATTTTTTTGAAGATAAATTAATTAAAAATAATTTACCATTTTGCAAATAAAATAATTTCTGAAATTTTGATATGTGTATTTTAAATTACAAAAAGTCATTTAATTTTAATTATTTTCTCAATTTTTGAATTTTTGGAGTAAAGAAAGAAAAGAGTTTAAAATTATTTTTTTATGTTTTATGATTGAGAATTTTAACTGCTATACCTGCAGAACTTTATTAGTTTATACGGTAATGTAGTTGTTCTAAATATCTGTGAAGATTTCAAAATCTCACATGATAAAAGAATTTATTAATTTAATTTATTATATTTTTATGTGTTAATAATACATTTTAAGTGTGTATATATATGTTTTAAAGAAACTTAATCATCATACTACAAAGCCTTATTAGCTTATACGGTAATATGATTATCCTAAATATCTACGGAGATTTCAAAATCTCACACGGTAAAGAAATTATATTTATTTAATTGATTTAATTTAATTAATTATAATATATATATATATATGTTAAAAACTTAATCGTTATATCTGTAAAATCTTATTGATTCATGCGATAATACGATGATCTTAGAACCCTATAAAGATTTAAAAATCTCACATGACTAAAAGATATAATCAGTAAATATGGTTACAATTTAAATACGTTAATTTGGTTAATTAGTTTTCTTAAATTGTGTATTATATTATTATTTACAAAAATCACTTATTTACTATAGAGATTAAGAATCATTATATCTGCGAGGATTTATTATCCCACATGATAATGTGATTAATTTAAGTCTCTATGAAGATTCTTGAAATCTTACATGAGACTTAAATAAATTATTAATTTGGATTATAAAAAGAGAGTTAATTTTAATGGTGGGTCTTTAGAACCCATATTAACATATAAGTTTTGCTCTTATATCTACAAAACCTTATTAATTTACACAATACGAAATTATCCTAAATATCTGTAAAGATTCAAAGTCTCATACGATAAAAGGATTAAATAATATTCACTTTAAATATATTTTAATGCGTAATTATACAATGCATATTTTTAAATATAAAAATCTTAATCGTTATACCTGCGAAGTTATTGACTCACACAGTAGTATGATTATCCTAAAGGTTTATGGAGTTTCAAAAATCTCACATGACCAAAAGGTCTAGTTAGAAAATGTGATTATAATTCAAATATATTAATTTAATTAATTAAAATAATAAAAAATTATTATTTTATTTACAAAAATTCATTTATGTAATATATACAAATTGAGAATCACAATATCTGTGAGGATATATTATCCCACACGATGATGTGATTAATTTAAGTATCTACAAAAATTCTTAAAATCTCACATGAGACTTAAATATTTATTATAAGATTGATTTTCATACCTGCAAAATCTTATTGATTTACACGGTATGAAATCATTCTAAATACCTACGGAGATTCTTAAAATCTCACACAACAAATATATAATCGAAATATTTGCATTTGCAGTTGGTGCATAATATTATAGTTAGCTAAATAATTTATGCAATAAAGGCAACAGAAAGAATAAATTAATTTGATGATTTACTATTCTTTCAACTTGAGAATATATTCTAAAAAAATTAAATTTGGCATAAACTTTTAGCAAGATCATAACCACAATAGACACAGCTCCAAACCATAATCAATCTCACAAATTATCAACAATATTTTCACAGGTTCTTTTTTTTTTTATCAAACATCTCTCATGTTCTAAATTCTACATAAAAACATTTAATTCCTAAATTTTTTAATGCCTAAACATACATTTGGATCATTTCACACTCTTAATATCTATCAATATATATATATATATATATATGTTCATCAATGAATTCAAATTAAGGGAAATGACATGATTTAAATATTACCTGAGTAGATACACATTTTTCTTCCTCTCAAGACAACACTTTCATCACCTCAACTTCAAGTTTTGAACATGTTTCTAGTTCTGAAAGGAGGAGCAGAGGAAGAAGAAAACATCTTTATTGATTGCAAAACATCCCAAACTCATGTGAGTGTGCATGCATTCTACTGTTAATGCATTTCCTTCTCGTTCATTCTCCTTCCTTCACACTCCTCAGCAAGATTTAGAAGCAAACCCTAGCAAAGAAGGAGCTCATTCTTGGTCTCTCTCTTCTCTTCCTTGGTCTCTCTCTTCTTTTCCCTCGGTCACTCTCTTTCTTTTGGTCTCTTTTTTCTGTGTTGCCTCCTCTCCGTCTCTATTCGGCTTCATGCTCTTTTTTCTCAGTTTTTTTAGTCTCTCCCCCTCGGTCTCTCTCTTCTCGGCGTCTCTTCTCTTCTCTCTGTCTCTTCTTTTTTTTTTCCCTTGTCTCTTTTCTGTCAATCTCTTTTCTTTCTTGCTGATTCTGATCCTCTTGTGTGCTTTCTCCTCATTTTCGGATGCCCCTCCCTCTATGCTCTGTTTTTTGTACTCTCTCTCTCTAGGTCTTCCTCTTGCGTGCATGCTATGTATGTGTTCTCTCCTTCTCCTTCACTGGTGTTTTCTTTGTCTCCTCCTCCCTATCATCCTTGGCTCTTTCTTTTTTTAAGTTTTAAATCAGTCTCCTTCCTCGGTGCTCTATCTTTCTCTCCATCTCGGATCCATCTCTTATGCTCTCTTTTTTTTCTTCTTGTCCCCACTGTCTTCTCTTCTTTTATGCTCTACTTTTTTATTTTCATATGGCTATTTGTTTTGCCTTTTTCTGTGTTTTTTTGTGCTTGTTTTTAGTTGGCGTGTGGGTGCTACATTTCTGCTCTGTTTCTTCTCACATTTTCCCTACTATAATGTCTACTTTCTTTGCTATTCCGTTTGCGTGAGTGTGTGTCTTTGCATGGCTACCTTTCTCTGTGTTTTTCATGTGTGTTTCTATTCACATGCCTCTGCTTCTTCTATTTCTGTTTTCTTTTTGGTCTTCTTGCTGTCTGTTCCTTCATCTCTGTCTCTCTGCATTTCAGTGTCTGTCTCTATGGCATCTGAACTCTCTAGACTTGCTTGTGTGCTCCTTCTACTTTCTGCGTACTATGCTTGATCGAGTATTTCTCTGCCCCTTAAGCTGTGATTTTCGTCCAACCTACTTTTTTGCTTTTAATTAATAATTTTGATTAATACATATATATATATATATATATATTAAAATGAAAATAAGATTTAAGGAGAAAAAATTTAACTCTCAAAAGTAAACTCCCAATATTCTTAAATGATTGGGATAATTTATAAGAGATTTTCTTTCAAGATTTAACCTTTCTTTTTTCTGATTTTGTTAAATTATTATATATTTTTTAAAAAAATATAATCCTAAAAAAGGATTAAATTTCCTTTTTGTATTTTTATTTTTTTATTATTTTTAATGAACTAAAAGAAATAATATCCTAAGCAACAAAAGATTATCTAGGTTAAAATAAAATTAAACCCTATTAATTATTTTTTTTGAAAATATAATTGTAAAAAGGATTAAATTTTATTTTTGTATTTTTATTTTTTTGGTTATTAAAAAAAATGCCCGAACAAAATACGGTATTCACATATGCAAAACCTAAAATTCAATTCAGTGAAATAGGTTATAAATAATTGAAGATCAAAACTAAGCACATTTCCAACATAACCTACCTTAAGAATATTATCACAACTTTAAGCAATTTCATTCATAATAAATTCAAAATTCTCAAATGATTTTTCCCATTACTACAAAGAAGCGAATGATTTAACTTGATATTTGGTCAAAACGATATTTTCTCACATAATTCATACGATAATCAATCAACCTCTATAGAATTTCATCTTAAAATATTTTTTATCCATGTCAGCAAAAAAAAAGGGTCAACTTCTGTTTAATTATTAGTTAAACGATTAACATTTTAAGAGATTTGATAGATTGATCACTTTCACACCAACTTTAATAATGTTATATATATATATTTATTCTTTTTCTCATTTTAAATTATTAGATGCTTTAGGTTAATGACTTCATAAGTATTTTTGACCCTTTTTTTTAATCCATATCAATAAATATTGACACGTGGCAAGTACAATCAGTAATTAATAGATAAAATTAATAATGTGATAACTTTTGTATCAACTCTAATAATATTATAAATATTTTTATTTTATCTTTTATTTTAAATGATTAGATAATCACTTGATTGTTATTTTTGTACCTTAGCGACTTCCTTGACTTAGTCAATGGATGAAGTAGGCTGTCAAGCAATTAATAGAGATCATCCCAAGTCGGACATTGTTGCCGACATTACCAATAGTGGCTAGGAGGGGGGCACAGAATAAGAGAAGAAAAAGGAGGTCAGAGAGCTCAAAGCAAATATGACATGACCGCATTGTTTTTATCGCATCTTTTTTACTCTTTTGTCCTTCTCCTCTCCTTGTATCCTTTCTTTCATAATCTCTCACCTAAACTTAAATTCCTTCCTCACAATATAAGATATTTATAATAACTTCACAGTTTTAAAAAATAATAAATGAAAAAATAATTATAAAAATTATTTAATATCTTATATTTTAAATCAAACAATATTTCTAGAAGATAATTTATTTTATGATTTGAAGAGAGTATTGAATTTTATAATTTAAGCTTTTACCAAAAAAATTAAGCAGTTTGTCCTAAACAATCGTTGAATTTTGACAATATTGGACGTTTCATTATATTTTTTTAGGAAAAATATCTTTTGTAAAAATATTAATTAATTAAAAATTTTATAATGTGTGAAGTTTAACAAGGGTTAAGGGGAGGAGGAATTACATAAAGAACTATCCTAGGTTACAAAAGAAAAACAAACTTGCTATGAGTCTGTTGAGAGTGATGTTTACAATGAAGACAATGGAAGAATTTTTTTCTTGAAACAAAAAACAGAGATTCCTAATGTATGAAATCATTGACCCATTCTAGAGCATCTCTAAGAGAAAGCAAATTAAAAAAAAATTACATTACAAGGTTTTTTTTTTCAGAATTTCAAAATAATACTAGATTTAATAATATTTTCCTAATTTATTCTTGGATTAATTTACTATTTAATATTGTTGTCAAAAAATTTTAATAATAATTATTATTATAATGATTTTAGGGGTATTAAATGAGGGAAAAATTTAATCAAACGTGTCATATATTCACATATTTATTATATTTCTTAATTTTTATAAGGGAAAATGACAGAAAAATCTTTAAAAATATGGAAATGATTATGAAATCTTACAAGATGTGATAATTTATCTCAAGACTCATGGGTTCTTTCTGACATTAATGTTTGTTGTAAAATGATTATCATGCCCTCAATTTAAAATAAAAAAAATGAATCAATAATTTAAAAAATTTGCAAAGTGAAATGTGTCATTTGCTATCTCATTTTAGTGATTGTCAAAAAAAAAAATAATTATTGCTTGAATTTTGATGATTAAAAAATTTGTAAAGATAAAGTTATAATTATCTATCCTATTTTAGTCATTATTAGAATAAAAATAGTCATTATTTAAATAAAAATAATCACTGGTATTTGCAACAATTGAACTCATTGATTAAAAAACTTACAAAGCAAAATTTGTCATTACTAAAAGAAAAGTAGTCATCATTTAAATCTTTAAAAATATGGAAATGATTATGAAATCTTACAAGATGTGATAATTTATCTTAAGACTCATGGGTTCTTTCTGACATTAATGTTTGTTGTAAAATGATTATCATGCCCTCAATTTAAAATAAAAAAAATGAATCAATAATTTAAAAAATTTGCAAAGTGAAATGTGTCATTTGCTATCTCATTTTAGTGATTGTCAAAAGAAAAATAATCATTGTTTGAATTTTAATGATTAAAAAATTTGTAAAGATAAAGTTATAATTATCTATCCTATTTTAGTCATTATTAGAATAAAAATAGTCATTATTTAAATAAAAATAATCACTGGTACTTACAACAATTGAACTCATTGATTAAAAAACTTACAAAGCAAAATTTGTCATTACTAAAAGAAAAGTAGTCATCATTTAAATTAAAATAGTACTCCCTCTATTCAAACATGTAAGGCATTTCTAACTAAATCTCACCTCTAATAAAATAATTATCTACTTTTAAATTAACTTTATATTTTTATATTTATTCTTATTAAATACTCTACAATAAATATAAATTCATTTATGAATAGGGTAATTTTTTTTAAAAAAGACAATGATTATACTTTAAAAGATTAAAAATACTTTATATTTTTTAACATCTAACTTCTCAAAAAATGCCTTACATTTTTAAACAGAGAGAGTAATATATATTTTAAATTGGGGTCATTATAGTCATTTCATAAAAAATATTAATGTCAAAAAAGTCCCAAGACATTTAAAAAAAATTATCACATTTTATAAAAATCCCATTATTATTTGCATGTTTCATTTTAGACAAATTTTTCGGTCATTTTTCCTTATTTATAATCACTTTAAAAGATAAACATGATAAAATAGAGGAAGTACATAATTTTTAGCCCATTTTATGTGGTGTGGGACATAAGCATTTAGAGCCAATGATTCTTTGGTCGGGCTTAACGTTTTTTAACATATTTGGTGTGGTATGGATATTTAAATTGTTAAAAAAATTTTAAATTTTTAAAATAAATTTTAATTTCTAACTTGTTGAATTTATACTCTAAAATTAATTATTTTAATTTACAAAAAATAAATTTTTATGATATTTAAAAGGAAAAATCACATCTAAAAATCTATGAAAAATGATATTCGGATTAATAACAAGTCGTCACTCATGAAAAAATAAATTTTTATTTTTATTTTAACAAGAATTCTTTTTTGGTCCTTGTATGTAAATGACATTCTTTTCAGGTCCTTATATGTGATTTTTCCTACTTAAAACTGTAGAATATTAATTTTTTAAAAAAAATTTATTGATCTTAAAGTTTAAAAATCAATATTAAATATGTTTTATATTATTTTAAGATATTTTAGAGACTAAAAATAATAAAAATACAGCAATGTGAACATTTAATTTTTTAAAAAAATATTTATAATAATGTATTCAAAAAGGGATATAAAATATGGAAGATTAATTAATACTCCCTTCGTTTAAAACTATAAAACATTTTAATCAAATCTCACCTCAATAAAATAGTTACGTACTTTCAAACTAACCTTATATTTTATATTTATCTCTATTAAATACCTTATAATAAATATAAAATTATTTATTAATAGGGATAATTTAAAAAAAAGGTAACAATTACACCTCAAAAAACTAAAAACACCTTACATTTATTAACATCTAACTCTTTAAAAAATATCTTACATTTTTTAACGAAAGGAGTATATATTTTTTTGTTGGCAAAAAAATAATAAGTGATATATATTTTTTGAAAAAATAAAAAAAAAATTGGATATTCAAGTCAAGCTCAAAGCACAAATGTTTTTGGAGAATTTTGATTGGATTGAATAGGCCAAACATTAAAAAATTATTATCTTTCTAATCCTAGCCCTAATAATTTTTTTTTCTTCTTGAATTACTGGCTTTTAAATTATTATTATGACTTATATTAATAAAATTGAATATTTTTAATTTTTATAATAATATAACTTTAAAACTCTTTGCGAAGTAACACGATGTGAGCATTCAACCTCCCCGCTTAATGCCTAAGTTTACACTTTTATATAGGCTTTGAGCATTATCAACTTGATGAACAGCAACTAACATTTGATAACTACTTCACTTGAAGAAAAATAAGTTCAAAACTGATTTACGGTTTTTTTTTTTTAACCAGCGGTTTACAGTACTTTTACTATTAATATTATGTCTAATAAAATTCAGGATTCAAATTGTATGAACTAAAAAACAAATTGAAAAAAATTAACTTGATGACACTATGCTTCATATAAATGTATAAAAACATTCATATCTCTTATATAATGTGTGCGTGTGTCATTTAATACCACCTTATTTGTACGTTAATCCTAATATAATATTTATAATATATAGGAGTTGAAATTTTTTTTATTAATCTTACACTTCCTTGATTACAGCAAGTTCTTGGCATGCTTTTAATTTTCAAACAATACTTTATTGTGGTTATTAATGTCAGTAAATCATGAAATTGAAAAATAACATTTTTCTGTAAGATTATGAATATTAACTACTACTCTTTAAAAATCACAAAATTATTTACCTTACTGTATAATTACTATTGGAGGGAGTATATTACTGTAATATTTGGAAAACATCTTACATGACAAAATGATACTGAAAATTAATTTTAGGAAAAATAACTGATAAATATTTTATTTTGGTGGAATAACTGATAAATCTTTATGAAATAAGAAAATAATAATTTGGTCTCATGAAATGTGATAGTGACAGTTATGTTTTAAAAGACTTCTTTGAAATTAAATTTTTGTATAAAATTATTTTAGCACTCCTTTGCAAATTTAAAAAGTTGTGATTTCTAAACATTTTAACTGTTGGTGGTATCAAACTTATAAACAATATAATATTAGTTAAATTTTGTTAATAGAAAGTTGTGATTTTATAAATCGTTTTAATTATTGGTAAAATCAAACTAACGAATACTTATATGAGACTTGTAAATTATATAAAATTAATTAAACTTTACTAATTTAAGAAAATTGTTAATAAAAGGTTTTGATTTTCTAAATTATTTGGATTATTGATAGAACCACACCTACAAATACTTAAACAAAACTTATGAACCATACAAAATTAATCGTAAAAGAGTACTAAAATAATTTCACACAAAAAAATTAACTTCAAAGAAATCCCTTGAGACTTCAATGTTATTATTGCATTTTACAAAATTAAATTATCATTTTTCTATTTCAGAGAGATTTGTTTGTCGTCCTCCCTAATTTTAACTTGATAGAACAAATTTTCATTATTTTTTACAGAAAATCAAACGTGCAATCTCTTGGGTAGAAAGGCCAAAAAAACACAAAGACAAGTTATGTTGAATTATTTCTGGAGGTTAATTAAGGTCATATAATCATTAATAAAATTTCAACTATTTTTCATGGTAGACGCACCGTTTTTTACGGGGCGTGCAAATACAAATGAAGTTATAATGCTCAGGACGCAGCAGACAAAAATGTCATTTAGAGGATAGACCTGTATTTCACAAATAACGTTGTACATGTACACGTAAATAGTGCAATAGTGCGAGGTTTTATTACAATACGTAGTTTTACAATAAAGAAAATAAAGCTAATTAAATATTTGTTTGTTTATGTTGAATGTTACCAGGTAACTTGACTCAAAAAATAAATAATTAATAATCATTCCACAACCATGGCTCGCTCCTATGTTTCTTAATACGGTTGGTTTCTTGTTTTGGGTCTACACGCTTACTTCTACGCCAAACTGGATCAAAGTTATATATGTTCATATATGTGGATATAATATAGATTCTTTTTTTTTTTTGTAAATGACTTCTTTCATAATTATATATATATATATATATATAAATTTGATGCAACTGATTAAAAATTAATTAAGTGTTGTCAAACTTCAATTAGAAGCTAGCTCCTTGAATATAATTTTTGTGTTTAAATATTTTTAAAACTCTTCTTATTTTTTGTTTTGAAAACAAAAAATCGGAAACAACTTAAAGTTGTTTTTCCTTTTCTTTTTCATTTTTAAAGTACACTAAATTTAATTATTATAAATTATCTTTAATTATGATCAACATTTATTAAAAACTATCATCGTTAACCATTAACGACCACCCTATTAGCCATGTTTTTAACTGTAAAATTGTTCAAATTAACATAATTAAATGAATTTTCATTTTTTTGTTTTAAAAAATTTAAAATTTTCTTACAAAATAATTTATAAAGAAGGTAAAGGTATATTTTTATCCCTAAAGTATTTTTTAAAAAGCAACCAGCATCCTAACTTTTTCATTGAAACAATTTTTTCCTTAATGTTATCAATGGAACATTTTTTTTCTTTTTTGTCAAAATTTTTAACAGTTAATGTTTGAAGTCAACATTAAAAATTTGATGGAAAGGACATAAATATTTCATTTTGATAACGTTAAGGGTAAAATTATCCTAACAAAAATATTAGGATGCTGGGTGCTCTTTGAAAAATATTTTAAAAATAAAAAAGCACCTCTACCCTTTTAAAGACAAAAAATGAGGAGAAAACTAAATAGGACATTGAACTCTTATTTTTTTTTAATTACACTATTTGAGGATTGGATACTACCAAGTCAATTTTAAGAATTGTCAATATAACTTGAGGTGTTCAATGTTTTCTTTCAAAAAATTCAAGAACATGAATGACTTTTTTTTTTTTGTAAATCTTTGTAAAGTACATATCTTGGAGTAATTAAGTTGCATTTAACTACTCATCTGTCTTAGGCAAAAGAAAAAAAAAACTACTCCTCTGCCCGTAATGGAGGTCCAATTACAATGGATCTTTTTTTTTTTTTTCGGTGGAAGTGGTCTCATTATAAACAAAAATTAGAATACTTTCTAAAACTAGCATTATTAAAAGTCAAAGGCTAGCTACAATTATTACTCATGATATTCAATTTTACCCAAGGCGCAAATACAAAGGAGAAAAAATATGTTATAATTATTATCAAGCTGCATTTAGGGCCTGTTTGGTAATGAGAAATTGGAGAGAGGGAAGTGAGGTGGAAGTAGAACTCACAAATTTATATGTTTAGTTTGCATAAATTGAGCTTTTTAGGATAGTAAATTGCATCAAATTTGATTGAATTGAGTTTGCTGACTTCCTCTTTTATTTCTCTCCCATTTCGCCATGCATACTCTCAATCTCTCTCTTGCAATGTTTGACCCAACTTCACCAACAATGTTGACCAATGGCAGTATCTTTTAAAGCTCAACGCTGTTAATTAGATAAAGATGAAAATTTATTAAATTTTGAAATAAAGTTAATGAATGTTAAAATTTTCTTTAATTATGATAAAACATTAAATGAAGTAGTTTTCAATTAAGCCAAATGTTAAATACTCCCTCTAATTCTTAATATAATACAAAATTAAAAAAAAATCATCCTTAATATAAGACAAAATTAGAATTATTAATACTTTTTATTTTCAATTGTACCTATTATTTACTTATTTTCATTTGAATTTTTAAATAATAATTTATTATAATTATTAATTGCAAAAAAAGGTAAAATTGGACCGTTATATTTTTTTATAATTTTAGAGTTATAACCAATAGTATTTCTTAATAAACACAAAGTTAATTATCTTCATACTTTGTTAAAGATTCATTTATTTTTAGTTGTGTCAATGGATGAAGTAGGTCGGTGGCAATTATATATATATATATATATATATATTTTTTTTTTTTGTGGGGACGACGGTAGCAGTTATTGCTTATTAGAGTAGAGACCATCGCAAATAGTACATTGCTGCCGACATCACCAGTTCACCACACTGGTTAGGGGGGCACACATTGTTTACTTGTGAGAGCATAAAGCAAATATGACATGACAGCATTGTTTTTATCGCTTCTTTTTTACTCTTATGTCATCCTCCTTCTCCACTCCTTCTTTCTCTTCCTTCATAGTCTCTCACCTAAATTTCCTTCCCACTAGGCCATAGTACAATTACAGGAAGAACACGATTATCCAGCTCTATGATTTTATTAGATTTTATTTTTAATTTTTATAATTATTTTTAATATTTTCACTTCTTATAATTTTAAAAAAATTAAATATCCTTTATTTTTTAAGTCTTTATAAGTTTTTTTTACTGTTTTTAATTTTTATAAAGACTGAAAATAATGAAAAAATTATAAGAACTAAAAGTAAAACATGATAAAATTATAGAAATTAAATATTATGTTTTTTCTATAATATATTTGTAATTATTTCACAGATCTAAAAAATAATAAATGAAATAAAAATATAATTAAAAATAATTATAAAAATTATTTAATATTTTATATTTTAAATCAGTTAATAATTTTAAAAGATACCTTATATTATGAGGAGTATTAAATTTTTTTATTTAAGTTTTCACTCCAAAAAAGTTAACTGGTTCATGGTAATAAGTCTCTGAATTTGGACAATATTGGACGTTTTCATCGTATTTGTTTTTTGGCAAAAAAATATCTTTTATAAAAAGATCAGTTAATTAAAAAACGTTATGATATGTGAAGTTTAACAGGGTTAAGGGGAGGAGGAATTAAATAAAGAACTATCTTGAGTAGTATTCAAAATTACAAAAGAAAAATAACTTGCTATTTTATGAATATTATGCACTAGAGCCTGCTGGGAGAGATGTTTACAATGAAGGTAATTGAAGAGATTTTTTTTTTTTTAAATAGAGATTCCTAAGGTATATTGAACCATTGTAGAGCAGCTCTAAGCCAAAGCAAATTAAAAAAAATTATTCATATTACAATTTTTTTTCAGAATTTCAAAATAATAATAGTATTTATAATATTTTTCCTAATTTATTTTTGGATTAATTTACTATTTAGTATTGTTGTTAAAAATTTACTAATTATTATTATAATGAATTTTGTGATATTAAATGAGGGACAAATTTAATAAAATATGTCATATATTTACATATTTATTATATTTCTTGATTTGTTTATATAAAAATGATAAAAAAATCTCTTAAATATGTAAATAACTATGGAGTCCCATGGAATGTAATAAATTTTTTTCAAATCCCATGGGACTTTTATGACATTAATGTTTGTTGTAAAATGACTATCATGTCCTCTATTTAAAATAAAAAATAAATAATGAATCAATTATTAAAAAAACTTGAAAAGCAGAATATGTCACTTGCTATCTCATTTGCCCTCTATTTAAAATAAAAAATAAATAATGAATCAATCATTAAAAAAACTTGAAAAGCCGAATATGTCATTTGCTATCACATTTGAATCATTGCCAAAAAAAAAAATATAGTCTTTACTTAAACTAAAGCATTACAGTATTTGAACTTTAATGATCAAAAATTTATAAAAGAAAGTTATGATTGTCTATCTCATTTTAGTCATTGACGGGATAAAAGTAGTTGTTATTTAAGTAAAAGTAGTCATTGATATTTATGACATTTAAACTCAATGATTAAAAATTTTCAAACCAAAACTTGTCGTGGCTAAGAGAAACTTAGTGATTACTTAAATCAAAATAATCACATATATTTTAAAATAGAGTCATTATAGTTATTTCACAATAGATATTAATGTTAGGGAATTAGTCCCAAGGGAGTTGGAAAAATTTATCACATTTTACCGAATTCCATTATCATTTGCATATTTCATTTTAGGAAGATTTTCCTATCATCTTTCCCTTATTTATAATCAGTTTAAAAGATAAACATAATAAAATGGAGGAACCAGCCTATTTCATGTCGTGTGGTACATATAGGAAATCAATGTTTAAACCTCTTTTTTTTTTTTTGGTTTTTTTATCTCACTTTACAAGACTTAGATTTAGTGAAAGAGACTTGTTCCTCATAATATAACAAATAAATGCTTAAACCTCTTTTAAAAGAGATGAATATTTAGTACGTATTTGGTTTTTGGTTAATATTTGATAAAAACATATTTGAGAATTTAATTATTTATTAGATTTGACAAAACATACATTTTGAATATGAATCAAATGTACTTTTAAGAGGTACCTGAACATACATTGAATATGATTGTTTTGAATAAAAAGACGTATGTGAAGCAGTCAAACACAAATATTACGTTGTTTTTGAAAAACCGTGTGAGAAGTGGTGAAACTTTTTGAAAAAATGATAGTTAAATTTTTCTGAAATAAGAAAATAAAAATTTGGTCATTCAAAATATAATGATAACAACAACGAGGTCTTTAGGAATTTTTTTAAGATTAAATTTATTTTTGAAATTACTTTACTACCTATCTACAATTAATTTTATATGATTCACGAGTTTAGTATAAGTATTCATAAGTTTAGTTTCACTAATAACTAAAATGATTTAAAAAATTATAACTTTCTATTAGTAAAGTTTAACTAATTTTATATTTTTTATAAGTTTGATACAAATATTGATAAGTTTGGTTTTACCAACAATTAAAATGATTTGTAGCAAGTATTGAAATAATTTAATATAAAAATTTAATCTCAAATAAGTTTTTTGAGACCTCATTATTATTATCATCACATTTTGTCAGATTAAATCATCATTATTTTTATTTTAGTGTGATATATTTATCATTCTTCCAAACTTCTTCATGTGAGATTTACTCCATTCATTTAAAAATATAATACATTTTTTGAGAAGTTGAATATTAAAAAATATAAAATATTTTTGATCTTTCAATGTGTAATTATTTTTTTTAAAAATTTTTTATTGAATGAATCACTTTATATTTATTTTAAAATAAAATATTTTATTAAATAGAGATAAATATAAAAAATATAGTTAGTTTATAGATTAATAATTATTTTATTAAGATAAAATTTAATTAAAAATATTTTATATTTGTTAACACATCTGAAATTAATAAACAAATATTCTCACAATTTATGCGGCTTTCATACAATTAGTGTATTGAATTGAATGATTGGCCCAAAAAATAATTGAATTGGCGACAGATGTAGAGGAAATATAGTTTCCAGATTAGACAGCGAATGGGCATCGCATCATTGCATCAACACGTAGCGTTGAAGAAGATGATGATTCTGATTATTATTATTATTATTTAAAGATACAGTAGTTAACAGCTTTCACCTGATTAATAAAAAATATCTTATAAAAGAATATCCCAAGGTTGCTTCGTGTCTAAACAATAGTTCTAATAATGTGTGAAGACAGAGTAAGACGCAGACACGTAAGATTCTACAGACAATGACTCAGATCGGAATGCTTTTACAAATCACAACAATTTAATAATCAATACTCAAAAGAAAATCATATTTTATTTTCTATTTCTAAAAAAATTATATTTTTAGACAACAAATTAATTTTAAGTACTAATAATATTAATTTGAATCAAATTGAGATTAAATGGAGAGAAACTAATTCATTCACAATACTTAAAAATTTTATTTAATTTTCATATGCATTTTTATGAATTATGAATTTAAAATTATCAGTACCAAATATTCAGGAAAAAAAACCAATCTGCATAACATAAGTATAACTATTGGTAAAAAAAAAAAAAAAAGCAAGGTTTCACATACAATAAACAGTTTGGCTTATTATTCATACTTTAAATAATGTATGAAGAAGGTCTAATTAACAATTTAAATTTGCATAGATTGATAATAAAATTTGAACCAAAAGAATTAAATTAATATATACTTCCTTTATTAAAAAATATAAGATATTTTTTGAGGGGTGCATGTTAAAAAATTTAAGATATTTTTAGTTTTTTGAGCTGTAATTATTGTTTTTTTAAAAGTACCCTAATAATAATGATTTATATTATTATAGAGTATTTAATAAAAGTAAATATAAAAAATAACGTTAATTTAAAAATAAGTAACTATTTTATTGAGAATAAAATTTAATTAAAAATATTTTATTTTTTAATAAAAAAAATTTAGATACATATAAAATAAATTTTCTTTCCTCAAATTAGAATTACGTTGATTAAGAAGACGTGAGATCATCTTTGGAAGAAATGATTTATTATTTATATGATATTATTGGATATTGGATGTCACAGTTGTCATATAGTCCAAAAAAATGGAGCGTTATGCGTCAAAATCTAACCAGTACCTTCGTTTGTTATCGTTGATCTAAAATTTAAAATTTTCTCTGATGCAGCGTCAGTCACATTATTCAATTTACGAAAATACCCTTTCTCTCTAGACGGAACCCGCGCAGCGTCACTTTGGACCATTTTTACTATTTCAGGCTTCGCTTGCTAGTTTTTTTTACTGAAATACCCCTCATTTTTACATTCTTTGAATAATATTTCAGTTCCTCGTTTATTTAGTCATTGAAAAAAAGAAGAAATTGTGGTAAAATTCCAATTTTTATTATTTAATTAAATTTTGTAAAATTTAAACGGAGGTGCTGATCCCACAGTGAGAATTTCACATGACAAATGGGAAAAAGCAAAGTTCGTGGTAGTTTACAATCACTTTCGTTTTTGTATTTTTAACATTTATTGTCTGCCACCACGAAAGAATAACAATATTTTATCTTAAACTCCATGTGCATTGCTTAATTCTAACTATTCTCAATTTTTAAATAGAAAATTTCCTATTTTGGAAACAACAAAAAAAATCCATGTTCTGAAATAAATAATGATATCCGTACAACAAATCAACTAAGGTTAGAACGAATGGCTGGAACTTTAATTATTTAAACGAGTGGTTGAAAATTCAAATCTTAACTCTTATATATATATATATATATATATTAAATATAAATAAATATATATTCATAAGCAATAGGTCCAAGAACATTTAACAGCTTAACTTGTTTTAGGTACAATATTCTTATTTAACTTTTGAAAACAGTAAAATCTAATCCTATTATTAATAAAAGTTAATTTTAACCATTAGTTGAATAGAAAATGATAAAAAAACTTCAAAACTCACAAAATTTTTTTTATCGTCTTCTGTAATTTTTTGGGTCCTTGTTTATAAATTTAGAATTCTTTGTTGTAATTGTTTTGGTTATTTTTTATAATTTTTGATGTCATTTTCTATTATGTTTTATTTAACTAATTATCAAAGTTAATTTTGTTAACAATAGGGGCCATATTGCATCAATTTAAAACTTGAAAGGAAATATTATATAAAAAATGAGTTTAGGGTCTCAAGCGCTTCTGAACATATAATTTAGAGACTAATTTTCTATTTGACCCATTTTTTTGAAAAAAATTACGTATAGGCCCTAATAGAGTAAACTTATTTAAAATAAATCCCATAAAATTTAGAAACCATAGCCAAGTTCCTTGAAAACTGAGTATAATTTGAATTAGGCCATAAAGATAATAATACTCCTATTCAACATATATTACTTTAATCAAATAATTAACTTACAACAATTTCATCATCAATTTACAATTATAATTTTAACTTTTTATAATTGTAATTTCATATATTCAATAGTTAAATAATCATATGTTACTAATAAAGTTTAACATCAATTGTTTAAAACTATTTCATCAATAATTTACAATTATAATTTTAACTTTTTATAGCTGTAAGTTTATATATTCAATAGTTAAATTGATCATTTTAATTATTGTATATATGAAATTATGATTGTAAATAATTGAAGTTGTTGTTATAAATTACTAATAAAGTGATCGTAAATTATTTTACTTATGTAACGTATACATGTTTACTTATAGCATTATTATCTTTTTTACCCCAATTTTAAATTATAATCAGATCTCAAGGGACCTAGTTGTGATTTTTAAATTTTGAAGGGCTTATATATGTATAAGTCTGCTCCATGAGACTTATATGTAATTTTTTTTATTTTTTTCCAGCATGATACTACTATACTAAGTATAGAGCAAGTCAGCTAAATTCCACATTCACATAATTCAGTTAGTTTTAGGACTACCATCAAGGCATTAGCCTAAACTTTCAAGTGTTCTAGAGCCCAAAATAAGTATTCCAAGCTTAATACTTAGGGAAAAGAGAGAGTTTCTAACAATTGTAACCAAAACACTTTCAAAAATACAGTCCTATCCTTAGTTGTTAACCAAATTTTTACCCAAAAAAAATTAACCAATTAAATTGAAAGGCATGAAGAGAGGAGAAAGAAGATTGCTCTCCCACCCTAAAGCCATCTCTCATGCTTTTTCCTTAACAAAGCCCACACTTGAAATGAAACTGTAAAGAAAAACAACTGATGCTTCATTGGGTGCCTAAGACCTTTAAGCCGTTAATTTGATGCCCCTCCTAGCAAGTGATCAAATTTTGTAAGGGTCAATCATGTCTTCAGGCTCAAAAATATTTATATAAGTATTTATAAATTATTCATTAATAAGGTCATCATTTAGGCAACGAGATTTGATCTCATAACTAGTTTTGTGTATTATTAGTTAAATTCTTACTAACTGAACTAACCTTTATCATTCATAATCTCTTAATCACCCACAAATGCCAAATTTAATTTGGTCCAATAAAGCCTTAGGGATGATTAATTGACCACATAATTGTCAAATGCTATACAAAGGCTTTTTTATGTATTGATCATTAAAGTAGGGCCTTTGATGTCCATGAATTTGTTCGTTTTTAAAGGGAAGCACAACGGAAGCATCATTAGAATGTTTGTGAGAAACCATCTCGTTTACCCCCAAGTTATAACAGAGATGCCATTGTTAATCATAAATGTTTATATTTTTCATTTTTGATGCTTCTACAACATGTAAAGACTCTTTTTTATGGCTTTTTTTTTTTGGGTGTTGGTGTAATTATAGCTACACATACGATATTTTCTAATTAATTAGTGTTATGTGTATGTTGATTTTTTTTATCTGGGTATTTTGATTTTTATTTTGAAAAAATATGGATGTAATTATGTTTGAGGGTCATCTGGTTTGCTCACATCTTGCCCTTTTGTTGTTGTTGTTGTTATTGTTGAAGTATTAGGAGTAGCCCATCCGACGTAGAGATTATCTCTCATGACGAGCGTTATGACAAAATTTATAACTCTCCTGACTAAGTTAAAACATGCATAAGGATTGATATTCAAACACCCCACCTACTTATGTAAATAATAAGAGCTCTTACTATTTATTCTAAATTGAATTAGGTGCTTATATCATGTCGTGTATTCAGGTTGCTTTAAATTTTAATCAATCTCTTGTTTACAGAGAGGATGCAGCATGTTAGATAGAGCACTATGAGTCTACAACAGCTGTGACAAGAAAGATACGCTCTAAAAAAATAGCATGAATTAAACTTTGAATTTCACTGGAAAATGTACCTACATTTAGTGCTTAATTACACCAACTTTAATAAAAAGATACATATGTGTAAAAAAAAAAAAAACACAATCCTGAAATGCCTTCCAGATCAAGATTCAAGGGTAATAATATAAAAAGGTTTAGGAGCATTTTTCTTTTTTTGTTTAATCAAATATAAATTCACACACCCTAATTCTCGATACAATGGCATACAAAAGTAACGACTTTTTTTTATTCTTTAGTATTTTTTTTTTTCAAGTTAACAACCTTTCTAATATGAGTTGAGACACATAGAATAGCTGCTCTGCACCATGACAAAAATTAAGGGGTTGTCATAACCATCATCTAACAGTAAATATTCTGAATAACATATGATTCTCAACTTATCTCTCTGTGTTCAATCCTTGTCTTTCAATATCACACAGTTATTCAAAGCGTAAACTTCATACTAAGTAGAATAATATAAAGTGCGAATTTTTTTGAAGTCCTTATAAAGTGGAAAAAAATCACAAAAGAAATGAAAATGTGTTTAAGGACTTGTTTTTATTTTTTTATTAGTCCTTTTTTATAATTTTTGAAATCATTTTTTATTATTTTTTGATTAACTAACAGTCAAATTTAATTTTTATTAATGGCAAAGTCAGATTGTACTGTTTTTTAAGTTGAAGGGAGCAATGCACAAAAAATGAGTTTAAGATATTAGATGCTCCTAGATTTAGTTTATGAGGTCAATTTGATCTTTTATCGTTTTTTAAATTATTTTGTAAATTAATTTTTAAAAATTAATTTTCAAATCAAAATAAAATAAAAATATGTTTGATTATGTTAATTTAAAAAATTTTGAAACTAAAAAAATGACTAACAGTGATAATCATCAGTGATTAATAGTGTGACATATGATAATGATTGACAATAACTAACGATAATTTATCACAGTCAAATGTAATATATTTTAAAAATAAAAAGAAAAATCTTTAATATCTTTTTTAAAATAAAAAAATAGAACACTTTAAAAAATATTTAAATTCAAAACACTTATTCAAATTTTTTTTGATTTTTTAATTTTAAAAACAGATAATAGTTTTTTTTAAAAAAATCAAACGGTCTAATTCTTCTATATCTCACAATTTCCCTTCCCTTTTTCGTTGATTTTACACTTACAGTTGTCAGACATTCAATTTGCACGTACTATACTTTATTTATTTATTTTTGTCGACCATATCTTTAAATTTTTAATTGCCCATCGTGCATTTCCCTATTTAAAGAAATGGGAAAAAAAAAATCTTTATGGAAAAAGTCGCTTAACATGGCTTTTAAGGAAGGCAAAATCGTCATTCCGATAGACGGTGCCGGCGGTATTTGCAAAGGGCCTAGAGCCCACTGCAAGAGCAAAGGATAGGGGTATTTTGGTAATACAGAAAAGGTAGGGGTATTTTGGTCACACAAGAAAGGATACAAAGGCCAGGTATAATAGAAGGCCCTACCCGCACTCTTTTTTGTAGAACGTATGCCGAAGATCGCAGCGTCTGTTATTAAAATAGCTATCTTTTCATTTTCACCCTCGCTTCCTCTCTCTCTCGTCCTTTTCGTCTGTCTCTCTCTCAAAAATCTGAGGCTCTGGGCCAACAACAGGAGGAGGAGGAGAAGAAGAAGGAGGAGAAGAAACGCAAGCGCCACCAACATTATGTTGCGCTTTAGACCAAACCCTTCTTTATTTCTTCTCATTCTCTCCCTCTTCCTCTTTGTTGTTTTCACCTCTGGAACCGCCCCTTCCCGCCGCTCTGGGCTTTTTCCAGGTAATTTTATCTTGCTTTCATTCATTCCTATGGTTTTTTTTATTCTAGGTTGGATTTTTTTTTCATGGGTATTGGGGTTTTTTGGATTTTTCTAGAAGATGGTGTGGAAATTGATGTTAGAAGTCAGTATTTTGATGTGCTGCCGTGGAAGACGAGGAGATTACTGGCCAACGAAACAACGGCCAATAGTTCTCTCGTGTTGGCTCAGGACAGAACTCGCCGGAAAGATCCTCTGGACCACTTTAACCGCTACGCTGGTGGTTGGAATATCAGCAACCAGCATTATATTGCTGTGAGTTGTCGTTCATTTCTTCGTCACTATCTTATCCTGCTTCTGGATTTTCCCCTCAACACGCTATCTGTTTCTACCGTCAGTGAAGGCTTGATATTCGTTATCTCAATCTAGTTTATGTCAGAAAACTGGAGGTAGATTTTTCCTGGAAAATTGATAAGTTACACCCCGGCCTGGGATTAATCTTAATGATTCTGTTTGGCCATATTTTCAAACCGTTAAATCATATTTTGCTAACTCTTTAATGATAATTTCGGGTGCTAGAGTTCCAGAGCACCTTCTGGTCGTCTGGTTCTAATTTTTCTCATTGATTTGTTTATCTTTTTCTTATTTGGTGCTTCACTGACTTCTATTTGTTCCTATTTTGGTGCAGTCAGTTGTTTTTACTGCGGTTCCCTTCTTTGTCGTTGCTGCAGTTTGGTTCGTGCTTTTTGGGCTCAGTTTATTCCTTATCTGTCTGTGTCGTTGCTGTTGTCCAAGAGAACCTTTTGGCTATTCTCGAACAGCTTATGCTTTGTCCTTGATCTTCCTTATTCTCTTCACCCTGGCAGCAATGTATCTCTCTTTTCTCTCATCTTCCTTTTCTCTCTTTTTCTGCTCAAATCAAATCTTGTATTGTGCCATGCTTTCTTGAAATGACATTTTGTGACTTACTGAATATATCTGTTTAAATATGCTAGTGCTGGATGTGTTGTCCTGTACACTGGTCAGGGGAAATTTCATGGCAGTACCTCAGACACACTGGATTATGTTGTCGATCAGGCTGACTTCACTGCTCAAAACCTCAGGAATGTGTCAGATTATCTTGATGCTGCTAAGAAGATTGGAGTTGATGCTGTCTTTATGCCATCGGATGTTCAGAAGAACATTGATGATGTTCAAACAAAAATCAAATCTGCTGCTGCCACTCTTTCCAATAAGACCCAAGAAAACTCTGAAAAAATACAAGACGGTTTAGATGCAATGTAAGCACAATTTTGATATTGCTTCTAACTGTTACTCAGAATAGCTTTGGCTAACATTCATCTGTTTTGTTCTCTGTAGGAGATTAGCTCTTATTATTATTGCAGCTGTTATGCTCTTTCTTGCATTTCTTGGGTTCAGTAAGTTTCTTCTGTTTTCTTATTTTTAATGTTCTGTCATAAAATTTTTCATAAAATCTCATCCCATTTTCTACTTGAAACCTTTTTGCAGTATTTTCCATCTTTGGGTTGCAGTGTCTAGTATACTTGTAAGTCATGTTCCTCCCCTTCTGGCTTGTCCTATCCCTTTACTGTACATAGCTCTGTGACTGATTATAGTTGTCCAGTTGGTGAATGATGTGTCTTTTATGGCTGCAGTTTGGTGATTGTTGGATGGATTCTTGTTGCCGGAACATTTATTGTGTGTGGTGTGTTTCTCTTTCTTCATAAGTAAGTTCTCATTTTTCTTATCATATTGTCATTGTGAAGGTACTCCTTTGTCAAAGTTTTTATGAGCTACTATGTTTTTCATCTTGGATAGACATTCTGGGGTCTTAGTTCATTGTTTTTGTAGTTTGAAATGTGGTGCTGTTGCATGATTCGTGGAATTTTGTGGACCGTACAAAAGAATTATTTGATACTCTTGATATAGGGGTCAGCATTGAGCTTTGCGATATGGCAGATTATCTGAGGGAAATTTAATGCCACAAGACATTGTGTTGCAGTTATGATTATGGAGATTATAGTTGGAAATCAATGACCTTTATGTTGAACATTCTCAAAACTTCTGGATTAAAGAAAAAGACATTTGGGAGTCTATAATCGGATATGGTGTTTGAACTGTTGTTCAATAATCATTATCATTTAAACTTCTTTAACTTGTACACAGATTATTCAGAAGTTATGGTTTGGAGGTACAGGCTTATTACTTAAAATGACCAGTTCTCAGTAGGATCTGGGAGTTTTAGTTCCCAGACCTGGAATAAATGTTCTTCTGTGCATTGCTGAGAGCAGATTCCATTCTTGTCCCTATACTGATCGGTCTTTTTAACTTTCAATTTTAGTGAATACCTCCATTAAGAGGGAACAAACCTAGATTTATACACTATTTTCTGAAAGGAAACTATTCAAACAAACAATCAAGATAGTTATCTCTGATCTGCTACAGGGAATTGTATCTGCCTTGAGCATTTGGCTTGTGTTTAGTCTAGTTATGCTGTTAGTGTTTCTATATTCGATGAAATTTGATATTTGTACTCAGTGAGATTTATCTGTAGTTGGAAATATCTGGCACATAGTTTTAGTTCTCAGCAATACTTTTTAAAATATGGAAATTGTTCTAATAATGTGTCACCACATTGGATATGGGATGACCAAAACTTTTTACACAAATAGACTTGTATTTAATTCAAGATGTTCTATTATAAAAAACTTGTCTGCTATATGAATGGATAAAACAAAAACATCAATAATTGTTATTTTTTGGCCAATTGATTGATAGTTATGGTTTAATGCTTCACTAGTATCTGCTTAGATCTTCTAACCTGTGAAGTACTACAGAAGAGATTCATTTTGAGTGCTTTTCAATATCATTTGATGAACTGTATTGGTACATCACATATGCTGCATAAGATATATATGATAACTTACTGTATTGGCGTATTTGCTCAGTGCGGTTGCAGATACTTGTGTTGCCATGGATCAGTGGGTGCAGAACCCAACCGCTCATACAGCCTTGGATGATATTCTTCCTTGTGTGGATAATGCAACTGCACAAGAAACCTTGACTCAAACCAAGGATGGGACTTTCCAAATTGGGAAGATAATTGGCAACGTCATTGCTAATGTCACAAACCGAAACTTCCCACCCAATGCGGGACCTCTGTACTACAATCAATCAGGCCCCCATATGCCAGCGCTCTGCAATCCATTCAATCCTGATCTCACAGATAGGCAGTGTGCTGCTGGGGAAGTGGTCTTGGACAATGCCACTGAGGTAAAGACCATTTTTAAGATTTTCAAATGTAGATTAATATGTAGGGAATAGTAGGAGGACAAAATTCACATAATATACACTTCTTTCATAACTCTCAAGTGCATAATCATATACTTCAGTAAAGCTTTTCCATATGGATGACTATAAATATGAAATTTATTGGGAGCTGTACTATTTACAAGTCAAGAACAGTACGCCTCTTCCTAAATTATATTTTGGGCGTTGCGCCCTTTTAGTTTTATATTCCTTAATCACCCAAAAAATCTGCATCAATCAGATGTGGTAGAATTTTATGTTTCAGGTTTCATCATCTGGAAGTTGTAACGTGTTAGGCCAGATGTCTAAGAGATTTAGGCCAGGCATTTCAAGTTGGATTCTCTGCATTTTTGCATTCATGCATTGGGAAAGAAGCTAGGCCTTTTGTTTTTTCCCCTAATTTTTCTCCAACATGAACACGAGTTACCTCACATTCAAATTCTGCATCAAGCAGGTATGGAAGAATTATACCTGTCAGGTTTCATCTGCTGGCATCTGCATCACACCGGGCCGGATGACTCCGACCATATACGGTCAAATGGCAGCTGCAGTGAACGTGAGCTACGGTCTGTATCATTACGGACCATTCCTGGTAGATCTCCAAGACTGCACCTTTGTCAGGAAAACATTCTCAGACATCAGCGGCCAGTATTGCCCGGGTCTCAGAAGGCACTCCCAGTGGATCTACCTTGGATTACTCTCAGTATCTGTCGCAGTGATGCTGTCTCTGATCTTCTGGGTCATCTATGCGAGAGAGAGGAGGCATCGTGTGTACGCAAAGCTTATGACAGAAGATAAAGCCCCTTGAAGGCATCATGCGTTACTGTAGTGAGAAGATTATGGTGTTCATTTGTGTTTGGTGCTGTGCAAGATTTTTGAGTCGCATATGTTTATTGGTATTTATTGTTTTTATTGAAGAGATGTTTAAATCTCTCTTAATAGTATGAGTAATATATAGGAAGTGGTACCTGTAGTAGTGTATTTATTATGGTGTATTAACTAATTTATTGTATGTATAAATGAGCACTTAAGGGAAAAAAGCCTTGCTTTGGCACGTTTTGACGTGAATTTTGGATCATGGTTCCATCATCTCGGGATGCTTCTTTGAACGTTTCAAAATTCTGGTGACAAGAGCTTTCTAATATGATTTAAAAACTAATATTTATATATAAAAATTACATTTTCTTATTATTGTGAAACTGGTTTTTATTAAATTTAGACTGCTGAATGTGAAATTTTTGCTGTTTGTTTGTTTGTTTTTTTTTTTTTTTTGGCCAACGTGAAAACATGACTATATTTTCTTATCAACTCTAATGCATTTTCTTGTGAGTAGTGGCATGCACATATTTTTAAATTGATAAGAAAATTTTAACTAACATTATAAATAAATTAAATATATTTTTGTTGATTTTTTAACTATTGATTTATATTTTTTTAATTGTAAATAAAAATCATAGTTTGTTATTAAAAATTGTAATAATTTAAAGTTTATAATTGTTATTAATGTTGTTTTATATTCTTAATTAGCCACAACCTGTGCGTTGCACGGTTGGCTAATTCAAGAGACACATAAATCAAATGGTATTATAGTTTAAATAATGTTAACCACCATATCATGTGACACGTGGGCAAAAAGATTAAAGTGGAACAAAATTTTCAACACGGGGCATCATTGTGCCGTCGTTTTTATGTATGAGTCCATTGACGTTTTGGGAAATGAGAACGAAAGCAGTACCTCGTCACGTCTTTCCCTCGCGGGATTCGAAATGCAGTGCAATGACATTTTTGCCCTTCTTCCAGTGATAAAGAAATGCCACAACTCTCAAGAAAATACATTAGAATTGATAAGAAAAACTAAGTCATGTTTTCGTGTTGGCTACGAACAAAAAAAAATTTAATAAATAGATATAAAATAGTTTAAAGATTATATTAACCTTGTCCAAATAATTTTTAAAAAGGAAAATGACAATGACTCTATTTACGTTATTATAATTATAGTCCTCTAGTGTAATTATTATTTTTAATTATTAAATTATTATCTTTTAAAAAATATTAATTTTTTATCAAATCATCCTGCACTTGGGCTCTTTCTAGCTCTGCACTTCTGCCACTATTTAAAATTTTTAATATTAGTTGAAAATTTATAAAAAATAATTATAAATATAATCCGGAAATGAGCTATCATTTTCTGAAACCTAACTCTCGTTCAAAGAGCCTAGGACTAGGCTCATAAGCTTGCTTTTTATTCTTTATTAGTTTTTTCATTTTTCAAAAATTAAAATTTTTAGTTATAATATTTCATATTTTTTAAGGTACAAATTATAATGTTCAAAATTAAAAATAAATAATAGAAATTTTAATTTTAAAGTATGAACATATATTCTAAAATTTAAATTCAATTTAAAAATTAAAAATATTTTTTTAGGAGTAAAATAAAAAAGGAAAAATGACAATAAGGACCCCTAAAGATATTAATCTCAATTAAGGTCCATAAAATTTTAAAATCTCAATTAAGGACTATTGGGATAAAAAAATATAGTTTGTCTTAAATGCCCTTGATAAAAAAAAAAACCCAATTATGTTGAAATTCCCATTATGTTGTTTTCACAACAAATCACTTTTTGTTAAATAATTGATTCTCAATTGAGGTTTCATTTTTTTCACAATATATGTTAGTAATTTTTCTAATTTCGGTCAGTGAATTCTTAAGATACATTAGTGGATCCCAATTTGGATGTCACTTTTTCTTAAATAATCAATGTTCAAGTGGGGTTTTATATTTTTACAATAAACGTTAGCAATTTTTTTAAGTTGGGTTAGTGAATCCCTAAGTAGCGTTGGTGAATCTCACATCACATTAGTGAATCTCAAGAGACATTTAAGACAAACTAAATTTTTTTTATCCCAATGGTCCTTAATTGAGATTTCAAAATTTTACGATCCTTAATTAGGATTAATGTTCTTAGGAAGCCTTTACTTGTCATTTTCCCAATAAAAAAAGTGTTGCTTGAGCCCAAGTTTGTTTTTTAGGGCCATATGTCAAAGCTCAATTTTCTTAAAAATTATAATTTTTTAAGCCTAAATTTTTATAAAAATTGTTGGATAAAACTGGTACTCAAGACAAGGGGTGAATTGAGTATTCAAAATTTTTTGCACAGATAATTTCCCAACTTAGAAGATGATGAACACAAGATGCAAGCTTAATGTAAGAAACACTTGAAACCAAGGAGAATTGAGATAAGATAAGCAAGACACACAATATCTATCCTAATTTAACCCAATCACTTCGCTTACATCCAGTTTTCAAGATTATACTTGTGATTTTTAACTATAATTCTATAAATACAAGTTTCAGTAGGTGCTTACCACCACAGTACAATTACAAGACTGTATTAATCTTGATTTCATAACAACACTTACTACAGTAGTAAGTTGTTACAATAACATTTAGAAAATATCTTTCTAAAATTTGCAAAATTTCAAATTAAATAAAGAAAAAGTCTTTCACAAAATAACTCTTTGAAAAAGGGTATATATGATAACAATAAAAACTTATAAACTTTTGAGAGTTTTTTTCACAAAGTTGACTGAATGTTAGTAAGAATTAAATGCAAGACACTTAATGATCAATGAATATGTTACCTACTCACGTAAATGAGGTCTTATATATAATTTGAAGTGGTTTAGATAGTTAGAAACACTTAAGGAAAGGACTATAGTTGTTGCATGTAGAAGTGAAGAATATCAAAAAAGCCACTTGTCCTACAATGCATTTAATGCTTTGTTAGGGGCCAATTCAAGCATAAATTGGAGCATATCATGCATGGAATGGCATGAAGTTTAAGGCTTTGGTTCACTCTTAGTCAACTCAAGCATGAGGCTATAATGACTTTAAGCATGTTTTGGAAGACAGAAGCACCTAACTTTTCTGTTTGTCAAACACACGTGGATCCACTTAGTGTTCAAGTGCGAAATGGAATACAGAAGCACCTAGCTTTTTTGTATGAAGAAATATGCTTGATCACTCTTTGAAACTAGCTTGATTTGGCTTATCTAGTTCTAAGGCTTTCTAAATTAGACTTGAACACTTCTAAGGAAAACTCCATTTCAAGCATGAATCATTCAGATTTAGGCATGAAATGTCACTAAGGTAAACTTCAAGATGATATTATGGACAACTCAAGAGTGGTCACAAAGTTTACTCAAGTGTGAATTAGAACATAAAAACATCTCCAAGACACTTCCTCACATTGCGTGCCAAAATATGTGTGTACCACTCTTTGGCTTAGGCATGAAATGACTTATGATGCAGTGTTTAACTTCTACGGTCTAATTCAAGTGAGATTCATTGTAGCCCAAGCTTAAATTGGATCTATTAAGTCCTATTATGCATCAAGGGTAGCCAATTCATGCATGGCACCTACCATATCAAGCATGAAATGGACAAATAATCATAGGTGCATTAAAAGTTTAACACTTAAGATCAAAGGACTTATAAGTCTAAAGTTGGTTCTAATGTGATGCATTTTTGCCTTTTTTTTTAAAAAAATATGTGATAGCCTTCACTAGTTTTTACAATTGAATTTAAGAGAAGAATAAATAAGTAAACCTATGATACTAAATTTTCTCTTGATTTTCATGCTCTTAGAGGTTTTGTTACTAAGCTGATTTATGTGATTTGCACAAGTAACAAACTCTTTTTTTTTATTTTGTTATTATTAAAACATATGGTTCAACAAAAACATATTTAAACGGGCAACTTACCATGCCCAACCTTTATTCCCACTCTAATTGTGAATAGTAGGCCAATCACTTGTGATTGTTTGGCTATTAGTGTGTGTGTGTGTGTGTATTACTCGAAAAATTTATGAAATACACTTGGGATTATTTGTAACGTCAATTGAAGTCAATCACTCGTGAGTTTTTGCTTTCGCTAGGGAAATCAACAAAAGATACTTGAAAATCTTTGTTGCATTATTCGGGAAATTATAAAATTCTGTTGTAAATCTTAAGCTAATTAATAAAAAAATAATTTATTATAAGTAAAGATTATGTTTTGTGACTGAATAAATAGTTTATTACAATAATTATTAATGTTCTTTTGAAATCCCCAGTTGTCATTTTCCCACTGCTATTTACTGCACTGTTGTATCAATTCACAGAATTGCGGCGTCTTTCTGAGGCATAAACAAGAATTGCGTCATCCACTGCTATTAACGTTCTAACTTTGCCTTATACATTGGTAAGATGCATTATTTATTGAGATTTATTCAGTTGAAATTTGTACATATTGTTGGTATATCTACTGAGATTTATTCAGTTAAGATTCAAAGAATATTTTATGTTTATTAATCATTATTAGGATATTCATTTGTCAATATTATGATCATCTACTTTCCGAGTATATATAGTGTAAGTTTTTGGTACGTCACCTTTTCAAGTTTCCCTCCTTTCTTTAAGAGTTCTTTCATATATTAAGAACAAAAAAACAACTTTCAAAATCTGTCTTATACTAAGGAAATCTGTCGGTAAAAAAAAAAAATACTAAGGAAATCTATATTATGTGGTTGAACTTGAGTTAAATGGGACAAGCCGTTGGAGAGAAATTTGATTCTTATACTATAAGTAAATTGATGAAAAATTTCACGTTGAAATGTGCAGTATTTCTAGGCTGAGTTAATCTCTAGGCATGCTGGACCGTTTCATATAATGTAGAAGTCAATTAAATATCTTCGGAGAGCTCTTGTTTATAACCTTAGCTTTTTCCAACTCTATCCATGGTTTTTGAGTATTCATGTCTCTCCAGTCACATACAACCACATAAAAAAAAAAAAAACTTTTTAGAATGATTAGAAAAGGTTTTTTACACGGTTTTTTTTTTTTTGTGAATTTCAGACAAATAGCATACATACTAGTCAGTCAAAACTGGCCAAGGCTTTCTAGCCTGAGAGAGAAATTATACATATCTAAATTATTCCAAACAGGTAGCAAGCTCCTAGGTAATAATTCAACAAACACATTATAAAATGGCTGGTTTTGAACTTTTCTATACCTGTTTTTCAACCATTGTTTTTTTTTTCGAATAATATATAAGTCAATATATTAACATTAAGTAAAACGATTCCAAGATTAAAAGGTCCTCAGAACAGATTATGGAGCTCAAGTACAAAAGTCCGGCTACAAAAAACAATTAGATGTACAAAATAGCCAAGTCCAACGAAGACAAAAGAGACAGACAAATGTCTTGTTTGGTTGCTAGAAATGAATGAAATAAAATAAATTGAAAAAATAAGATCAAAATGAACTAAATCACTTTCCCCTCATGATAAATATAATAAAATTTATTAATATATATTATAAATTTAAGAATTATCACACCCTCCAAAAGTCTCATGTATTATGATTCCTAACCCCATAAACTAAATTACTCATTCCCTTTATAAATGTGCTTACTTATTCTTTTTGATCATCTTATTTTTACCTTTATTTTTTTAATCTATTCTATTCCATTCTTTTCTAGTAAGTAAATGGGACCAAAAGGAAAAAAGAAACACATTGAAACACTAGGACATAGCATAAATCAAAATATTCTCGAGCTAACAGACACGGCAAAATTTAAGGCTCGATAAAAAGAAATAAGTTTCTTAACTAGTTGAATAAGTTTTTCAACAGTTGTTGAAACTCTTTTTTATAGGCCACTTCATTATAAAATGGGAGAATCATATTCAAGGATTATCTAAGAAACTTATTTGTAGATAAGGACTTCCTTATTTGTAAATAAGTTTCTTAATTGGTCACATTTTGATGTGGATTGACTTTGAATTGCTATGGAAAACTTGCGGTAGAAAGAATATTTTCCCTTTGTTCTTTGGGACGTGGAAAGAAAAGGTTAAAAGTTAGCGTCTAAAAGAATATAAGTTAAAGGGCATTTTTGTTTCTCAATTATTCACTTAGGAGTGTCGATATTCTAAACTTTTATGTGATATAATTTTTCCTTTTAACATTTAAAAAATGATGCATCAGATATCCCGCTGTTATAAAAAGTTAATTTTAATAATTAGTTAACAAAAAATTACAAAAAAAAGACATAAAAAATCATAGAAAAGACTTATAAAATTGCAAATAAGTACTCTACTAAAAAATTTAGTATCGATTAAGTCCCTATTGTGTTTGGTTTAGGGAGGGGAGGGGAGGGGAGTATTTTAATATTGCCTCCCCACATCCCTCGATCAGATCCATCCCTAAGGAGTAGCAACAGCAATCCGATGAGATGAAGATGGGACGATGCACGGCAGCAAGAGTGACAATAAGCACTGAGGTGGGAGAGTTTTGGAAAGTGAAGTGAAGGTCGATAATCATTTTTTTTAATTTTTAAATTTTCAATCAATGGATAAGTATGGAATATAACAAAACATGTGAGGGTAAATTGGTCAATAAATTTAGCTCTCCTTAAAAAAAACCAAAAAACCTCCAGTTTGGAGGGGCTAATATGAGGAGAGAGGAGGGGAGGTGAGGGGATATGTTGAACTCCTCCCTTTCAATACCCTCAACCAAACACACTCTAAGATAATGATTGGTCAACATTGTATTTTGTCCTTTTACGTGGATAAGAAATAATATCTATATTTTATTATTTATATATAATTTAGAAGATTTGATTGACATTAATTTTTTTATAGGGTATTTATATGTAATTTTATGTGTTCTTTTTTGTATTTTTTTAAAGTATTTTTTTGTAATTTTTAAGTTAGCTAACAGTTAAAATTAATTTTTTTAATGATAGAATGGTCAATGTGCTATTTTTAAATGTTAAAAAGAAAAATTGTAATGCATAAAAATTTAGGATACTAGATACTTTTGAGCGAATAATTGGGGCAAAAATACCCTTCAATCCAAATGTGAGTGTGTGTAATACCAATAGCAAATTGCCCTTGTAGAATGACTTGGATCTCCAAATAAATACGTAAATGCACTCAAACCCGAATCATCCGCATCTAAATTGAATCCGAACCTACTAGCCTACTAGGAATATTCCCACACAATGACAAGGTCATAGTGGTACTTTCACAAAGTAAAATAATAGTATGCAATTCATATATCAGCATGAAAATCCTCCATTATGTGTGTGTGTGTGTGTTAATTAAACAGAGATCAGATCAGATCAGAGTTCTATGGCCTCTTCATCGTCTTCATCATCCTCCGTTATTATTAATGGTGCCAATTATGATTATCATGGCGTCACAAACCCAGCATTACAAACCTGCTTGTGTTCTTCCACCAACCATCCTGGCTCCTTTCGCTGCAGTCTCCACAAGAAGTCTCAGCGAGCCATTTCATCATCATCACCATCACCAGCAGCAGCAGCTAGTTCCTACTAAGAGGAAGGCCATTCTCATGCCAATCATAAGGCCCTCAAGTCATGATCTTCACCGGAGGAAGAATTTCCAGCCAAAGCCCACCAGATTCAGATTCATCAACGACTCCTCTACACCCTAAAGTCCTCTTCATCGATCATACTTCACTCTTTCAAATTCTCTCTGTTTTCTCTGTGCATGGCCAAACCCTTGTCCTCTTCCCCCCCTCTCTCTTTCGTGTTCTAAGAATACATCGATCGTCTGAGTCTGTACATAATAAGGTTTTGATTGTGGCCCTATATGGTGGGAAATCGTGAAAATTATCGTGTTCTGAAATTACAGTTTTTATCTGTAGTGCCAAATGGATAAGAAGGAGTATTTTTTTTTTTTTAAATGTGCTATGGAGAGTTTCTCAGTGAGATTTTCCTCCTTTTTCTCAGTGCTCATATAAATGGATTGATACTTTGGATGTGTTAATGCTGAAGAATTTAAACTTCTGTTGTTATTTTTGGTTGTGTAAATTAATATTGGTTATCCAAAATAATGCCTTCACTGTTCAGTAAGGAAACAAAGACACACACACACACACACACATTTATGTATATGATAACAGATAAAAAACTTGCATGAATTCGGTAAACCACATTATTCATTACCTATCTAATAAATACATTCCATGTTAGATGGTTATAAATATAGATTTATTTAGTTATTGATGATAACGGAAAGAGAAAATACAAGAAAAGAAATTTCAAAAATAAAGTCATTAAAAATGATAACACATGAAATTTTATTTGATTAAATTGATGCTAACATATTATACTTTTATTGGATAAACCATAAATGATGTGGTGCACCTAGTCTATACAATAATGTTTCAGGATGGTATTATGGATTTGTTGGTATAGTGATTCAAATTTCATATAATTTTTCTTTGGCCTGAAAATTTCATATAAATTGATCAGATGTAAGATATTTAATTTTTATAATAAAGAAATCTTGGGAAACAAGTTATATATTCTTAACAAAAAAAAACAAGGAAAATTTTTTTTGGCTGAAAAATGTATTTATAAACTAAAAACAATTACAAGATGATTAAATTTTTAGATATAACCCTTTTATCACATCGAGAGGTGGGGAATAACCAAAGATACAAAAAGTTACATCCATAGAATGGGACATTTTAGCAATATAATCAGCATATAAGTTAGAATCTCTGCCAAAATGATGAATAAAGAAGATCCAGTGAACAAAAAAGAAATGTTTGATTATTCAGCAAATCACATTATTCTTTTAAATTGTTCAAAGAAAGAGTATATATAGATATCTTTGTATGTATCATTAATATTCCTAGAAGCAATATACAACCTTTTCTTCAACCAACAAAAAAAAAAGTCTTAATAAATACATTTATAATAATGAAGCAAATGAAGAATGAAAAAGAAGTGATAAACAAAAAAGTGATTGGAGCTTAGTTAGTCAACAATTTCACAAAGATTCTAATTTATATGTTGATTATCTTGTTAAGATGTCCCATTTTATGGATGTAACCTTTTGTGTCTTTGATTATCATCCACCTCCCCTGAGAAACGGTGGATGATGAAAGGGTAATGCCTGTAACATCCTAAGTTTTTAATCCAAAAGCTAATTACTAATTAAAGAGTAAATTATTAAATTCATGAATTAATTAATTAAATCATGATTTTGGATTGAGAATTGATATTTTGGATCATTGGACAACTATATAATCAAGGTAGGATAGAATTTGAAGTGGATTTAGTCAGACGGGAGAGCTAAAGTGAGAACTATCTCATTATACCACGCAATGCGGGATTGTGCAAAATGTGAATATGGTAAAATAAGGTAATTGCATTGTGTGTATATGAAAACATGATCGTGTTAGTGAGGGTGGGAGTTTATCCTAAGGGAGTAGAGATTTGAAAACCATATGGTTGGGCTAGTACCATAGGACATTTGATGTAGCAACATGTGATAAACTGTTACCATAGGACATCTAGGTAGTCATGACATGATTATGTGCTCCTTATTACTCAAAAGGGTATAGTGTTGGAGTAAACGGCACCTCAATTAAGTGTGTAATAGGGGAAACTTGTAGTTTAAAAGTGAGATAGGATACCTTTGAAAGGTAGTTCTCCCCTGAAAGGTGAGTTTAGATTAGTTTATTTAGGGTTGATCCAGTGTTTTAGCCTATAAATTTAGTCAGAAGTAGATGTGGAGGTTTATATATATAGTAGATCATACATGTGATATTGATTATATTATAATATAACCTGTGTTTATAATTTTGCTTTACATACTTGTTTATAGTTTTACTTATTAATAGATAGTTGTGAGTTATTTTGATTACTAGGACTCTGTCTCACCTTATAGTTACTATTTTACAGGTTCAGATAATTGTGAATTGAGTGGTAGGCCTATTGTTGCATGGCTTTTAATTAGTATAGTTGGTGTAATGAATATATATATATATATATATATAAAAAAGATTTAAGTTTAGGAATGCATACAAATTTTTTGTTATGCTTGAATAAGGTGATATGTGATTTATCTTAGCCTTGATGTATGTGTTTGTGATAAATGTGAATTAAGGGATGAGATATTAATAAAAGTGCATGTTTGAATGAATATTTTGATATGTATTATGAAATTTAGCCAAAGGTGTTGACTTTGTGTAAATATGCAATGTGGCCCTATTTTATGAGAAAGCAAGGTGTTTGAGTTGCCAAATTTGATTAGAGGTCTATGATTGTTGATATAACTATTTAATGAGGTGTATGTTGGTCCATTATAAGTGATTGAGGCCCTAAAAGTTGCTAATGATACAAGTTTGGCAATTAGGGTGCTTGGTTGCCAAGAAATGACAAAAGGTGGTCATTTTGTACTTGGTTATTCAATTTTTAAATAAAATATTAGATTAAAGTAAAACTTATGTTATTAGCTAGATTGCAAAATAAGTTACATGTGTACATTTGAATCACTCTAATTGGATATCGTTTGTGAAAATGGAACACGTTGAAAATTCACTTTTAACAAGCTGTCATGACAGTAGATTTTGTCATGTGCATTGCGGCACATAGTACAAAGCCAGAATTTGGCTCTATGTGGCAGATGTTAAGGCATATGTACCTGTATGGGAAAAAATGACCTTTTTGCTCTTGTTTTCTAAAGTGTTGTGATTTTATATTTTGTCCAGCTTTCATTATGCTTATATACTTAAAATTTTGAGTTTAAACATATCTTTTAAGGGTTTTTAGGATCCTGAATGTTTTTAAAGTTTTAATTTTTATATTTTAACCCTTCTTGATTATGGTAATTTTAGGGGTTTAATGAGTCCTAATTACTATTTTAGGTCATGTGTCATGATAATTATTTGGTAATCAAGGCGAATTACATTTTGGTATTAGTTGTTCAAGTTTCAAGATCTGGTCACTTTAATTATTTGTTGCATTCATCTTCTAGTTGTTGGCAACTTATATACATTCATTACACAACTCTTTTCCTGTGCTTAGAACTAATAATCATATAATAACTCTTTTCCTTGTTTGTTCCATCCTTATGCCCTGTTTGGTATGCTAGAAATGAAGACATAGAAATGGAAATGGGATTGCAATTCATATTTTTTTTAAGTTTGGTATGCATGAAATGGATTTTCATATTGAAATGAAATTTATCAAAACAGGTTGAATTGGGTTCCATAATAAGGCCCATGGAAATGAGATGGGTTCCATGGAAGTGAATATTTTTAGACAAAAATAACCTCAGTTATAAAATTATTTGACAAATTTGCCCCTCCATCAATCAGTAAAGTAGACCCAAAACCCTAAGATCATCTGATGTTTTGGGATAGATCGACGGAGAACAAAGACTGCAGCTAGCATGATTGGTTGAGGAGAAAGACAAAGCGAAGCAGACAATAAGCGATGACGAGATAGAGTAAAGCTAACGGAGAGACAGAGCGAAGCTGATGGTGTGATAGAAAGGATTTGAAGGTGAGTGTTCTTCAATTCGCCTACTATAAACGTTCTTCTGCTATTTGAAAAATCTTGTTTTTCTTTTTGATTTATCCAGGTTATGAAAGCTTCTTCTTCTATTAAATAAAGAACTTTGTTACATATCCTGAAGCAAACCTTGTCTCGAAACAAATCATAGTTTTTCATAATGTCTGAGCATTCAAGGAAAGGGATACTGCATACTCACTATTTGTTTCTTTATAGTTGGACAATTGGCAAGATGCATTATGGTATGACGGTTGTAAACAAGGGCATCTGATGAATTTTTGTTTAGCCCATTTCTGAGGATTGGATCAAAATAGACCCGAACATGCATAGGAGGTTTACTTACTGCTAAATGAAAATTTTGTTTCCTTATAATTTCTACTACCTAAAGTGTACATTTGAAATTTGATTCCAAGTAGAGTTTTGTATTTTCATAATCTTTAATGGCATACATATGCATACATATCAATTGCTCTGGGTGAGAAGGTACTGCAGGTTCGGGTTTTTTGTTGAAAGAAATTATATTTGAGCACTCTAAACTAATTTATTACAATCAAATTTTATTACTTATATGAAATGCATGCTAATGGACTTGCCTTCTGAATACTTATATGAAATGCATATATTAAATAAAAAATTTCATAATTTAATTACTTATATGCAATCAAATTTAATTACTTAAATGCAATCAAATTTTATTACTTATATGAAATGCATATATTAAATAAAAAATTTCATAATTTAAAAAAATTAGATAAGGGTATTTTACTTAAATTGATTATATAGATGCACATATTAAATAAAAAAGTATATCATAATTAAAAAATAGATAGGGGTATTTTAGTAAATTCATTACATAAATGCATGTATTAAATAAAAAAATTTCATAATTTAAAAAAATAGATAAGGGTATTTTAATAAATTGATTATATAAATGCATATATTAAATAAAAAGTATATCATAATTCAAAAAATTTGACAGTGGTATTTTAGTAAATTGATTATACAAATGCATACATTAAATAAAAAGTATATCATAATTTAAAAAAATAGACAATGATATTTTAGTAAATTAATTATGTAAGTTCATATATTAAATAAAAAATATATCATAATTCCATGTACTTACCAAACATACTTTTAAAACTTAATTCCACCTTCATTTTCATTTCCATATCTATTTTCATTTTTATTTCCATTTCCATCAAAAACATTTTCAAAATACCAAACGAAGCATTAGGAAGGGAGAAAATGATGAGGTGAATTCCTAATATTAGTAATCTACTAGAAATAATGAGCAAATATAGTAGGATTAATCGATACAAAAGCAGCCGAGAGATCATGATGATGCTCTTTTGGAGTAATTGAGAGAGATGAGATTATTGATATTCGATGAATAGTTTAGGACCATGGCACTCTTATGAGAAATAGAGGTTTTGGTGAGAGCAAAACTATGGAGAATCAGGATTGGCTAAAGCAAGAAGGTGCATGAGAGTATGCTTGGATCATCTCAGGGTTCTGATAATAGACCATCATGACTGGAAGAAGAAGCTGATGGTAGTAATGAGGCATCTATTGATCAGGCTTGGAAGACTTTTTCTCGATTTAACTTGTTAACCTTTGATGGGAATATGAAGGAGGGCAAAGTGAAAAAGTGGATTGAACACTTTAAGATAATATTCAAGGTAATGACTTGTTCCTTTGAGTAAAAAGTCATATTGGCTGCAGTGTTGTTGGTTGAAGAAATTAAGTAATGGTGGGATATAATCAAATTGTCTGATGGCATGTAGTTAAGTTAGGAGGAATTCATTTGAGTATTATTTTTAAGGTTCCTTCAGAAATAAGAAAGAAGAGGAATTTCATGTTTTCAAGTTGGGAGATTTGGATACATGAAGAATGATAGCAGGTGAAAAGTAGAAAGGCTTTTGAAAAAGATGCACTTAAAATATAGGTGGCAAATTGCCTTGTTTAGAGTCACAATGTTTAATGAAAAGCAAAATAAATTTAGGATCGTAACTAGAAAAGATAAAGGCAAAAGCAGAGAGAAGAAGAGAAAGTTTTGGGAGATTCTCATCTCCTTTAGGTCTCACGAGAGGAATTTCTTAAAGCTTTGGATATGGCCTAAGTAGCTCTGAGGCTTCAAAAAATAAAGTTTTCACAATAAGGTCTTAGTCTTAAGGCTCAATGTAGAAAGGCATTAGGGCAAGAAGTTTTGGGGCTCCATAACCTTTGAGATATGCTTTTACCATGTCTCTCTGACTTTGAGTATTGGTTGATTGCCATAGTATGTCAAATGTGGTAGGTTTCATGCTGGAAAATATCGGGCCTATTTTAAGTATGGTAAAAAAGTCATATAACAAGGCAATGCTCAGAGTTGAAATAGTTGAGCAATGGTTTGCCATACTAGGAAGGGTATTTGCAATGACTCAGGAAGAAGCCAAGACGTCTTTAAATTTGATTAGAATTAGGTTTATAAGTTTCCTAGTAAGAATGCATACACATTTTTTATTACATTTGTATAAGGTGATATGTGGTGTATCTTAGCCCTAGTATATGTATTTCTAATAAATGTGAATTGAGGGTTGAGATACTAGTATAAGTGCATGTTTGAATGAATATTTTGATGTGTATTATAGAATTTGGCCAAAGGTATTGATTTCTTGTAAATATGCAATGTAGTAGCCCTATTTTATGAGGAATTAGGGTGTTTGAGTGGCCAAATTTAATTACAGGTGTATGATTGTGGATATAACTATTTAATCAGGTGTATATTAGTCCATTGGAAGTGGTTGAGGTCTTAAAAGTGGCTAATGAAAGAAGTTTAACAATTAGGGTGCTCGGTTACTAGGAGATGACATAAAGCAGTCATTTTACACTCGGGTATCTGATTTTCAAATGAAATATCAGATTGAAAAAAATTATATCATTAGTTAGATTATGAAATAAGCTACATGTGAAATCTTGAATAACTCAAATTAGACATTGTACCTAGAAATAATGCACATTAGAAGTTTGCTTTTAGTGAATTATCATGACAGCATATTCTATCATGTGACGCAACGCATGGTACAAAGCTAGAATTTGGCTCTCAGTGCCAGATGCCATGGCATATGTACCTATATGGATGAAAATGACCTTTTTACCCCTATTTTCTAAAGTGTTGTTATCTTATGTTCTTTCTGGCTTCCATTGTGCTTCTATACTCAAAATTTTGAGTTTAAACATATCTTTAAAAGGTTTTTGGAATCCTTTAAATTTTTTTTAATATTTTTACTGTTCTTGGTTACAGTAGGTTTAAGGGTTTAATAACTTCTAATTACTGTTATAGATGACATGTGGTGATTATTTGATAATATCAAGGCGGACATTACAATAGGTGAAGACTTGAGCTTTTAGCTTATGAATGCACTTTTCAGCAAAAAAAAAAAGAAAAGAAAAAATAAGGGATAATGTAATTTTAGTCCCTTATGTTTGGGGAAATTGTTGGTTTAGTCCTTCAAGTTCAATGTCTAGCATTTTAGACCTTATCATTTGCTTCAATCATCAAGTTAGTCCTCTACGTTTTGCGAGAGAAATTAGCACTCAAAAAAGGTAATGTGTAAATCAGATTGTTCATACAAAATATACATGTGGATAAATTAATACACATAAGTCAAATCTCCAAGTCCTAATTGTTGATGTGTGATTGATTTTCTTATTTTATAATTCCTAATTTTCCAAGTTAGCATTTTTGCTTCCCATATTATTAATCTATGTAGCTGCCACATCATTATTTCGTTAATCATGTTAGTGTAATTTAATGGTGTTTATTTCTTTCATATGACCAAGGATTACATAGATAGATCATGAAATGTTAATGATTCAAATGATATAAATTAAACTTTGGAGATTAAATCATTAAAAATATTCCTAACATAATGGATGGAAAGTTGCATTATCCCAGAAAATAACAAAGAAATTATGTGAAAAATCATTATTACAATTCAAATATTTGTATTTTTAAAAACAAGTACTCCATCCATTAAAAAATATAAGGCATTTTTAATAGAATCTTACCCCCAATAAAGTACTTACCTACTTTCAAACTAACTCAATCTTTTTATATTTATTCCTATTAAACACCCTACAATAAATATAAAGTCATTCATCAATAAAGGTACTTTAAAAAAAAAGATAATGATTACATCTCAAAAGATTAAAAATGCCTTATATTTTTTAATATTTAACTCTTTAAAAACTTTATATTTTTGAACAGCAGGAGTACATATGATAGATTTAGAGAGATATGAAAAGGAAAAAAATAAATATAAATACGAGATATTTATGTAAACATTACAAATAAAATCATTGTCAGACATAAAAGTCTCATATATTCTAAGAGCTACACATTGCTTGACATGTCAAAAAATCATGATTACAAGCTAATTGAAATTGTCTCCAGGATGGCTGAATTACATCATCGATCTCTCTATGCTTTTGCCTCTTAAATTCCACAAAAAGATAATTAACCTTTCCTCTTCATTGGTAGATAATATAAAAAATATGTTCTCATGTTTACAATGACGTGTCAAACACAATAATATCTTTGATATTTTCATATACTATATAACAAAATTATGCGTATTTGATTTGATAAGTTAGCTTCTTTCCTGCACAAACTCTAGACGATTCATGAGATTAAGTCTAGAAATTAAGAAAATTTTAGAAAAATGAAAATTTATTTTTAAGCACAAAGTATTCAGAAACTACATTGAACTCCGACTAATTTAAATTTGAGCTGGAAAACTGCTGCTTATCCAGTTACCCCATGCTGCTTGGTTAAAAATGAAAGATGTTAAACTAGTATATATTACCGTAATATAGACTAAAATTATTCACAAAAAAAAAAGAATAAAAGTAATAAACAACAAAGGTAAGGTGCACAGTTGGCAAAATTTAGATTTTATCGCGGGGGTCGGGATATATAATTAAGGCAGTAGTTAGTGTTTACGCAAAGTGATCAACCAGCCTTATTGGTGAAACTGACCACCTAACTTTGACATCTTTCATTGAGACAAAGCATACGCAGTTCACTTCTAATGACAAAGACGCATCTCTATTAATGTTGTTTACTTGGACACAAACACCTTGACGCTTTTTCTAATGAAATAGAATCAGATGCAGACCGATAACATCAAGAATTTGATTTATGAGTACAACTGTATATTCTTATTATATTAAAAATGAAAGTTATAACTTAGTGGGTCTCCATACTTTGATTTGACTGCATTTTGTTTTTAATCCGTATGATTTTATTTCATTGTTCTCGGGCTTTCTAATTTGATCCCTGTAATGACAATTCTTATAGTTTAAAAAATGCATAGAATGACCATGATATCTGGTATTGAAGGAGTTAAATTTGCTGATATGTACTTAACTTTTTCTTAACCCATTTGTTGATATAGAAATAAATTAACCAAGTCTTATTAAAAATTGACTAAGAAAAGATTTTGTTTGTATGCAGATTAAAACATTCTTTATGACCAAAACAATCTCAAGGGAGCAAATGAGCAAGAATAAGAGAAAACTTAGTTAAATAAGCTTTATCTTTAGTTCTCTAAATTCTTGATTTTAAAAACCTTTTAAACGAGAGAACTTGCATTAGCATGCTGTGTGGTAAGATATTTTGAGAGACAAGCCTTTGGATCACACACACACACACACTCATGGTTTTGAACATAGAAAACATCTTTGTTCATTTATACTTCAAATTCATCCTTACGTGTTCTAGTTAGAACATGCATGTTTTAGTTAAAATTTATTATATTGTTCTTTGTGTACGAAACTTATATTGCAAGTTTTAGAAGCTTACTCATGAGTTTTAGAGTTCTATAATGTCCTTGACTTTGTTATTCTCAAACACGTAAGTTTCAATATAATAGTGTTAATCATGGTTCTGGACCACTCATCCTTATGAGTTCTAATTCCTACCATCATGAGCATTGAGTTCATGTTGCAATGTGAGTTCTTGAACCTCCTTATCCTCGCATGTTCTAGTCACCACTAAGTTTTAGCATTTTACTCAAGTTTTCCTAAGTTTTAGCCTTGAACACCTAAGCCAACTTATTTCATCCTAAGTGTTCACAACCTATCTAACTTGTGATTTCTAGATTTAACCGACACAAGATTCAATGTGGTCAAGAGGTCATTCATCTCTTACAACCATTCCTCATGTGATCCAGATAGCCTCTACACATGTTTTAGTATTCCAGAGAAACTTGTGCTTTTTCCTTCTTAAAAACGCAAGTTCCAAAGAGTCTCCATGTGTGAATTATGCTTGATCCTCTTGAAGCCTTTCTACAACACTCATCCACTAAAGGGTGAACCAAAAATACGTGCATTTTAGAATTTTGACATGCATTTAATAAATTTCATAGAAAAATATTTTTCTTCAATTTCCTCGCGTGGGTAGTTGAGGTTTCTAACAACTATAAACTTCTTCACACTATAAATAAAACCTAATTTAAGTGAGTGGGTAAGAGATTAACTGAATGCATTCATTGTTTTATCCACTACATTAAATTTTTCAAACTAACTCTCTGTCTTATTAGTTTATAAGCTTTCATTGTATTCAATAATGTTCTTTTTGGTAGTTTGTGCTTAGAAAAGCTTATTTACACATCTAAAATCTTAAGGAAGGTTTTTCTTAAGTGTTTTATTGCTTACAATTGTTGTAAGTGTTTATAGGTTGAACTCAACATTTGTGAAATCTTTTAATTATAATGTGGTGACAAACATCCATTGAAATTTGTGATCATAATTAAAAATCTCAAAGGTATTCTAGGGACTAGATGTAAGCCAAGTAGTTAGACTAAATCAGGATAAATCAATCTATGCTATCTCTCTACCCATACTCTTTACATCCAGCGTTTCAAAATCTTGCTCTTTGTTTCTTGATTTTGGAAAACTAGTTATAAAATATTGTCAATACCTTATTTTAATAATTGATTTAAATATCCTTATTTTGAATATTTAACATCTTTGTACTGCTTTTCAGATCAGTTTTTCAAAAGAAGATTTGAGCTTATGTTTTATTATCTTCTTATCTGCTTTGGAAACTTAGTTTTAACATTCATCCTTACATTGAAACATTCATTTGATATTTGTTAAAATCTTTGTAATTGAGTTCTTTGAAGTCTAACAAAACTTGTTTTGATAAACTTCTTATTTTGCCATTGCTCAAGATTAGATTTTCAAGAAATCCTTTAAAAGTAAAAAAAAATTGTTAAACACCTAGTTCACCCCCTCTTGGGTGTTATCACTTGATCTTACATTTGCAATCGGTATATAGTCTCTATATTTTAGACTCAACAATCTTAGAGGATCCAAATGACTGTTTTTGGTAAAAATGTTCCTTTTAAGGGTATCTAGATTAATGGGCTTCTAGGATTCTATGATAAAAACTATACATTCTGAAATAGCAAAATGAGATTGTTCTTTGAGGCATTCGATTTAGATTCATGAGACATTATTAAGAAAGGTTCTTTCTACTCCATGACAAAAAAATATGGGAAAATGCTTCCCAAAAATAGAGATTAGTTGATAGAAAAAAGAAGAGAAGCTGATGCTACTCAACTCCAAGACAAAGCTAATCATTACAAGTGTACTAAGCCAACATGAACATTTTTGAGTGTGTAACTTGGATAATCCCAAGTAGATATGGGAAACTATGGAAATAGCTCATGAAGGCATTAAGGGTTTCAAAGAAAATAAATTGAGCATTCTAACTAATGCGTATGAGCTGTTCAAAATGAAGGTTGGTGAAAATATTAAAGAGATGTGAGTGAGATATACTCACTTAATGAATGAGTTGGCTACGCTTGGCAAGACTTACCCATAAAAGGAGTAAGTTAGAAAGCTACTAAGAACCTTACTAGTAGAATGGCAGCCAAGAATCATTGTCATAGAGGAAGCAAGATGGGCTTTAATGAGCTTGGTTATTGTACTATTTGGTAGCCTTGCAAAGCATGAAGGAAACCTCAATATGCTCACAAAAGATGCTGCAAAGAAAAAGAAAACTCTTGCATTCAAGACCACTAAACAAGAATTAGAATTTGATTCCATTGATAGTAAGGATTATGATGATAAAATTGCTATGCTTGTTAAGAATTTTGGCAAATTCTTTGAGAAAAAGAAGTTCAAAAGATTTTCAAAGAAGGAGTACAAAAAGGAGAAGGTGGACAAGGAGATCATATGTAAGAAGTTAGGCCATATCAAATATGAATTCCTTTTCCTTTAGTGATGAGGAGCAAATATGAGGCTTATCTTTTTTTAATATAGGGTGACAGTGATGAGGAGTCAAGTGAAGTAGAGGAAGCCAATCTTTATTTGATGGCAAGAGACAATGATGACGTATATGTTTTTAACTCTAGCACATAATTTGATTTTACATTTGATAGGTAAAAAATTTCCATTAAAGAATTACATAGTGAGTCTTCATTTAGCAAAAACCTTAGTTTCAACAAAGAAGAAGCTCATCATAATTTTAACAAAAGTCAGCAAAGAAATAACAGAGTTTATGCACACGTTAGCCATCATTAAGTCATTCTAGTCATTTTTTCAAATATATGAACTAATGTTATAGATATAAGAAACTTAAGGGAGTTAAAATTTAAAAAAAAAGTATAGGGACTAATATTAAAGCATGTTAAAGGTATAGGGACTAACAATTATATTTTCTCTATTATTTACAATCTTTACACTTAATTTACAAGTCAACTTTTAAGATATACAAATTAATGATAGAATGCTTATTAATTTTGAAAAACTTACAATTTATCACATTAAATTTACAAATCACTTATAAATTTTAAAATACTAGTTTAGTTATTAATATTTAAAAAATAATTTACAAATTTTGGGTGAATATTTATAAATAATAATATTTAAATATTTTAACAAGATTTTATTAAAACAAATATCATATTCTTTTTAATTACTTACCTGTGTTTTTAGCATTGGTAACTCCATAATCACCTGGTAGTTAATCAAAGTGGTTGGTTAAAATGATATTTTTATATTTTATATTGGCAAGGATTAATATTAATCTATCAAAATTTATTTGTAATTTAATAAATTTAATCAACATTTTTTTATAAGGTCATTTCCAGTAATGTTTTGGCCTTTCTTTATAATTTTTGGGTTGACTAACGATCAAATAAACAAATATTTAACAAAAGGGCAAGCTGCTCCTTAAAATTTGCTTGATGGGGATTTGCCACACCCTTCATTACAAGATGTCCAACACTCCTAAAAATGAGTTTAGGGATGAATTAGATCTTTAACCCAATATAATACACAAAACCTTTTTAGTATGAGACACATAATGTGCCATTGTTCTTTATTAATAATAGATATATGAAAGGAATTAATTTGTTTACAAACCATTATCATCAAAACCAATCTTACAAAGCTAGAGAACCATCATAACAAGACTTTCAATATTCTAAAAATCAATCAAGAAAAATGAGGTTGCACAGTCATGGCACAACACCCATTGAACAAAATTTTCCCTACAAAATATACAAATAAATTAGAAAAAGCAAGCTTGCAAGGACCGGCTTAAGTGTAAGAAAAATAATCAATTCAAGGGAATAGGTTCTTGGACATAACAAATGCCTAGGTTTTATCACCTAAGATAAACATCATCACAATAATCAATTCAAAGAGCATAATTATCCATGACCTCTAGGAGCACACGTAAAAGAAAATAATATTAAGACAACAATAATGCATGCAATATGTTCACTAGGTGTCCAAAGCCCGAATCAGGAAGATCTCAAAAGTTGATGTTAAAGTTGGAAGCCATTTTTGACATGTGGTCCAAAGCATTTGTAAAAATAAATGGCTTGTCATTCATAATGGTTGCATATGGATTCAGTATGAGGAAATGAAGAGAGTAATAAGGTTGGTCCATTGATCATGTATCACATATATATTAAATGTGCATGCTTGAGTATTTGAATAACCATATTTTGCTATATGCCCACTTTGCACACTCATGAATTGTCATACTTGTATGTGCTTGAGTTTTTGTCCTCTAGTTATTGAGATAATTATCTCATTCTCATTATTTAATGTTTACTAGGTAAGAATCCATCTAAGAGCAAGGGAGAACCTCAAAGGCTAGAGACACATAAGTGATTTTATAATGTCTCAAGTTTATTTATGTTTATTTTGAGTAGAATTGCCAACTATGAGTATAATTTTATTGTAATCAAATTATTGTTACGAGCATTGTAGCCTCAAATATTGAGCTAGGAAATTATATGATCTTGCCTATAGTAGGGTTCATGTCCCTAATTTGACTTTTGATTAGGCCAAGGTGACTATACATGTTTAAACATGATAAAATTGATTTGAATACTTGGTTTTGTTTATGATATATTTTGTATAAGTCCATTATCCACCCCACCTTGAATTGTGGCTATTAAGTGGTGAGTTTTGGATTATATGATGTTTGTATGCATGTGATGATGTGGATAAAAGTATTCAGATAGTATGTGCACGGAAAATGAAACATGAGTCATAATGCATGTCACTGAGAGGATTGGCCATAGTGTAATGACCTCTATAATTAAACAAACATAAACTTAATCAATTAAATCAAACGATCAACCTTGGCTAAGATTAACTTTGATAATTGACCTGAAAGATTTAAGAGTATTTTTTATCCCAAAAATAGTTTAATTGCAAATTACAAGTTAAGGCCTTAGAAAAGTATTTAAAATCAGCGTAAAGATGTTGTGAAAACATAGGAAAAAGTTTGGCATTGAAAATAGATTGAACAAGGGCAAGACAATCAAAACAGCAACTCCTTACACATTCGCCTTGGCCAAACAACCATCCACCATGACTTATGACACAAGGCCACTCATTGTAGTTTACACCATAATCTGTCACAGCCAATTATAAATGATATGTTTGTTACCACCAAGTATTTATCTTCCATGACCTGTGGTACAGAGACCATTTTGCTACAGCCAAAAGGCCCAATCCATCGAGTTTCACTCTTATTCTCAGCAAAAATATGTTAGTATAAAATCATGGCTTAGAAAGGACCTAATTAATTGCTCTGACCTCGTATTAAGGTGATTCAAGTGTTCACATAAAGATTATTAAAAGATCTATCTAATAGCTCATTTATACCTCAATATGATACCAAATGAGAATCCTAGAAGACTTGGTGCTAAAATAAGCATTTAAACCTAATATACCATAACCAAATCTCTCCCCTCACAAACCATTACCATTTACTATCTACAATTAATTAATCAATCATGCAAAATACAATCATATAACACTTAGATCTTTGTACAACTCAAGTTATCATAACAACTTCAAGCCAATAGGTACATGTTGGAACGGTTGGTCCTTTTTCTAAAAACTTTAGAAACCAACTACCAAAAATACCCAAGTCAAAAAATAAAACTACATGCAAATGATAAATTTAGTTTAATAGTACAACCCTTGATATTGATAATAATTGGTATTCAAATACACAAATAAAATGACTAAAGACTTTGCTAAAAATCTATATATGCATCTCTAGTCTCCATTACTTTCCATTTCACCATACGCTTAGTGTTACCTAGAAAAATGTTAACAAACGAGAATGAAATTATATAATCTCAGTAACTAAGACATATAAATTCAAGTAAATAAAAATGTCGTAAATACTAGCACTTAAAGAAAATATTCACATTTAATATTCTATAGGTACTCAAGATATGTCATAATACCATTATTAACCAATCTTATGGCATCTAATTCAATAATGATAGTTTGTGCATGATCATGTGCATTCTATCATTATTTCTCTCCTTATATCTTCTAACTGAATTCATGGGCTATCAAATCATATAAGACTAACTTGTGTGATTGGATTAGGCTCCTTTCTATTTGTGGGGGGAGGTTTACCTAGTCAAAGTACTCGCTCCTCATTCTCAAACCATGAATTCTCCTTTCTTGAATTATCAAAGTGTCACAGTTGCTTGACCTATACTGTTCCCATAAGAAATCAGCAATCTCAAGCAGCATGCTCACATATGCTAACCCTAAGGGACAATGAACAAAAATGTACTATAATCAAATATGCCAACCACCATACGTAAATCTCAATGGAGGCTACACCACGTGAATTTCATAACGCCCTTACTCACCTAGGTGAACTCCCACCTATCTACAATCATGCAACATGCTCATGTTAGTCAATGACAATATTATAAATACAAACTTGATTAACTTAATTATCTTAGAATTAAATGCATGCTATCAAGCCAAAGATAAATAGCTAATCACTACTACAAAAAATGATATATATATATATATATATACTGAGATTTGGCTTGTATTACTATTGAGATTATTACAATCTCACTCTCCAAAATATACTAACCATGCTAGGTTCAAGCACAAGCAAAGGCAAAAGCAAGACAATTCATGAAGCTTGATTCTATGGAAATTGTTGTATTGAATTTTTTATGAATATTTTGACAAGTGCATGAGGTGTAAGTATGATAATATGGGTTGTATCTATAACCTCTGGAGTAGCTATATATGTATGGAAATGTTGTTTCCACATTTTGAACAAGTCATGTATGAACATATAAGATCAAATTAATCATATCAGAGCATGAATCTGTTAAGAAGTCACTACTACAGAATATATCTTTAGGAGCGGGTATTTAAGAGCGCTTCTTTAAAAAGCGCTCTAAAATGTAAATGCGGAATTTACCAGAGCGCTTTTTTAGAAAAGCGCTCCTGTATGTCAGGGCTTTTCAATAAGATAATGCTTCTAATTAATATAAATAGAATATTATAAAAATTTAAAAAGACCTTCGGGAGCGCTCGTAGTTAAGCGCTCCGGAAGACTATCTTCCGGAGCGCTCTTTGAAGAGCGCTCCGGAAGACCACCTCTTCTGGAGCACTCACTAATGAGCGCTCCGGAAGAGGTGGTCTTTTATATCTCTGCCTCCCGTCAGTTTTCTTTTCCCTATTTATGAGTTTCTTTCAAACCTCTCTCTCATTTGCTGAGGTTGTGCGTTCCCAACGAGTTCCAGATCATCGCTGTATCAGTCTATCTTCCGTCGCTGTTCACTGTTCCAGATCGTCATCCGCCGCTGTTCGCTGTTCCAGATCGTCGTTCGCCACTGTTTGCTGTTCCAAATCATCGTCTGCTGCTGTTCATTGTTCCAGATTAGTGTTCATCGCTGTTTGTTCATTTCTGTGTCATGTCGCGCCATCTGTCTCTGTTTTTGCGCTGCCGTCGCCGTCGCCGCCATCTCCTGCATCACTATTCTAGATCTACATTGCTGTTTCAGATTTGTGCGGCTGCTGTACACCGGAGGAAGCGACACCGTGAAGACCTCCGTTGTAGCCGTGTGTCATTGCTGTACAGCCGAGGAAGCAACGCTGCAAAGACCTCCGCTACTGCCGTGAAGACTTTCGTTTTCTGCCGTGAAGACTATACTGTGAAGGTATTTTTTTAATAATTAATTTATAATGTAATATATTGATATATTTATATATATTTGAGAATAAATTTCATATATATTTTTTTAATAATCAATATTATAGATAATATATGAATTGGAGTTATTTATATTAGAATTATGGAGTATTTGTAGTTGATAATTAGATTAAAGTTGAGGAAACTACTTGAACATTTTTATTTTATTTATGAAATATACTTTTAAGGGAGATTATTGTTATTAATTAAATTACAATTGATTGACAGAATTTAGATGCATTATACTACTAAATTTTTATTTGGATGAATTAATTTTTTGAGTTTAAATGTATTGTGTTGTGGAATTTGATTGTTTGATCATTTGGGAGGTTCTTCTTTTAAGGAAGATGTTGAATTTTTTTTATAGAAATCTAAGTCTTTTGTTTATTGAATTTTGATAATCATATTAGTGATATGGATCATAAGTGGATGTCGGCTAATCAACTATCTAGAGAATATTGGGATGGTGTGGATGAATTCATTGAATTTGCATTTTGTTGTGATCAAGACCCCCTTGGAGTCATATGTCCTTGTTTGAAATGTTGCTATGGAAAAAGAGTAAAGCCAATAGAATTGAAAGATCATTTAATCTGTAATGGGATTGATCCAACTTATACTTGTTGGACCATGCATGGGGAGATAAGGAATGATGCAAATGATTGGAGGGATAGTGCGAGCTACTCAACATTTGATCGTGATAGTGGGACATATGATGTTGACCGTCTTGATGAAATTATTCATATATATAACTTCATCGCTGAAGTATTTTAAATTAAGTTAGAATTTATTTTCACCATATTTTGATAATGACATCTTTTATTGTTTTATAGGTACCTACACAATTACAAGGTTGGGAGTGTGGATACTATATTATGAAGTTTATGAGAGAAGTAATCACACAACAAGAGTTGATCATTCCTGAAAATGTAAGTCAAAAACTTTAAAATTAAGTTGATATAATGTTAATTCCTTATATATTGCTTTCATATCTTGTGTAGTATTTTGTTGGAGTAAGATGTTTGTATTTTACTATGGAGCAAATAGAAGATTTAGTTGAAGAGTTGTCAGAATATATTATTGGCTGTTTGTGATAGGAAGTTAGATTTCAATGTTAGAAAAATAACAATAGTTTCATTTGTTAGGCTTGTTAGAAATTAAACTAGGTTAGTTAGGAAATTGAAATTTTTGTATCAGTTTCAAATTCTTTTCTTGTATATAAATTTTTATGTTAATATTATTTTTAAATTAGTTTTTGATATTATGATTTGTCATTATTAAAGAGACGTAAAAGGAGAAATTTCAAAAAATCTAATTTAAAAAAAATTAAAGTAATATACAGGAGCGCTCATTTGAAAAGCGCTCCTGTAAAGTAACATACAGGAGCGCTCTTTCAGAGAGCGCTCCTATATGGTTCACACGGGAGCGCTCTTTATAAAAGCGCTCCAGTATGGTTGCATACGGGAGCACTCTTGTAGAGAGCGCTCCCGTATGTAGCTCCCTTACAGGAGCGCTTTTCGAAAAGCGCTCCCGTATAGCGTATATACAGGAGCCCTTTTTTTAAGCGCTCCTATACATTTAGGAACGCTCGATACGAGAGCGCTTCAAAAGCGCTCCCTAAAGTAAAAAAAAGCGCTCCTGTAAACTTATTTTGTAGTAGTGAGTACAGTGCTGCTTTAGGTCCTAAGGTTGATCTAAACAAATAGGATGGTCATGGAACATTTTATGACCAAAAAAGATATGTCAAAGTTTTCTGTAAATTTGGAATCATGCAGTTTTATGTTCTATACATTAAGTTATGAATTATTCAAGTCAATAACATAATCCAAGACCAATTTACTAGAAAAACAAGACATGAGTTATTAATCAATGAAGCAGTATCATTTGAACTATACAAAGTCCTGTTACATAATTTTCCATTATAGAGAACATCCTAACATTTCAATGGAACCTTAGATCAAGTTAATTGGATTCCTACAACTCAAGTTATGAATTTTTCAAATTTGAGCATAAAATCTAGATCCAGTGCATAGTCTAGCTAAGAAAGTCCTAAATATTAACTAAACTATATCCATTGAGAAACATAAAGTTATGTTTAATATTTTTTTGATATATTTAAGATCATAAGGTTTTCAAATAGTCTAAGATCACATCAATTGGAGTTCTAAATCTCTAGTTATGAATTTTGTAAGATAGGACACATAAATTTGGATTATGTGTCTTAAGAACTAAGCAGTTTTGAAGATTCACTAAAATATACTAATTGGAGAAGTAAAAGTTGTACGCCATATTTTTATCTAGTAGATGGAACCTAGGGCTTTATAATAAGTCTTAGATCACCTAGTTTGGATAAGTATAGTTCAAGTAAGGCAAGAAATTTGAAAAGTCGGACAAGGGAAAACAAAGCAATTTAGCTAAATGAATAAAATTTATTATTGGTCTTGGTCAAATTCAAGTTTAGTATTTTTCCTATATAGAGGAATCATTTATCCTTGAAAGGAGATAAGAATGAACTCAATTCGAGTTTTCTAGAATAAGTTATGAATTTTTGAATTTAATCAAAAATTTAGAAATATCAAGTTAAAAAAAACCAAGATTGAATTCAATTTTTAAGCCCTTGTCCTTATGGAACCTAAGATAGCTTTCATTGACAAATTATCATTCCTAAAATAGGATGTTTCAATATATATATATATATATCACACGCGCGCGCGCGCGCGCATATATATGTGATATGGTAATGCACATTCTAGCTCTAGATGACATTGGCATTTACGCACTTTACATTATTGGACTTCTCCAGCCCAGCTTTCATGGGAGTGGGAGCTCATTATTTTGCGAATTATTAGAGCCCATTAAAGGCCCACCATATTACTCATTTGTTCCCATTATTTTTGGATTAGATGTCATAGAAAAAATATTAAAATTAAACTAAAGTGTATATTTTAGAAATTAGAAGGGAAGTATATTTCGTTTTTAAGTTTTAACAAAGTTTAACAGAGATCTATGTAATTTATTCTCAAATTTATGACCTTACAACAAAATATAAACAGCTATCAACCATTGTTAGATAGTTAGTCAATGCCAATTAAAAATGGTGTGAGCATAGGAAGATTTATATCATTTTATGAGAAAGATTCATTCCAACCAAATCCCATGAAACTTTAAAGTATTTTCATAAATTTATGGAACTTGTAAATAAATCTATTAATTTAGATATAGTTTTAATTTTTCAAAGATTAAATCCCCTAAATCATTCCAGTTTTATTCTAATATATTATTTGAGGAATTTTTGCATGGACCAAGAGTACAACCCCATGCATGCTCAATCAAATAAAATTGCATCAATTTCATAAATAAAATTTTATGTGTTATAATTGTTAATGACTGTATTTTTAAAATATAGTGCCTTTTTAATTTTTTTATATAATACGGCATTCTTTTATTGGATAATATACAAATAATGTATTGCACTAGGTCCACACAATAATTTTTATTTTAAAAGAATATCAGAATCAAAAATTTATAATTTTTTTATCAACCTAAAATTTATAAATTTTAATGCTAATAACATTTATGAATTGAAGGCAAAACTGAGTAAAACATTATTATTTTGTAAGTTTGACTCCTAACTATTAAATTATTAATAAGGCTAGAGGTTGATTTGTCTATGTATGAAGTTTGAATTGTAAATAATAATGAACTACTTATAAATATGTTATAATTGACATGTTTATATTAAAATATAAATATTTTAATAAAAATATTTTTGATTGGTCAATAATCGCCAACCACCCAATCGATGTCAGTTAGTGACCGATCAATGCCAATTTACCTCAATCAAATGAGGTGAGTTTCAAAGGCATTTGGACTTTTTTTACAAAAATTTGAAATTAATTACGAACAAGTTTTGTGAGCATATATGTAACTTTTTTGTAAATAAGTTCCTAATCTGGGACTTATATGTGATTTTGTTATTTTTTTATCATCAAAAGAATTTATATGTGCAATAATAAAGTTAGTTTGCCTGAAGATTAATTATAAGAGATGCGTAGGTTTTTATTTTTTTAATGGATAATTTTAAATAAGGACTAGAGATGTGATGTAATTATTAATAGGTCTTAAAAAATTTTAAAATTTTAGTTTAGTATAAGGGATAAAAATGAAAATAATTTTGAACTATAAAAAAAATCAAAGTACTTTTCACTTGTTATGTAAAATCATTTATTGTTAATTTTCTTAATTCGCTTATTAATTTATCAATATTACTTGTAAATTATATCTATTTATCAGACAAATAATAATATTAATTATTAATTTACTAATTTTACTTGTTAATTTACTAACATCAGTTGTAAAATAATAAGACATGTCATTAATTTATAATAAATGCTACTAAATTACAAGACTTGTTAGTAATATATAGTCGATGTTAGTAAATTGATAAGTAAAGTTAATAATTTAACAACTGATATTATTATTTATTGACATATTAACTCATATAATTTGCAGGTCATATTAATAAATTAACAAGTGACATAAGAAAATTAATAACTAATGATTCTACATAATAAATTAAGGGTTCTTTTATTTTTTTACAGTTAAAATTATTTTAACTTTTATCCTTCTATATTGAAATGAAATTTCAAAATTTTTTTAAATTATCTAATAATTAAGTCACATCTCAAATCCTTATTTAAATTTTTTTTTTTAATGCCAATCACAGGGTTTGTTAAGTTAAGTGGGTTGAAGATTCCAATATATATATATGACATTCACTCACGGAGGGGAAAAAATCGCAACCTGTCAAAATCAAAGGAGACAACTTGTCCGCAGCATTATCTTGAAGGAAGCTATATAGTTTAGTCTCCTATGCGTAAACGAAAAGGTAGACATTTGGTGTGGGGATGCCCCAGCATCAATTATCAACGAGTTAATATGTATGAAATTAAGGGAAATGTGTGTGTGATTACAATTGAGGAAGATAACAACTAAAAAATATTCACACTGAAAAAAAAATTTAGAATAAAATTATTTTTAAGGTTTCAAAACCACATTTTAATTTTTTTTTTTATTGTACACAAAGTTATTGACTTATTCAAAATAATTTTATTTGAAATACAATCCGATATTAAATGGAAATTTCTTTCTTAACAAGAATTCAAGTTTTAATTTGTTACATTGTGAAGAAGTAATTTCTTCAACTAAACCTAACGTACAATGGTAAAACTATAATTTAATTTTATGTTTTGAACCATAATTTTATGATGCAGTTTTTTAAAATTTTTAAATACTTCAAAATAATTTGGAAAATTAAAGTTCTGATAAAAGTATAATAAATATCTTGAAGTGAGAATCATGAAATTTATATTTTTTTTAATCAATCAAAACTGTTTAATTATTGTTTAAACCTCAAAATGGGACACCTTTGCTCGAAGCAATTGATGTAAAAGCAAAGCCACGTGATGGGGATTGTATTTTTCTATCAAACGAACAATCAAAATCTTGGGAAAGTGCAAACAGAACAAATCGGATCCAGATTTATTTTAGATCATCCAAATATTTCATCATTATACACACACACACACACACACACATTGGTGGTATAATATTTTATATTTATATATGTTCCTGACGGAAACCTAATGATTGTTTGCCCATAATGTCGGTCTCATGCTTTAAAGTGGAGGATTCATTTTGCTACAGATACAGAGAACCAAGCACTAATAATGGTGATCCCACTCGCTCACACAACACGGATCATTATTTTATTCTTACATATCACAAATTTATATTAAAAAGTTTCTAGAAATATTCAAAGAATGTCGAATTAACTTGATGTTATATAGTAAGCCCAATATTATTTTATTTTCTGGAGGAATCTTAAATTTTTAATTATATGGGATCGGATTCTCTTCATGCTTTGGTGTTTGATTTCCCATCATGGAGAATATATTGTTTATTTTGAGATTTTTTTCCCTTAAAAAAATGTTTTTTTCCGAATTGGTGTGTCCACAAGTTTTGGTGTGTTCATGTTCGGAAACATGTTTGCGACATCTTTCAAAGTGCCCACATCGATTCCAACTATAATTCTTTTGTTATAATTTCTTTTAGGAGCAATATTTAACAGCAAAACATTTAGACAAACCCTACCGCTCCACATGGTCTTTCCAGTTTCCACCCACCCTTGTTAGTTTGTTTAATTAAATAAAAAAAGAGCATATTTCCAGCAGGGAGCCAAAATCTTAGGTTGGGAGCATAGCCAAGAACTTGATATAAGAAAAACTTTTTTGTTTCTTTTAAATTTACTATTTCTCTATTTTCTTACTTTATTTTTCTTTTTTAATTTAATTTCTAATTGTAGAACTGCAAATGCAAGGAGCTAATAAAAGGCATTTAACGAGTTTATTTTTCTGTCTTGAATCTTCATTTTTTATTACCTTTTGTATAACTAGTATTTTCAGGATAAAGACGACTCAAGTTTAATTTAGCATAGAATGGAAGCCTAGACTGACCGGTTCAACCAATAATCCGGTGAATCAATTATTTGGCCGATCCGTCTATGATCTAACTTGGGATAGGATCAACCCAAACTAACTCAGTTGACCCTAGTCAACTCAGTTGTAACCCGATGGGTCAACATGATCTATTTATTTGAAAAAAAATTATTTAATTATTATATTTCAATTGAGAATTTATTGAGCTTGCAAAATTTTTGTTGGAATTTTGTTCATATGTATAAGAGTTTTCTCTCTCTTTCTTGAATGTTTGTTGGGTTATTTGATGAGAAATAATGATTTTTGTTTAAATATTTATTTTTAATATTCAAATATGAATTTTTATTTATAATTAAATTATGTTATTTTAATTAAGAATGATTTGACTTCAAGTTGACTTTTGATTGAATCACTAACCCTTGACCTACTGTATTGACCCGTTCAATGACCAATCTAGTTTTCAATATCTTGTAATTAGTCAAATTAGTTTGCTCTTCTATTTTTAAAGGATCAATAAATAATATTAGTATTTAGGTATAGTGAAATTACGGTATAATATTCTTTAGGTTTTAAGTTAAAAAAAATTAAATTTTAGATCTAAGCTAAATGTAATGTTGAAATGATTTTAAAGTTTAAAATATTAAAATAAGAGGATTCAAAGTATAAAAAAAACGAGCAAACTGCAAAACATAAAAATTCATATCCCTATACATGTTATTTTATGCCCCCTCAATGACATGAGACTCGACCACTACATATTTCTATCAACATAGTTGACATGAGTGGTAAAATCTATCAATAATTAAGTATAAGTATTTAAAGATTTAGAGCTTGTTTGGCCTTTTTTTATTTTTTAAAATTATTTTGTAAACCATTAATTTTGAAAAACTGTTTTTCAAAGAAAAATAAAATATAAATTCATTTGATTATGTTAATTTAAAAATAATTTTAAAGTTAAAAAATGGCCGATAATGGTAACCACCAATTAATGATGATGGCAATAGTGGTTAACCATAACGGAAGATACTTTACAATAGAGTGCTTTTTTTTTTTTTTGACTGAACAATAGAATGCTTTAAAAAAAAAAGCTTTAAGCTGTTTTTTATTTTTATTTTTTATTTTTGTGTTTTGAGAAAAAGAAATCAATTTTAAAGACATTTAAATGCAAAACACTTAATCAAACAAAATTTTTATTTTAAAAAATTAAAAACAAAAACTAAACATGCTTTTAATTCTCAACTTTTTAATCTCTATCTGTGTGACTGTGAGTAACACAATTGAAAGTCTGTTATGTTACGTTGACAAATTCCTCAGGGGATGATATTCCTTTTGCATCATTATTCTTATGCAAGATCCATATATCCCTACTTGAGTTCAGAACTTGAGATATCCACATTTTTGGGCAAACAGATTTTTTGCGTTTTTACCGGAGAATTCAATGTACATAAAAAATAAAAATAAAAAATCGATAGACTAATAGGCTATAACTAGATTTAAATTATTTAGTATTATCTCCTTTTAAACATTCTTACTTTATTTTGTTTTTTATTAGCTTTGCTGGCAACTAATGCGATATAATTTTTAAAATAAGTGCGGAATATTTTTTAATCGAGGAAATGTTTTTTTTTTTAAATATGTCTTTTATAAATTAAGGAATTATTAGATGAAGGATTATACAGGGAGTTATAAGGCTTGTTTAGTTTCAATCTGTAAAAACAATTAGTTCCATGACCGATTCATTTCAGTCTCTTGACTTGCCAAGTTAATTTCATGCATAAGTAACATAATATGTAGAGGAATATCATGTAACCACAAAATTTGAATTCAATCAATATTTTACATTTTCCAATCATCAATTTGTTTCGAGTGCAATGCAACAATATCATTAAAATTTTTTAATATAGTATTTCGATTGATAGATTTGAATTTGAACTTTAAATTTTAAATCTTGTATTTCTAATTTCACATTTAAAATTCATGTATTTAAAATCCTTTGTTAAACAGTTTAAAATATTTCAAATGAATAAGAGTGATGAATTGAGATTTAAAACAAAAATAAAAAATTAAACATGATGAGTTTATTTTTATTTTTCAATTCACCTGAAAGATAAGAAAAGATATGAGTGTCATTGAGTTATTATCAGTGAAAACGTGAAGAGAATAAAATTTTTAAGGTGATATTAGAATTTCAAATGACTTAGCTGTAAAAAAAAATTAAAATTAAAAAAAATTATAATTTGAAATGAATTTAGATTTTAATGAAAAATTTGGTCCTAATTCAAATTTTCATTAATCTAAACACACCATAAAATTATTCAAAACTATACTTGTTTTTTTTTAAAAAAAATATATTCAAACCACACATTAGGTGCGAAACAAACATTTGTCACTACTCCGTATCAGGGAAAGAAAATACAGAACACAGCCACCTTTCTTCATCCAACTTTTCTCCATTCCTTCTTTTAATGCTGAACTTAGAAGCCTATCACTATTGCCTCATAAGATTGAAAAATTCTTAAATAGATTCAATGTATTATGTTATTCATGATTTATTTAATAAAATTATATTAATTCATTTAAATAAAATTTTATATATTATTAATTTTTTAATGATTTTATTTTTATAATATAATGCATATTTAATTCTTTGTCTTTTTTATTTTTACTATCATTAATGTCAAAATTAATTTATATGTAATGTCATTTAAATGTCATGGTTTTATTGAATGGACTATGAATGATATATTGCATTGGGTCCATCCAAAAATTTCTCACCTAAAACTAAAGCTCCAAATTAAATTTTGATCTTAGAGAGATGTTGCAATTGATCGAGGTTTTCTCCCATAATTTTTCTGATCATGTGTGCCTAGACATATATTGAAGGAGTCCAATAAGAACATCAACAAGGTCTCATATATAAATTAAACGGCATATATCTAAACTATATATACTTTAAGATTAATATGTAATTTAGACTTTAAATTATAAGTTTTGGGACGATTTGAACCCTAAATTTTAAAAAGATATATTATAAACTCTAAACAATTAAAGCTAAGGCAATTTCGCCCCTATCGTTAACTTTCAATAAACGTTTGTCAGATTCATTTGAAAAAAATTGTACTTTAAGCTTCAATTTGATGAACGTTTGTTGAAAGTTAACAGTAGGAGCAAAATTGTCGAAATGTTAATTGTTTAGGATTTAAACTATACCTTTTTAAAAATTTAGAATTCAAATTGCATATTAACCAGTGGTAATATTACAAATTTCCCAGGATATGAGAAGAAGGAATAAAAAAAAGGTAAATGATGATGATGAAACTATATAAAAGAAAGCTTTAAATTTTAATAATGAGTAAAGCAATTTTTAGTGAAAATTATGGTGGATATGAATGAGACGGTGTTAAGTTGACTATTTTTGTTCTTGCTGGGTAGGGTTTTAATAGGTTATCAGTAGTAGTAATAGGAGCGTAACATAATCTTTTACTATAAGCATACTTTTTATATTTTTTTTCCTATTTGTTTTTTGGCCTGATAGAATCTCATGATAATATCAGTGGAAAAAAATTATTATTCTTTGTTAGAAAAAAAATCTATAGATTTTTTTTCATATGCTTTTTTCTCTGTCTCTTTATTTATCATAAAAGCATTTGGTTCTATTTTATAAATTTTTATCTTCATCGATCAATTCAAACCAAGAAACTTACATACTTCTTCAAAAAAAATTTTAAAAATTGATATAATGTGTAAAATATACTCTTTTCCATTATGGTTGAATTATTATTGATTATAGTATATTTTTTAAAATACAAAAAGGTTAATATATAATTTGGACCCTAAATTATAGGTCTAGGGGTGATTGAAATCCTAAACTTTAAAAAAGATATATTTTAAACACTAAACAATTAAAGTTGAAGCAATTGCATCCCTATTATTGATTTTCAACAAACTTTCATCAAATTGAGGTATAAAGTGTAATTTTTTCTAAATAAATTTAACAGACATTTGTTGAAAGTTAAAGGTCGGGGTGAAATTATCCCAATTTTAATTGTTTAGGATTCGTAATATACCTTTTTAAAGTTTAGAGTTCAAATCGCTCATGATCCTATAATTTAAAGTCCAAATTGCATATTAACTGTATACTTTAGTATATTGACAAAAATTTCTCTCATTCTTATTCTTTAAATTTTTATATTATTTTTATAAATTTTCTTGTATTTTTTGAGTCTTGCATCACAGTTTAGGGAACATTCATGGAAAAACTTTGTTAATTAAGTGCATATATCCTTTGATGGCTACTTGTAATAATTAATAGATCATCGCTTTTATGAAAAAGCGAGCGGCCACTATAATTAAGTACTTAATGACCATACAAGACCAATTCCAAAGTGCATCACTTCATCAAGTCAACAACATTCAACGACATATTTTGCGACCCTCCATTTTTCCTAAGAGTGATAGCATATATAAAAACCATACCTATTAAAATATGAATATTATAACATTATTTTAATGCTCCTAATTAACTATATATAATAGTGATTATGGAAAGCAACACCTTAGAGACGATGTTTTTGCTTTTTTATTAATTGAATAATTGATCACCACTAAAGAAAATGATATATTAGATGTTCTTTTAGCTTATATTGAACAGTTAGCAAAACAAATATTTGATAATTTTTGCAACCATTTAAATATTATAAAATTAGATGGTTTAAAAAAACGTGAAATATATTATTTAACAAGACTCATAGGAACAGAAAATATATTGGACAATTATAGACCATAACTATCCAATATGTTGAACTTTTTTTTAAGATATGCGGCCCCTTATAATAATACAATTCAGATACAATAAAAAATCTAATTCAATCCAATCCAATGTAAAATTATACTAAACTAATAGCAATTATACTAAAGTACTAAACTAACAATTTTATGAAAACTATATAAAGCCAAAATTATTCACTTAACAATTTCTCAATATAATAAAACAAATTATTTTCTATATTAAACTAAAATTATTCTAACCTATAAAATTTAAATGAAAAAATTATATTAAAAAAATGTCATACATAGCATATTTTGTAGTGGTTTATGATAAATTAATTAATTAGGTGAGTCGCATGAATTTCCAATCACGCAGCCTAACGTGGCATAGATTGGCACTAAACTACGTATTCAAACCAAATACGAAGACGCATTGACTATACGCTTCTCTAACATAAATATCCTTATCTTCCTCATTAATCGTCACTGATGTTTATCTTTTATATATATATATATATATATAGTCAAGATAAATTAAAATTATAAATGACAGAATTTTTTTAAATATATAAATGATAATAAAATCTCATGAAATACAATAATTCTTCTTGAGTCTGTAGAGACATCTCTAACTTTAATATTTTTGATGAAATGATTAAAATATCTTGAGTTCAAATTAAAGTAGTAACTGCTTGTTTTGTTTTACTTATTATTAAAAAAAATAGTCGTACTTAAATTAAAATAATTATAAATATTTACAACATTAAATTTTAATAAATAAAAAATTTATATATAAAAAATTGTAATATTTTTATTAAGAGTTTTCTTTAATCATTTGCTATCTTTCTTCACATTATTCAAGACTAAGTACTCTAATCTCATCATCAGTGCCTCTTTCTGTCTTTTTTGTACATATTTAATAAATGGAAACGAGGGCTTGATAAGATGCATGTATGAGGCTAGAACTTGAACTAAAACTGAATGGTAGGACATGGTGTGATAAGGAGATGATGATGATAATGGAAAAGATGAGTCCTCACACACTCACATTTGTGTGGACGCTACGTGTACTCTTTTGTTTTCTTCTCTGTTTTTCTTCTTCTTTCGTTCAACTTTATAACCTCTTCCGCTCAGTCCTCCCTCAATAATCACTAGTAGGGTGAGAGTAGATCAGCTTTAATAAAGGCTGATAATTTAATCTACTTTAAACTCAACTTAATTTATTTATTAAATAAATTCAGATTAGTTTAAGATTATAATTAGGACTACTTAGTAGGTCAAGCCTATTTTTTTAAAATTTAACCTATGAGCTCAACAGACCAATTTATTTACACACATATATTATATAATATATCACAAATACATTAGTTTTATCATTTAATTTTTATTCAATTTATTTTTTAATTTCTAATTATAGTTTTTATCGTATGAGACTTATATATTAATTTTAATGTTTGTAATTGATAAGTCCTTTCAACTATTATATATTATAATTAATAAAGCCGATTATATATTATATACTATATATAATAATTTTAAAGTATATTTAAAATATTTAAAATTAAAATGTGAAGTTATTTAAAAGTCTTACTTTAAAGGAAGTTTTTAAATAAACTTTCAGACTAAGTCAGGTTTTAGGTAAGCTCAGGCTTGAACTATAAAAAAAATGTTACACAATCTTTAGACCAGGTTCATGGCTTTGATTTACTACACAGGCCCAGGCCTCTATTTATTATAAAAATTCAGGCTTATTTAATTAAAATCAAACTCAATTTAACTGATTTCTACCCCTGATCACGAGCTAATTTTCAACCCCAACCTGCGTCCGCTACTTTTCTCCTCTAGCTAAGGGAACTTTTCTATTAATTTTTTCCCCAATGGAGCTTTTCCATTTAATTGATAGGGAATAAATAAAAAATAATTTTATGCATATTTTTAGAGTAAAATACAATAGCTTATCTGTCATTTTGCTAAAGTTACAAAGACCTCCCATATGTTTTTAACACATCCACTTTAGTCCATGCAAGCGGTATTTTTCAGATATTCAATAGCATGATCATATCATCTATAAGAGATATTTTTTTAAAAAGGAAAGATTTATATATTTAATTTTATATATTAAATATACTTTTATCTAATTAAATCAACATAGGTTCCCTTTACTGTATTAATAATATTAATAGCCGATTTTATTATAGAAAAAATAATTTATAAAAGATACATATGTCTTAATTTAATTGAAAACAAGCACTTTAAATATATAAGGCTAATTATGTAAATATTTTTATTTTTTATACATTAATTTTTCCCTTTTTATATTTCATTAAAAAATATGCTTTAATTAAACCTGAAAATCTATATCCAAACTTTTATTTAGATACAAAAAACATCTACAAATTCAAAAATTTAATTAATTTCACAATTTTTAAGAAGTGATAGTTGATTGATATCCAAAAAAAAAATGTGACTTTTGGTCAGGCTATAGCACACCCTCAAAAAAAAAAAACTAAAATTAACTTACATATAGTATCTAGGTCAATCTTAGGTTTTCTCACAAGGAGGTGACATAAGCTTCTTAATTAAGAAAATTAAGTGCATAGATTAACCCAATTGATTGAATTGTGTTATCTAATTACCTAGTGAATAGAATTAAATTGCAAACTAAACTAAAGTGTGTGTGGGATGGAAATTCTTTCATCAATTAAGAACCCCAGGAAATTGTTAATGGAAGCATCATTGCTTTTAAATGGATTATGGCAACTCACTTGTTTCTTGCCCTCTTGGCTGAAAATATAATCACCCTAGACAACTATCTTAGGCAACTTAACTAATTCAATTCCTAAGACATCAATACAAGCCTTTAGGTTATCTCAATGGCTTAAAAATTGATCGAGTGTTTTGTTGAATCCTCCCTCTTACAGCAACGGTTTCTAGATTGCCAAAGCACACAACTATATAATTCAAGCATTTGATCAAACACTAATCAAATACAATCATATAGAATTAATGCAACATCGTCATCAATTGAAAAAACACATTTATATGTAAAATTCACATGATGCTTGAATTAACCAAGAGTAAAAGAGGAAGAAAACAAGTCAACAATCTCATATAATTACAATCATTATCATCCAACTATGATTCTAAAGCCAAAATGAACAATTCAACTAAAATCATAATATACCAATTAAAATGAGACAAGATGAGAATTAGAATGATTTTAGCCAAGAATGATCAACGATGCTCCTCTTTCATCAACTCTTTTTTAGGATTCTATTGAGAATTTAGTTAGATATCATCATTATCATCTTGCCTCCGTGTGACTCCTTGAAGCTTTGACCTCCTTGTTCAATTGATACACACATGCACATTTCTTCTCTATCACAAAATACACATAATTTGATTTAATAAAATGTGACATTATAAAATGTAATTAAAGTTCAGCATTGTATTCATATTTAGAATGGATGATTTGTTATAAATGTTCAAGTAATTGGTGCACAAAGCTGTACAAAATTTATATATAAATACAAACCCAAAATTACAACACACCTGAGAAAGCTAATAAAAAAGTATTGACTTTTATTTAATTATTTTTAAATTAAACAAATTTTTTAAAAACTAATTTGACTACTCTTTTTATGCAGTTAAAATGTATTTTGTCAATTTTTTTGTACATTTTTTCAAAAAGTCCACTTTTGGATTAAAACACCTTTAATGTACAAAACCTAAATCCTTAAGTAAATTTTTAATTTTAATGCAATGCGTGTGTTCTTTGAGCTAAAAAAACATGATAAATGATTCCAATTAAAGTAAAAAGTGTATAATAAATAAGCTTTATTGTTGGCAAAAAAAAGAGTTTTATCAACTTTCTAATTATATTTAACTGAAATTTTAACAGCCATAATAAAGTATATTGTATAAAACTAAAAAACATCATATTCCCTCTTGTCCTTTTTATAGGGTATAAAGTGGGAAGGATTTTTTTTTATTCTATTTATAAGTCATATGATTAAATTTGTATTGCAAATTTTCAGTTTTACCCTCTATCAGATGCTAGAGAAAGAAAATATGTTATTATAATATGTACTCTTTTCATTAAAAAATGTAAAGCATTTTTAACCAAATTTCACCCTCAATAAAGTAGTTACTTACTTTCCAACTAACTCTATCTTTTTATATTTACCTCTATTAAACATCCTATAATAATATAAAGTTATTATCAATAGAAATATTTTTTTAAAAAAAGGCAATGATTACACCTCGAAAAATTAAAAATACCTTACACTTTTAAACATCTACCTTCTCAAAAAATACTTTATATTTTTAAACGGAGGGAGTATATTTAATAGAGATAAAGTTGATAACTTGTTAAATTTCTAAACAGAGTTAATGATTTTTAAATTTTTTTTAGTTTTAGTAAAATATATTAAAAATAATTTATAAATAAGATTAGAGAAGTAAACAATCTTGAGTAATTAATTAAGTAGAGATAAGTCTAAAAGAATTCAAGTACTACCTATTTGCCTTTTATTTATGACTAAATATAACTTTAAAAATTTACCGCTACAATAATTAGGATCAGAAAACAAGCACCCTTAAAAAAAAAAAACAAAACACATTTTGTATTGAAAGAAGAAGGGAGAGAATACCTTTGAAATGGGCTGGCCAGAGGTTTCATGAAACAGAAAACGGTGAGATTTTTTATGGAGTGGCACACAAACCATCACCACCACCACAACCTTCCATAACCGATCCCCACACACCTCAGCTAACAAGCCATGACCATGACATCCCTCTAGACTTTCGAAGCTGGCTTTCCTGCATTACAGTAGATGGAGTTCTGCATGTCTAAATCATTAAATTAAATTTGTATTGATTTAAATTTGATACCTTTTAAAAATACAGGTTAATTTATATTGTTTAATTTAATTTGAATGATTTATATTTACAATAGAGGTACAGTGAACGGAAAATGCAGTGGAGGTAAACCAAATCCTGAAGGTTTACTAGAATTCATTTATGACGTTGATATATAGTGACACTTTAAATTCACATGATTTTTATTTTTATTGATCATGGTGCTTAATTGAATTTAATCTATATTCATTATTTTAAAAAAATTAGGAAAAAAATAACTTTAAATTCCTATATTTTGCTTGCGTTTTACTATAAGTCTCTACACTTTTTTTTATATTTTATGTCTCTATACTTTTATTTTTTGGTGTTTTAAATTCCTTCACTATGTCCCTCCATGAATAAAATGTAGGGACTTAATAGCGATTTGAAACACCAAAAAACAAAAGTTTAAAAACTTAAAATATAAAAAAAATTCAAAAATCTATAATAAAATGCGAATCAAATGTTGTAACCCAAGGCTATGTATTTTAAAAAATCTATTGATACAAACCATAAAAGTTTGCGGGTTAACTTAAATTTGATGGAAAGACATGGGACCCCATTTTATTTTGATGCAAAATAATATAATAAAATTTTTTAAGTATTTAATTTTTTTTCACATTGTTTATATTTTTAAATGAAATAAGAAGATTATTTATTAATAAGATAATACCATGTCATATATCGAAGTTTTATGTTTCATTATTCATAACATTTTATCACGTAAAGTAAGGTAGAGTCTATTATTCAATTATTATGATTATGTAAATGAATTACTGTGTGAAGTTTATTATATAATTAATGTTATTTAATTATAACAAAGTGGAACTTCTATAGACAATTCCTGAACTTAAACTCCCAGCCAGGGTTGTTAAATTCATAAATTTAAATAAATTCATGATAGGAATGTAAACTCATATTATAAATCCATAAGAGTTTACCTCTATTGATAAATAGTCATTAAAATATTATTGTAATTTAATTTAAATATATTAAAAATATAAATCATTAAAATTAAACTCATCTACATTAATAAATTATCATATACAAGACATAAAAATTTTAAAATAAGGGAACTTATTTTTGATATTTTTGTTTTCTTTTTTATTAATATTAGTTTTTACGTTTCAAGGTTTTTTCTTTCAACCAAGTCTTATAACTTTTATGAATTGAATTTTTTATAGTATATACTTAACTTGTTCGACTCAAAAAAAAAAAAATTGATGAACTTAACAAGTTTAACTAAGCTTGCATCTAATTCAAATTTATAAATTAATTAATACAATTTTATAAATTAGAAACATAAAAATAGTAAGCTCAGAGGTAAATTTGTAAGTTTAATTAAGTTTGTATTTAGTTCGAATTTATAAATAAATTAACACAATTTTATAAGCTAAAAATGTAAAAATGTTAAACTCATAAAGTCAACTTAAGAGTTTAACAACTATGCTCCCACCTTCTCAAATACACACACACACACATATATCCCAACTTTAGCCGACCTATCACAACAATTGTCATGTTGCATTAGACATCTTATTTTGTTTTGCTTTGTTTTATTTTTTGCTTTTCTCAAAATCGTTAGATAAAAAGGATAATATTTAAAAAAATAAATTACACCAAACGAAAATAAAATCCACGCCGTTATATCATAATTTTTGAAGAAATGAAAGCTATCCATTGTGAATAAATATTTTTCTTTCTTTCTTCCCCCCCCCCCTTTTTTTATTTGAGATTCCCCTCCCCTTTCTTCGTTCTTTGTAATTTTAATTTTTAAGTGAATTGTGAAATCAATTAAGATTTCACTTATCTAAATAGTTTTTGTCTCATTTTTGTGCAGGAAAAAAGAAATATTTTATGAGGTTAGACCAAGTGAAAAACACACACACACACACACACATCTTTTAAGTAAAATAAAAAAAAAGTTTATGACAGTCATATAAATTGAGGGAGATATTTCATAATTATGCTCGACAATCTACGAATTTAAGTTAATTATTAATATTTGACAATTTTACTTTGGACGATTAGTAAGCCAACATCATTTTGGATAATATAGCACATAAGTCGAATATTTATTCAATCTACTCTAAAAGTTTAGTATATGTTAAGCCTAAACTTCATTTTATCTAATATCAAAACATTTTTACTTAAATTTCTTTTTGTAAATGTTGTTATCTCAATTATTTCTATCATTTTTCTGAAATAAATAACTGTGCAACACAGGAGTAAGTCTAGTTTTATAAAAATATGACATTTTTATATTTCATGAATTAATTCATTTATTAATACTAACCAAAAAAAAAAAAAAAAACCACTTGTGTACATGAGAGTGGCACACGTAAATAACAAGAAAAAATCTCAGGGGTCTTAGACACAATAGCTCAAAGTAGATACCCCAAACTGAAAATATATTGCAGTTTAGTCTTGCCGACTCACTTCAAACTCCCTATAAATGCATACCTCAAGTTAAGCCAGGTTTGCCAAACCAGATAGCTGAATCCGGTTTTTTCGAAAAGAGAAAAGCCAAACTCCGCTCTTTTTCTTCTTCTTCTTCTTCTTCTTCTCTGTCTACTGTAACCAAAGACGAAAATGGCGGCATCTTCTAGAAAATCAAGCGCACCAGTGCTCCGCTCTCTCTCACCTTCTGGCAGATTCTACAATCCTCACTTGTGTTCCTCTTCCTCTCCGTCTTCCTCCGCCTTCGCATCTTCCACCTCCAGCTTTTTCAGCCGTTCCATTTCACCTTCGCGTGTCAGTCTCTGCGGTCCTTCTTCCTCAGTTCCATCAGTCCAGTTCTCCCTCGACCGTTCCACCTCTCCGAACCGCTCCATCTCTGTCAGGCCTCCCGCCGGTTCCTCCAGCTCCGGCCAGGTGGTGAAGAGGCAGAGCCAACAGAAGCGAACCTGCATGTGCTCCCCTACTACGCACCCTGGCTCCTTCCGATGCAGCCTTCACAAGAATTTTGGATCTAATTCGGTGGCTCCTTATTCGCCTAACAGGCTCAACGCGCGCAGATCGGCGATGACGAACTCGGTGGTGAGAATCGGTGGCGTGGAAGGGGATTTGGTGAAGAGAGCCTTGGCTGCGTTGATTCGGCCGTCGTCGCATCAGCAAAAAAGGCGAGCTGATTTCCAGCCGAGACCGAGCCGGCTGTCAGTCATGTCCAAAGCTGAAGATTCTTGAGCACCGGCTCGGATAGCTACTCATTTGATGGCTTTGATGTTTCAGAGCGCCAGAGTCGGCGTCAGATTCCAGGAAAATTGTTTGTGATCTGACCTCTGCAAGGGAGAAATTCGGAGCGGACTTTTTTTCGCACTTCGGAAACCGAAATCCGATAGAGGACTGAATCTCTGAATATATATATATATATATATATATTGTGTGTGTCTATACATGTTGAACAAATAGGAGTTAGGGGCTGCCATTAATTCCGATTCTTGAGCTTTTGGACCAATTTTTATCTAACTAATTGTACATAATTTTGATTCCAGAAAAAATTAACTTATTCTAAGATAAATCTATTGTGAATACTCTTGACTCCTCTGTAATCTCTCTGTTCCTCGTCACCTCTGTCTTCCATTTTGACACTGGAAGCTTGGCGTTAGTGGTGTTTTTTTGGCTCCGTGGTTTACTGTATTTGGTGGCTTCAGTCGAATACGTATCTCTTCCATATTTCTGTGAATTGATCATTTACACAATTTAATTAGAAATTGAGTTTGGTTGTAAGATTGTATATGAGAATCAAGTGTCAATTATGATTAATATTTTTTATTTTGATATGATAATGTTAATTATCTTGAATGATATTATAAACAATTTAATAATATTATCAGTGGTTGTTTGTTTTGTAGGAGTCGATTATTTCTTTTTGCGGGCAGAGAAGATTGGTTCAAGGGAAGATAAAGCGGGAGGCTCATGGGCATTCTATCACATCAAATATGCTAACCATTTTAAAGCTGGAGGCTTCCATGGCGGTGGACTGATATGATAATTACAATTTATAATTGAGTTGGATGGTTGAGACTGGAGGCCAAAGGTAGAAAATGAGAGAACCTACCGAGAGATAAGGTGAAAGCTTAAAAGAATTAGTAATAACTAAAATAGAAAAATAAAAATGAATATAGGGAGGCGTATTAGTTGAAAAGTATTTCCTTCAAATATCGGAGGAAGTGATCAATTTATACCATTTAAGAAAAATGATTAGGTATAATAATTATGTTTAAAATTAAAAAATGAATTAAATTATGCCTATAATTAATTAAATAAAGTTTTTTTTGGTTTGAATTAATGAAGTAAATTTGTTTAGTTAATGTTTTTTGAAAAATGTAATAAATATTTCTTGAAATTTATAGCTTTTATAAATAAAAATAAAAGGATACGTGCTAGTTATTGTTGTGTTTAAAAATGAAGGGATTATGTATTTGTCTCAAAACTTATAAAGTCATTAGTTCAAATTTTGTTGCTGTAAAAAGTTATAAGTATATTTAAAAGTGTTTTTGAACTTAAAAAACATGACATGATCTAATGAGTTCCTGAAACTTAATTATTTTTTTAAAAAATGAAAATAAATCTAAAAAGCATGTTCAGGGAACATTACCTTAAAATCCTAATTGATGTAGGACTAGCATGTTGGTTACCCACCTAGTCGGAGTTCAGTCAAAAAAATTAGTTTTTCTCGTACATGGTAAATCAATACTTAAATTTTTATTAAAAAATTTATTTACAACTAATATTTAATCATATCTTAAATATACTTATTTCTAACTGTGTGTAATAAAAAACAACATAGGTTACCCAATTTGTTATGCAAAGTCTTAAAATATATTTATTTAATTTGGAAATCAAATTTCATGTTTCAATGAACGTTGGGGTGTCTCCTTCTGAGGACACGTGTGTGTTGTTGGTTGGAGGGCCCCCAATTTATCCACTTGATTGCACAGTAACTGTGTGGAGACTAAATTGGATTCCAGCACATTCTTGAAGACCTGTGGTTGAGTAAGCGGAGCCCTGGGGAGGAAGAGGATAAGTATAGATAAGATGAATGAGCTCATGAAGAAAACGACCTATGTGGGTGTCCCTCAAGGCCTCAATCCATGCCCAATTTGACACCACCTTCTTAATCTCCACAAATCGAGTGAAAAATTATATGACTAAAATGACATCCAAGTCAAAATGTCAACTTGTACTGTACATATTTCCCTTGAAACAGAACCAGCAACAAGTGAACTCATGAAAAATAGAAATTATTACTGAGTGTGCAAGGGGCATTCACATGTTGTGTCGTCACTCACGGTTTTTTTTTTAAAGTCGAAACCTTAATATTTAAAATAATTATATATTTTTAAATCATACACTCATTAAATATATGTTCCATATAAATGCTTTAAAAATAATAATTAAAATCCAATGGACCATTTTTAAAAGGAATGATATATATTTCTTTTAGTCTTATTTATAAGTAACTTTTAACATTTTTATCAAAATTAAAAAAAAATTTAAACCATATTAACTCTGTCTAAAAATTTATTTATTTTTAACTTTATCCTTATTAAATATACCTACTTTAAAATAAAATATTTTAATATTTAATAAACTTCCTCTCATTTAATAGGGACAAAATGGTATAAATAAATATAATAATAATAATAAAGATATTTTATAAATAGGATAAAAATAAATATTATTTTTTTGCTTTATAAATAAGATTAAAGGTGTATAAAATAAAGGTATAATGGGAAAAAATGTTATAAGAAGTACCCCTTGCCCTGTATCATAAACCAAGAAGTGCGGTTCTGGGAAAAGTCACTTGTGTAGCCTCTTTTGGCCTTGCTGATATGCTTGCTTAATTTACGCGTAAACTGGACCACCTCAAGCGTAGGTTAAGTTATATAAAGTATATACACATGGGGCCATATTTAGTCACTTCATTACGAGAGAGAGAGAGAGAAAGAAAGAAAGAGATCGCTTCTCATAGTTTATTACAACAGAGATCACTCTCGCGTAACTATGTTGTTGAGAGGCTTGAGAATAATACAGGTCTACCTCCTGATGTTACCTTGGGTTTCAAGTAATTATATAGCGTACCCAACTAGATTATTGCACTTGATATTAAATAATGTAACCATTGATTAAATGTTAGAATCAAGGTAGTGAAAATTGAATAAATCAAGATATTTATTTGAGAGCTAATAGTTAAAATTATAGTTAGACTGTGATGAATCCAGTTTATAAACAAAGCATTTTATTAATTTAATTAATATACTAGTTTAATGATTTACTAGCTTAGCAGGAGAATTGAGCTGAATTTTCATAGTGTAGTTAAAATACTCGAGAGGAAGGATACGAATTGTTGGGATATTTAGTTTAATACAGATTGAGATTTGATTATTCAATTCAAGTCGAGATCTTTTTTGTTGTTGAAATTTGTGTATAAAAATGTTCTGTAAATTTTCTTGTTTTAAAATTTTATAGTGAAAGTTTCTGAGTTCTTTCAAGAACAAAAATTAATTCATACCGTTTTATAATTTTTCTTAATTTTAAATTAAGTCCCCATAATTCATTTTATTTTAACCAAGCATTTATATATGCTTTATTAAAATTATTAATTCTTGATAGTTAAAACTATTTTGAATGATTAAATTTTTCAAAACAAAAATATGATATAGCGTTTATAAAAAAATTGATTTATTAACTTTGGAAAAAAAGAAAAAATAATTTAATTAAATTTTACATTTCTGTTAAATCTTTTATAAAAATTCTATATGTATAAAAGTTAGTTAAAAGATCGTACATAATCTAATTATATAAATTTTGAGTTATAAAATTATGCAATTAATTCTAAAATTATATAGTATTTTAATAAAAACATAAAATTTATTAATTTAATTTTTTAAAAGAAAAATTAAAATATTTTAATATTTAGGAACTAAAAAATCTAAGTGATCAATTTTTTAGAATTTGATTAAAAAAAAATTACAAGTACCTAATGTAAAATTAAAAAAAATGTAAAAACTTGTAAATTAATTTTTTCTTTCCTAAATAAATTATGAGAGTGGTTATAACCTTAATCACTGTTTCTTTTTTCTTTTTAAATCCTGTTCACTTTTATATACTCGATATAAGAATCGTTATATATGAAGTCACTTTTGCAAATTGCAAAAGCTATGAAAAAGAAAAACTTACTTTTTTAACTTAAAAATATAAAATATTTTTAATTCAATCATATTTTTTAATAAAATAATTAATTATTTTTAAATCAATACTATCTTTTTATATTTATTTTTATTTAATAGAATGTTTTTTTTTAAAATAAATAAAAAATTTATTTATTACAGGCACTTTAAAAAAATTAATTATATTTTAAAATATTTAAATTTTTAAAATATATATTATATTTTTAAATGAAGGGGGTATGCATTATCACATTCTTTTCTCCATCCAGGACGGACTGCAGCTTGGTGAAGGGAAAAGCAAATATTTATTGATGCTTTGACTGGGAAAATTAACGAACACTCTCATCTTTAATTTAACGAAAGCATTTTCAGCTTTCTTTCCTGTTTGAATAAGATATTTCAGTTGTTGGGTCATTATTTTCTACAGTTTGCTTTCTTAAAGATGTCCCTTGGTCAATTGGTCAATTGGTCAAGAGGGATGTGGGGCCAGGGTCAAAGTTTCCCGGTGGGACCCGCAGAGACAACCAGTTATGTTCAGAGCCCTTTGTTTAATTTGAATCAGAGAGATTAGAGAATTGGAGTTTATTTTAATATATATAGTATTCAAAATCTTATTAAACCAATCAAAATATTAATTAAATAGTTAATAATTAAAATTATGATTGAATGAACTATAATTAAACAAATTATAAATACAACATTTTATTAAATCAGTTACCACACTAATTTAACAATTGACCTGAAATTGTATACTACGCTTTTGATAGAAAATGAACTCAATGGCAAAGAAGGATCATGTTTTCTTGTTGGGGCAGATTTGTAAGTTGGTAATGAACAGTAAAGTGAGGTGGGTCCTTTAGTTCTTTCCTGTAGATGGATATGGATGACAGTTGAGAGTTCAATATATGACATGTCCATGCGCGTCTCAACAATGATTCAACCATGTTTCTTTCTCTCTTCCTTTTTTTAATATGGATATTTTTAATTTCTTCGACTGCAAGATTCATTGTAATGTATCATACTAAATTTTGTTTAATTTCTCAAATCGTATTAAGTCATATATGAATAATGCTTTAGTTTTATTTGATTGATTATTTAAGTAGTAGAGTGTGATACAAGTATGTCATAAGTTACGTCGTCCGAAGTTTGGAAAAAATTATATCTAATGCAAAAATATAGAGCATAAAAGTTCAATATTTAACATATCAAAATAATATAGGCAAATGCACATGCAAATTTATATTTTTTATAATGTTTTATTGCTAAATCGTATATGAAAAAACACTTGCACATTTTCTTCAGTAAAAACACATACAACATGTATGTATGTATGTATAACACTAACACACTCTATGACACTACTTTGCTGATTTAGTTTTTTTTTTAAGAATTACATATAAATTCCAAATAAAAGAAAATATGTGTAATTCTTCATAATTTTTATAAATTGAAAGAGGGATAGATAAACAAGGCTTTGGCTAGAGTCGGAAGTAAGAGCTGGGTTTGGCGGGTCAGGCTTGAAGTTTCTGTTTAAATAAAGATTCAAGCTTTGAAAATGATTTTTTTTAAAGTAATCAGACTTGAGGGTTTAGCATTGAAAAGCTCTTCAAAAAAAGGCTCAGGTCCGAACAGCCCTTCAAGCCCTATTATATTATTACTAATTTTTTTTGGTAGAACATACATTTGAAGTCAAAGACCTGCTCACTTAAAGTCCTGATCCTACATACATTATATTATTATTAATTTTAATTTATTTTAAAATTAATTTAATAAATATCAATATACAATATAAAATTTTTGATATTTTTATTTTTCTATAATTATTATATTTTTGTATTTATAAAAATAAAATTTTTTTAACCAAGATTTGAATTTTATTACTAAATTTTTAAATTGTGTTGTTTAATTTCTAAAAGATTATGAGGATTTTAATTTTTTTAATTTTAAAATATTTTAATTAATTTGTAATGTTTATTTTTTTTCAGAACAAGGCTTGCAGGCTTGGCTTTGAATCTTTTAAATAAGGGTCGAGCTTAAAAAAAAGTGAAAAATAGAAAATTGAGCTTAAATACTCAGGCCTAACAAAATTTAAAAAAAAAAAACTCATCCCATTTCATTATTGTAGTTGGAACCTCTAAGTTCACTTGCAATCACTTAGAGGTTCATCATGCAACCCTACTAATTTTGTATAATACTCCCTCCATTTTAAATTATAATATACTTTTAGATAAAATCTCACATATTAATAAATCTCATTAAATATATTTAATAACCTTATCTTTTCAAAATAAAAATATAAACTTTTAAAAATACCTATAATTTAATATATTAAAAAAAGAACATAAATTAATTACAGAGAGAGAAAGGATAATATTAAAATTAAAATATTTAATAAAATCTTAATCTATCCAAAATATCTTATATTTTAAAATAATTTTTTTTAAAAGTGTTCTATAATTTAAGAAGAAGGAATATTAAAATTAAAATATTTAATGAAATCTTAATCTATTTAAAATGTCTTATATTTTAAAATAAAATTTTTTTTAAAAGTGTTATATAATTTAAGAAGAAGAAAGTATTTATTTAGATTGTTGTTTTAATTTGAGACACGGCATGAGTCTTTCTATCAATAGGTATTACTATATTGAACTACTTGTGACCTTCCTACCTCCCTTAGTAAAAGTTTTTCAAATCCTCGTGAAAATATATGTTTCGAACTTTGCCTTTTGGAAGCTGTCATCACATTGTCACGCTCGTCGTTATTCAAATTCACATTGCCATGCTGTTCAATATGCTGGCTTTATTACTTTTCATCACAAGTTTGTTTCTTTCCAGAGCAACGGTCTTAAATTCCTTGGTCTCTTGTTTTTAGTCAGACATTTTCTGTGTGCGTGTTGTTGTGGTTGTAAAACCCATATTATAATGGACTAATATACTTTTCTTTTATTATATTTACTATTCCAAAATATTGATATTTTCATTTTGACCTATGAAATTTAGGTTTTGTGGGTCTTTATGTTTGTAATCTTTTTCTTTGTAGTTTGATAAAATTTAATCTTTATTAAAAAAAAAAAGAAGTAGAAAAGAGGGATGGATAAGGATGAGAAAGAGTAGAGATGAAGTGGGTCCAAGCGTGAGTTACAGGTTGGCGCAATGCGCATAAATATTCCATTAACATTATTGTATTTCTATGTATGAGTTGGCAGAGATTTAGTAAAGATTCATTTTTTTTGTTGGTTAGCGCTAGAGGCTGACTTGGATTCCTTATTTTAATTTGTTTTGTTTTCTTCATTTGAAAAATACAGTTGTTGGTACATATATTATTAACGAGTTTTGGTATTAATGTTTGTCCTTTTTTTGTTGTTGCATTAAGTGCTTTGATTTTAATCTGTCTGCACTATTAATCTTTATATTGTTAAATATAACTAACTAGAAGGATTTTATAGTGATTAACATGCATATAAACTCTATTATTTTTTATGTTGATTTATTAAAATTACAATGAGTTGTATAAATACGAGTAAAAAGTAGAATGGATAAAGGGCCTCGGCTCTATTGCATACCCAAAAAAAAGAGAGTAAAAAGTAAAAATAAATAAGCACGCAAGATATTAGATAGAGCCGGTAATTCGGGCCAAGCTCGAATTGAAGTGAAAAATTTTAGGACTGGGCTTAAAAACAAATATGTTTTTTTATATTCGGGCCAAGCCCGATCGGGTTCGGGCTTGGCCTGAACACCCGTATAAAAAAAATTATATTTTTAAAAAAATATATAAAATATAATAAATATTAATTAATTCTTTAAATTTTAGATCATTTTATACTAAAATACCATATATTTGAGTCTTAAATATCGTTTAAGTATTAAAAAAATATATTTTATATTTTTTATAAAATAAAACAATTAATTTTAAGGTAAAAAATAATTAAAAATAATTTTAAAAATTAAATTCGGGTATTCGGACCACCCGAAGCTTGAAGAAATTTGGACCGAGCTTGGCTATTTGGGCTTTTCAAGGAATCGAGCTTGTTCGGGTTCGGGCTTATTCGGACTGAGCCCGAATAAGTCCAGCCTGTTCGAATTGCCGGTTCTAATATTAGATCAAATTCCTTAAAAACATGACAAGCAAAGTTTTAAAAAGACATGACAACTAAGGTAAAAAGGCAAAGATTAGTATTATTTTGTCCATAAATATCCAACTGCTCGTAATTTTACCAATTTAGCAAAACCAAAAAAAGTTAACAAAGTTATATACACGTCATCTTATTCAATCTTGTCAATGACATTAAGAAATAACGTTACATACATATGAAACTTTAAAGAAATAGAAGGGGGAAAAAAGGACCAATACCAAATATGCATGCTAGAAATACAACGACCAACCGCTATATTTTCTATTTGTTTTCTTTCTTTTGCTTCTTATTTATTTCTTATTTATATTCAGAGACTCCCCACACGTTTAGTAAGACGGAAGGAATGGTAATAGAATAAAAAATGATAATGAGAATAACAATGAAATATTATAATTTCCTACAATCATGTTTGGTATGTTTCTAATAACATAAGAATGCATGTTTCTGTATTATTATGTTTGGTACAATAGGATTAAAAGAACAGAGACAAAGTATCAATTAACCGAGTTATTTCTCATAGGCAAAATTTCTTACAAGCAAATAGGGGTAAAATCTGTCTTTTCATCTTTAATTTCTTCATGTACACTATCTTTTCATCAAGACTAAAGTATATTTTTGATCTTCTAACTTTATATAAAATTTTAATTAAATCTTTAAATTTTATAAAATATATTTTCAGTTCTTTAATTCTGACATTGTTAGTTTTATATGATTATTTTTTATGCTAATAATTGTTTTTTTTACATTAAACTTAATAAGCTAGCATTTAAGAATTTTTTTCAATATTTAAAAGTTTAATATAATTTTTTTAGATAAAACAAATAGTTTTATGATTAAAGGACTAAAAAGATATTTTATAAAATTAAGATGCTAAATTAAAACTTTATATAAAATTAAAAAATTAAAAATATACTTTACAGTTAGCCTTTCATCCAATTAGCTTGGGAATGGTCAACACATGGTCAATAGGGAAATGAATGTGGAAAAGGGAATGAATTTCTTGTCATCCAAACATGACATTTTCTTACCATGTAGTGCATGTGCATCTGTCCATATCCCCCTCGCATTTCAATTAATAAAACATGTCATGTTAAGAGATTTTTTTTAAAGTAAATCAACGGCCATTTATTTAAGATTCAAAAATAAGCAAGTTTTATATAATTTAAAGATTTTATAAAAAGATATTTATTTCATATATATTTTATAAAAAGAAGAAATTATTTTATGTTTAGTTATAATAATAAAAAGTGATTATTAGTTAGTTATTTTTAAACTTTAAGATATCTTCCTTGATTTTTGTTCCATAAAAATGATTTATTATTATATTATTTTAAAAATTTTATGATATATTTATGTATCTCGTCCCTTTAAAACATTATCTTTCATCTACTATATTAGATTATTTTCAGAAGCTATTCAAAACAGTTTGTTAAAATAATTAAAATCTACTTTTGTTTAGATTGCTTATTATTTTCAAAAGTTTAAACAAATATTATAAAAACTCACAAAAAAATTCTTCAAAAAAATAAGTGATTTTTTTTAATGAAATAAGCTAAAACAACTGGGCTCAAATTTGAGAGATGAGATTCCTATCTTAAATTTGATTTCCAAGCAGGTTACTAAGATGTTTTTTTTAAGTAAATCAAATTTAAATTAATAAAATGAAGGAAAAATTAATCTTTTAATCCCTTAACTTTTAACTCACATGTAACTCAGTCTCTCAACTTTTGATTCATCTATAATTTGGTCCTTATTTTTTAATTTTTTTTAAATTTTCTTATCAAATAAGAGGGATAAAAAGTGCTCATATATTGTTCTAAAATACCATCCTCTTGCTCATTAATGTGAGATCTAAGTTAATATGAAAAAAAAATTAATAAAAGTTGAGGGACTAAATTATAAGTGATTCAAAAATTGAGGGACTGAGTCATAGGTGAGTTATAGTTGAGAGACTGAGTTACAACGAGTCATAATTGAGGGACTGAGTTATAAGTAAATTAAAGTTGGAGGATTAAAAGATTAATTTTTTTTAAAATAAAAAAATAAAAAAAGATAACAAAATTGTTGAATACCCAACATAGAATCCAGTTGGGAAAAAAAGTTAGCATGACTACAGGACCAAGAGGAAAAGAAGGAAAGCAATTCATAGAGATCTTTATTGACGGTGTCAAACTTCAGATCTGAAGGTGAAAGATTGAAGTGTTTCGTCTAATTGCAACCGATTGTTAGCAGCCCATGTGACTCTTCAATTAAAGACCATTGCTGGAGCAAAATTCTTCTATCCATAAATTGTG